>NC_092416.1:161990531-162302331 GCF_040894005.1 Engystomops pustulosus | reverse complement strand
CTACGCCTCTCTTCACACTGTAACGGTACGGAGAGCCCTTGGCCTTGGCACGGGATGCTCTGTATAAACACACGGCGCTCTGCGAGGCTAAATGCAAAACAAGTTTGCAAATGAAAAGAAACACATTTTTTTCCTGGGCTATTTTTAGGGAGAAAAAATGCTGAGATGAAGAGCCGGTGTTTCACCACAGCTCCAGCTGTGTTATTCCCCCAGGGTATGCCGGCAAACCCTCCTTCACTACCCAGCGCTGACCCGCCGACCTCATGTCCTACAGGTCAAATAAGAACATTTACATTTGGGATGTTTTTTTATCGTTTGCAGCCAGTTGGAAATGGTGACTGTAAAAGAGGGGAAAAAAGTAAATAAAATGAAAAATTTGATGGTCTGTTCTTTTCTTCCTCAACCTCACCCCAAATACCCTCATAAAGAGGAGAGATGAAAGATTTCCATTCGCAAGAGAGATTTCGCAATCCCTATGTGGCTTTTCTTCTGTCTCCTCTTGGATCTTGTTACCTCTAATGACCCAGTTATGTTTCACAGGCTCTCGGCCTCCACTAACCTGTAACCAACCTCCTATACAGAACCAACAGGAACTGATCTGTCAAGTCAAAGCTATAGGGGGTGTCATGGCCCCTGTCACTGAGAAGGTCCAAATGTCCTTCTACCAAGTAAGACTCCACAGTAACACTTGGTAGTCATCTGCTTTGTGACCCAGCTATGGGCTATTGGTCCCTCATCTCCCACTGTGTGGCCAAGGATTGCAGGGTACTACTAATGGAAGTTGAGGCGGCCATAATGGATTTTCTAACACCATCACATTCACTTACAACACCACTTTGGCCACATGAATGATGTCCAATCAAAAGTTGATCCTCAGTCTTATCCTTATACTAACACATAATAGCAATTTTTTCTATATTATTGACTTTACACACTTATCACATGACTGTAGACTTCATGCAGCGATGGCCAACCCATTCAGCGGCCTTAATATCAGAGGAGTATTGCAAGGTTTCATCCTTATCATTAAAGGCATTTCCAAGAAAATTCTTTTAATGATAAGGTGAAATGTTGCAATACAATGGTGGAATAAAATCTCAATTTTTTGACTTATACGGAGTGCTGCTCCATCACCTGATTGTGCAATATAATATAGATATAATGGTGCACATCCCACATTCTTTATTCTGTCAGGTCGGATGACGGGGCCCCCTGACACTGTGGGCCCCATAGCGGCTGCTATGGCTGCTACCGCTGTAGTTACGCCACTGGCACAGAGAACGGAGCTATGTGCTTCCAGTTTTATGCCCTGTTTATCATCTGATCTTTGACAGTGCTAAATATTACCAATCTGATATTTAGAACCATTTCCATTGATATGTTATTAATATTTTTTAGGCTGGAAAACCCCTTTAAAATTGAAAGAGTGACATATAGAAATCTGACTTGTGCCATTAACATTCCTACATACAGCCAAGTAATGGGTTCAGCTGCAGTTCAAGCTGTGTTGGACCTTGCCAGATTCACCACTGGTTACAGGGGTTTTCCACTTTCACCAGATAATTGATATGGTTTGTGTAAGGAAAAGTTATACACCGTTCCAATATACTTTCTGTATTAATTCCTCACAGTTTACTAGATCTCTGCTTGCTGTCATTCTATAGAAAGCTTTCATTCTTACTTCCACTGGATAGAAATCTGTCCATGGTCATGTGATGTCACATTGGTGCGCGGCTCGTTAGAGTCACAAAGAGTTATCAGAGGTGTGAGATATAATGAGCCGTGCACCTGTGTGACCATGGTCAGATTTCTATCCATTGGAAGTAAACATAAAAGCTTTCTATACAATGGCAGCAAGCAGAGATCTAGAAAACCAGGAGGAATTAATGCAGAAAGTATATTGGAAAATTGTATAAGTTGTATGTAGTTTTCCTTACACAAGCTATATCAATTGTTTGCTGAAAGTGGACAACCCCTTTAAGTGTCTCAAGGAAGGGCCATCACCGGGTACCAATGGAGGCCGGCAAATGATTGTTCTTGATGCATCCCCACCCATTTCTGTAGGGTGGCCGATTGATGATCATCAAGCTATCTCTAAGAGCTAATTAAAGGGGTTGTACCAAGTTTGACTCCGACTGCGAGGACCCACACCAATCACAACAAAGGACTGTGCCGATCACAGGGAATATATTCTAAGGTTAAGGTAATGGAAATTGAAGAGCTCATCACATGGGGATCTCTGGTACTTCCATGTCTATGAGAGTACTAGAGATACCTTAGCACTGTGCTGAACGCATCTGGCTCTGTTGCCCGATAATTATTCATGCCATCTCCTCCCTCCCTAAATATGAGTGTGAATAATTAGCAGAAAACGGCACCAGAAGGGGCTCCTGTTATGGGAACAGGAGCCCCTGAGGCTCATTTGCATAATTCTAAAAGATGTTTAAAAGAGCCTGTTCTGGCTCTGTTTCCTGGTAATTATTTACGCAATCTCTTCCTTCCCAGAATATTGATGGGAATATTTTGCAGTTAATGTCCCCAGAAGGGGCTCCTGTGATTGAGACAGGAGCCCCTGACGCTCATTTACATAATATTAAAAGACATTTTTTCTCAAAAACTAACCAACTAAAAGCAAAAATTAAAATGGATCCTGTTTCAGGAGATAACCACCATCATGTAAGTGTGCTTTGGTTAGAACCACTGAATCCATGTGGTAGATTTACTTACCCGGTCCTGACGCGATCCCGTGGTGCGTTGTCCGATGAGGGTTCGGGTCTGCCGCGATTCACTAAGATCGTGCGCCCGAGTTCCTGCATCTGTCGCTTCTGTGCTGAGATCTGCCGGAGTTCACTTTCTTCTTGCTGGTGAGTGCTCGATCTTCCTTTATTAAATTCCGCGGTCTGTCCGAATACATAGGGTTGCCGGTCGCCCCCCGATTTCTGTTGCACGCAAGCCGGCGCCGATGCACCACGATCTGATCCTGGGCAAACCCTGGGCAATTTGGCTCTAAATGGAAATAATTGCGAAACCCGACGAAAGTGCGGGGTTCGGACCCTAAGTAAATGTGCCCCATAACCTCCACCTTGCAGGTGTCCTTTGTAATTGCAGAATAATCTATATGGTCATTTTTTTGTTATGGTACGGCCAAACAAATGACTTGGGTTTTTTTGGGGATTGTGCTCTCCCAGCATGCACTGGGGTACATCTCCTTGGCATGGGAACATAACACAAGACGTGAGCATTATGTTGCATGTTTTCCGTGGAAGAAATGAGGCAGACGGAGGCCAAGTAATGGCAGCTCGGGTCCTATGACCTGCTTACCTCATCCTACTTTTATTTTATCTGGTCACTTTCCACTGCTGGCGCACACAGAAAGCCGCCCTTTTATGTGGTCTGGTGGTTTAGAATGGTCCCAATTATTAGGAGAGATCTAAGGCTGAACGCTCCTATAGTACATCCTGTCTTCTCCTTCGAGATGCTTGTTTATTTTCATTTAACCCTTGCAACGCCGAGGACGTTTCGCTCTAAATCCATGACTCGGATGAGTTGCTCGTTTGGATGTGCAGGGGTTAAGCGGAAAAACAAATTTCGATGTTTTAGAACAAATGAAAACAGGTCTCCGCCGATTGCTGTTATTACGAATAAACAGTTATATTTAGAAAAAACCGAATGAACCCGCGACTTTTCCCGTAAAACATGAGGCAAATTAAAAAAAGCGGAACATGTGATTTCGCCGCGTTACATTGTTGCGCGATGTTATTAAGTCGACGCGCTCGTGTTTATCATGACAGCCGATCCAATTTGTCATGTTAAGTGTGTCAGGTGTAACACACGTCTCAATCTGCTCTGTGGGAAGTGACACACGGCTGTCACTCGCTGTGACCTCAAGCAAGAAATCAAGATATGAACAGTAATTACAACTTTGTGTAACCGGCTGGTAAACGGCGGAGAGTTCTGCTCATTTTACTAATGATATAAAGGGAAGCCGTCACTTTAAATAGACAGTCCAGCGGCTGAGAGACAACTGCTGAGCGCACCCAGATATAGTTCAGTGAGAGGCAGGAGTTTATTCCTGTCATTTCTGCTCATTTTTGGATTAGGAGTCCAGTGGGCGGTCCAAATAAATGATTGACAGCTATCCTTGCGAGTCAAGACTAAAAACTACAAAATAATCCTTACTTTCTTTGTTGTTTGGTTATATAGTTGCTCTTAAGTGACTCTTGAGATTCAATTGGAGGTTTCTTGTAAATTTTCTCACTCAAATAGCGACCTTTGTCAATCACTGAAGTTAGAACCCAAGAAAAAAAGAGAGATATAAATAAAAATTTATAGTGAATCTTTTTCCACAAAAATATCTTAAGCTGCTTCTGCTCTATAACATGCTGCCTGCAGATAGGACACTATGTACAATCTGCTCAGCTCCTCCTGCTCTATAACATACTGCCTGTAGATAGTAGACTATGTATAATCTGCTCAGCTCCTCCTGCTCTATAACATGCTGCCTGCAGATAGGACACTATGTACAATCTGCTCAGTTTATCCTGCTCTATAACATGCTGCCTGCAGTTAGGGCAATTTATACAATCTGCTCAGCTCCTCCTGCTCTATAACCTACTGCCTGCAGATAGGACACTATGTACAATCTGCTCAGTTCCTCCTGCTCTATAACATGCTGCCTGCAGATAGGACAATTTATACAATCTGCTCAGCTTCTCCTGCTCTATAACCTGCTGCCTGCAGATCGGACACTTTGTACAATCTTCTCAGCTCCTTCTGCTCTATAACATGATTCCTTTAGATAGGAGACTATGTAAAATCTGTTCACCTCCCCCTGCTCTATAACATGCTGCCTGCACCTAGGACACCATGTAAGATCTGCTCAGCTCCTCTTTCTCTATAACATGCTGCCTGCAGATAGGACACTATGTACAATCTGCTCAGCTCCTCCTGTTCTATAACAGGATACCTGCAGAAAAGGCAATATAAGCATTCTACTCAGCTTCTTTTCTCAAAACAAAAATATCCAATGTTATGCGAACAAAACATTTTGTTAATTCCATATTGATTCATGGAGTTTTTCTGACTGCCATATTGGTGTTGGGAAGGAATTGTTCCTTGTTTCAGCACACAGTTGAAGGGGGCGATAGTGCCCCTGCACAGTGTAACAGCCTGTGAATCTGCAGCAGGGAAGAACTCTAGGAACACCCCCAGGGGCCCTTTAGGCTCATTATAATAGTTTAAAAAGTTGATTTTAGAATGAAGGAGGAGAATATTACCACAATCATGGATCCTGGATCTATGAGTAAGTGTCCCTGGTTTATCATGATGGATTTTTAAGGTTGATTTCATTTAAAGGCAACCTGTAGATTTTTTAAGATATCTCAAAGAAGAAACAAAATGACTTGTTAGTAACACGATGAAACAATGGAGTCCTGTGTCTGTATCTCAGACTCTCACTTCTGCATCCATTACCCTTCTTTTACCAAGATGTCATAACACCTCTGATAAGAAAGTAGGAAGATGTCACAACTTCACCACACGCTCAGCTAACACCTGAGGGTGTCTACCACGATGGGATATTTTGGGCTGCATGGACCCGGATTGGCTAATATCCTCCCCCCCCTGTGTTACACTCTAGTGCTGGTTACTTGCATGTTTTATGCAACATTGTGCTCATTATAACTTATAGCAGATCACATAATACATGGAAATGTCATGTATACAGAGTGTTCACAATTTAAGTAAATACTAATTTATGGAGATTACTTTTTTTGGATTTTTTTTTTACAATTTTCATACGTATTAGTATAAAATTACCCATCTTTGTCTCAAAATGTTTCAATGGTCTGACACCTCTAGATATTAATACACCGATGCCACCGATTTGACACTGTGATCCCGTGACACTTCCGGATCAGCTGATGTCATAAATTTTTTAAATCTATCCTAAGTGATGGAGTATCAGGCAGCCCCCTGCCTCCTGCTTGTGCTGACTTTCTCCCTGACAGTTTTTACAAGGAGAAGGCAGCATGGTGACTCAGTGGTTAGCACTACAGCCTTGCAGTGCTGGGGTCCTGGGTTCAAGTCCCATCCAGGTCAACATCTGTAAAGAGTTTGTATGTTCTCCCCATGTTTGCATGGGTTTCCTCCAGGTCCTCCCGTTTCCTCCCACACTCTAAAAACATACAGGTAGGTTGATTAGATTGTGAGCTCCATTGGGGACAGGGACTGATTTGGCAAGATCTGTGCAGTGCTGCGTAATCTGTGTGCGCTATATATATATATATATATATATATATATATATATATATATATGAATTATTAAGGTGAAACTGCAGCTTGCATCTACTAGAGGTTCTGCAAACAGGATACACAGTTAGTACAAACAGTGTAAGTAAAGGAGTCCTCTAATACTAGAAATAATGGGGCACATTTACTTACCCGGTCCAGTCGCGATCCAGTGGCGTGTTCTCCGGCGAGGATTCAGGTCTGCTGGGATTCACTAAGGTCCGTGCACCCGATATCCAGCATATATATTTCTTCCCGGTGCCTGTAAGTGCTTGAACTTGCGGCACAAATTATTTTTTTAATTCTGCGGTTTTTCCGAATCCATCGGGTTGTCCGACGGCCACGCCCCTCCATTTCTGTCGCACAATCCGATCGTGTGCGCCAAAATCCCGGGCAATTCAGGGCAAATCGGAAATCGATGGGAAACCCGACGAAAGTGCGCGATTCGGACCCTTAGTAAATGTGCCCTGATATCTTCTACAGCTAAACAAAAACAGGCGATGCCTAAAAACCTGAAGGACAGATTTTATAGGTGATGACTAATGATGAGAGGAAACATCAGTATCGGTTCCAGCTGGTTCGTGGACCCAGACCTGAGTTTAAGGGGAGATCCGATTCTTTAAAATGACACAAGAACTGTGATTCTAGGTGTTACTGTTCAGTGTTTGTAACTAAGGCTTATTTTTAGATTATTCGCAGCTAACACAATAGGCATGCATGCTCTGGACTGGGGAAGACATAACCAAGAAAAATAAAATGGTTTAAAAATACGATCTGAACTGATATTCATCACATTACAAATCTTGAACCTTGATAGTTAACGTGCTTATATTGAACTATTCGTACAGCAAAGGCACAGGGAAAGACTATGGGTTTTAGAGCAGTCACACAATAGCAAGCAAGCACTTTCTGGATTTTTTTAATTTTTGCTGCTGTACTTACTTATCAACTTTACTGTATAGACTGGAAGTGTTTAGCAGAGGCATCTCATGTCATGACAGGTATGTAGAGTCAATGATAATTTTATTGTATTGCTGGAGACCTAGACGAGACAGAAAAGTAACACCACATACAATATCTAGGGTCGGCACCAGAACTGGGCATGAGGGAGCAAGTGCCGTGGGCCCAGAGCTAGAGCAAGTGCCGTGGGCCCACGTAAGGCTGTACATAACAAATCCATGGAAGAGAGGAAGCTGTATCTTATGAATCCATAGGGGCTGAGGGGGTTCTATATAAAATAACCATGGGGGGGCTGTTTGGGATGATAAACTAGGGAATATTTTAGGGAACAGGAGACTGTTTTAGTTTCTAAATTTTTAATGCCGCCATGTGAGTTCACTGCAAAGGGGCCCAACCCGGCTCTCTTACCCAGGGCTCTACTGAAACCTGGACCCGACTCTGACTATATCCTATATTATATGTAAATTTATGGTTAAAAGAACCCATCCTATACCGTCACGACTCTCAGTACTAGGTGTATAAGGTATTGAAGCCCAAATCATTATAACATCCTATAACAACCTCTGAATAGTAGTTACTTTCAGTGGTGAGCACTAAAACTTACATGTATTTCATTTAACATCAAAATTTGGGCTTCACCTGCTAAATATACCCTCCACACTTCCTTCACATCCATCAACATTAATAAAAAATTCCCCAAGTGCATTAACGTGCAGCCTGATCCCCCCCCCTCCCGTCATAGGACTATACACAAACACAGGGCTGGAATGACACACTCACAGCACGAAATCCTAACCCAGACCATATGCCGCTAATGTAAACAAGACTAGAAGGCCTGGTCGACTAAACTGCGCTCTGTATGTGTCATATTAAATATCGCCAGCGAGACCAATGGGGTCCTTCATACTGCGGCGGGTGCACAGACAGGAGCACGTAGTATCCGTATAGTATAGCGTCTTACATATATTATGTATTCCCGTACCAGACCTGCCGCCATCTGATAGATAGCAATCATATTACTAACATTCCTGTGGTTTATAACGCACAGTAGTATATAATTTACACGTGGGTGTTTTATATAGAAGACACGGCGTCTAATTTTCCACTGGAGGAATAAAATGTATACATTTGGCAAACGATAGTCATACTTAACCGGAACTGTTTCATCATTCAGATATCGATACTTATTCCCAGAAAATGGGTGTATGAGAAAACTGCCCCCTGGACTGAGCGCGACCGATAGGTGGGAGGAGAAGTCACTATTAAGGGGGGGTTTCCAACGAAAATATGGATGACTTGTCCATAGAATGTGTCATCACTTTCAGATAGGTGGAGCCCAATCTCATAATGATGATGTTTTAACCACAGATACATTTTTCTTGCCCCTTTTATCTTTAAAGGGATACTGTCATCAGACAGTTTTACCCCTTTAACTATCAGCCCCCTCAGGTAGGGTATGAAATGTCCTTTCTAGAATTCCCTCTTTTATGTGAAATCACACCCAGTTACCGATAATAAAATCCCCTCCAAAGTCAAGTAAAAATTAGAGAAGAGTCATATTTTGCCTCAGAGGAGTCAAGTTTAGAGGCTGCAGGGAGAATGTTAAGTCAGATGTCCTTATCCTCTGTTCTATAGCACCTAGAAACATGCTATGTAATATTAAAGATAGAAATCTTGTATTTCGGATCACACCAGGATTGTGGTTCTGTGAGCTACAGAACTGGAGATACAGGAAGATAAAAGATAAGGCAGTAGTAACTGGGTTGTTATCTGTAGCTTGCATTTTTAACTATGCCTGTATCTCTAGTTCTGTAACTCACAGAACCACAAACCTGATGTGATTTGAAGGATGAGATTCGTATCTTATATGGCATCAAAACTTTCTAATGACTATAGAACCTAAGATTGGAGCTTCGGAAGTCACTCTCACTCTGCAGCCTTTAAACTGGACTCCTCCCAGGCAAATGACTGCAAAATGACTCTACTCTGCTCATTGTCACCAGAGATTTTTTAAAAGAGAGATTTCACATAAATATGGAATTCTATAAAGGACATTTCATCCCCTACCTAAGGGGTCTAGTAGTTTAATAGGGTAAAATCTGGTGATGGGTTCCCTTTAAAGAGGACCCTATCCATCATTTCATAGGTGCTACTCCACTGATTCCGATTTTCTCTCTTGTCCAATCCATTCCTTAGCAGTCCTGGGCTGGAGCAGGCGCTCTGGTGCCTCCTATATGACAACAAAGATCCAAATATATTGACACTGATCATTATATTTGGATCTTTGCTGTTATACAGGAGGAACCAGAGCGCCTGATCCAGCCCAGGACAATCCATTTTTCAGTATCAAATTTAGTACTTAATTTAATGTCAATTGTGTGGTCCTGCACTGGAGTAGTAGATAAAAATGTATACAGACAGTCCCCGATTACATACAAGATAGGTTCCATAGGTTTGTTCTTAAGTTGAATTTGTATCTAAGTCGAAACTGTATATTTTATAATTGTAGATCCAGACAAAAATGTTTTTTGCCCCAGTGACAATTGGAGTTTCAATTTTTTTTGCTGTAATTGTATCAAGAATAATATCACTAAAGCTTCATTACAGACACCTTACAGCTGATCATTGCAGCCTGGGAGTAATGTAATGTATCCAGAGACTTCACCAGAGGTCACAGGGGGCAGAGGGGTCCGTCTGTAACTAGGGGTTGTCTGTAAGTTGGGTGTCCTTTAGTAGGGGACTGCCTGTATTTTGATTGTTTGTACAGATGGGGGCTTGAGACATAATTCCAATGGGGAAGTATCAAGGATACCAAGAGTTGGGGATGGTGCTTTTATAGGGTGAGTCACAAGCTGGGGGTCTTAAAGGTCTCCAGTGAAAACAGATCACGAGAAACGGCTGTTCAGTTGAACGGGTGTCTATGCGTCTCTATGATGCTGAGGGATATAGAAGAGTATGGCACATGGACGACCGGCTGCTCTGTTCATCGCATAGACGGTACAAGGGTCTTCTGTTCTAATGATCCACGTGGGTCTCAGTATTGAAATCCCCAACGATCAGCAAGTTAACCCCCATCCATAGGACATGTTGTCACTGGAGGATCCCTTTAAGTAAAGATGAGTGGACATGACCCCGCAATGTTTGGGTCGGTGGCGGTGCTGAATATTGCAGGTCTGGATCCATGAACCCAGACTTCAGGTAGAAGCTGAGGTTGGACGTTCAGGTTCCCCCCACTGCCATTAACACCAGGGATCGGTGCCAGCCAGGACTTTCCCTAAGATTGTTGATCCCGAATGATGTCATGGGGAGTAACGTTCCTATGGAATATGGCCAGTACTGATCGCGGGTGTTGCCATTGAGTGTTATATTGTGTGTGACACCTGAACCTGAACCAACTTTCTGAATGGGTCCGCTCGCCCCTAGTCGTGAGCTATAATTCCACATACTCATAAAATTACTCTCTAACGATACTTACTATTCCGATACATAACCTACTATCAATACCAGAACCAGCGCCACACTTGTAAGCGCCTCTTCTCTAATCGCTTACTTGTGAACCCGCTGATGAAGCCGAATGCAAATAATGGTTGCGAGACTGCGAAATGAATTCAATAAAATTAAGCAGACAAATCTTATTAAGTGAGCGATGGCCATAAATAATTCCCCCGATCTGTCCACCTCCATTGGTTATTACATGCATTATATTAATCACTGTAGGATTGTGGAGTCCGGTCATGCGTAGCTCTGTCTGATCAGCCTCATATCCAATACTTCAGGCGCTGCCACAGTGTAGTACTATGGGCACGATGCCTGGAGCGTCATCACATGGAGAGGAAACCGAAAATGAACTTTGGGTTTATCTGATGCCAATTATAAGATGGTTTCCTATGTAGGACATCAGCACAGCCGTGTACCCCCTGCCACCTGGTACATATGACGCCACCAAGTGCTGCCGCTTATTTACTGCCCTGCTGTCCAAGTGTTTAACTCTGAGCCGATGACTTCAACATCTGGAAAGGAGCCGTCGTATTGTCTAAAGGAATCATTTCCCTTGGAAGTGGAAAATTTGTGTCTCTGCTTCTGACAGCCAACAGACTGCAAACATGCTGCCGACTATGACATGTTACACGGCTCCTGGAAGACTCCAGCACAGCCGGGTCTCCATCTTCAGGAATGGCCAGGAGCGTAACTACAGTGGTAGCAGCCATAGCAGCCGCTATGGGGCCAACAGTGACGGGGGCCCCGTCATCTTACCTGACATACTAAAGAGTACAGGATGTGCACCATTATATACATATTATTCTGCACATTATACAGCATAACATGTATATAACATATATGTGATGTATATATGCTCTATGTGTGTGTATAAATGTGTGATTATAACTTGCATGTGTGAGTATAAAAATATGTATATTTCTTTAGTGAGAAGGGGGGCCCCATGCAGAAATCTGCTATGGGGCCCTGCTTCTCCTAGTTACGCCACTGGGAATGGCACTTGTTTAAAGGGAACCTGTCGCCGTGAAAATGCATTGTAATTTGCTGGCAGCATGTTATAGAACAGGAGGAGCTATGTAGATTGTATTTAGTGTTCTATCTGCAGGCAGCTTGTTATAGAGCAGCAAAAGCTGTGCAGGTTGAACATAGTGGGGCACATTTACTAAGGGTCCGCGGACCGCACAAACATCGGATATTCCAATGATTACTGTTTTGCGTCACATTTGAAAGCAGTTTGTGTCGCATGCGATCAGATTTTGGTGCCATCTTTCATGCGACACAAATTGGGGGGCCGGCCATCGGATAATCCGACGGATTCGGACTGAGCGCGGGATTTAACATTTGAATTTGTGTCGCAAGACAAGGCACTTACATGCACCAGGAAGAAGAAGGTCAACTCTGTCGGACCTGAGTGGGGAAGCGACACATGCAGGATATTGGGGGCGCACAAACTTAGTGAATGGCACTGGAGTCCATGACCATGAGCATGTTATAGACCAGGAGGAGCTGAGTAGCTTTACAGTGTGTTATATATCAGGGAAGCAGAACATATTGCATAGTGTCCTATCTGCAGGCAGCATGTTATAGAGCAAAAGGAACTGAGCAGATTGGACATAATATCCTGTCTATAGGCAGTGTCTATAGGAGAATTATAGAGTAACAATAGTTGAGCACATTCTGTATCCTATCTTCAGGCAGCAGGTTATAGAGCAGGATGAGTATATTGTATATAGTATCATATTTGCAGGCAGCATGTTATAGAACAGTGACAGCTGAGTGCATTGTACATAGTGTCCTATCGGCAGGCAGCACATTATAGACCAGGAGGAGCTAAGCAGTTTGTACATAAAGTTCTATTTCCAAGCAACATCTTATAGAGCAGGAGAAGCTGAGCAGATTGTACATAGTGTCCTATCTGCAGGCAGCATCTTATAGAGCAGGAGAAGCTGAGCAGATTGTACATAGTGTTCTATCTGCAGGCAGCATGTTATAGAGCAGGAGGAGCTGAGCAGATTGTACATAGTGTCCTATCTGCAGGCAGCATGTTATAGAGCAGGAGGAGCTGAGCAGATTGTACATAATGTCCTTTCTGCAGCCATCATATTACAAGCCAGCACAGTGGCTCAGTGGTTAGCATTGCACTTGCAGCGCTGGGCTCCTGGGTTCATGTCCCAGGGTCAACATCTGCAAAGAGTTTGTATGTTCTCTTTATGTTTTGTGTGGCTTTACTCCGGGTTCTCCAGTTTCCTCCCACACTCCAAAACATACTGGTAGGGTGATTAGATTGTGAGCCCCATGGGAACAGGGACCGATTTGGCAAGCTCTGTGCATCGCTGCAGAATCTGTGTGCGCTATATAAATAAAGAATTACTATTATTATAGAGCAGGAAGATTCGATTAGATGTATTTTAACACAATGATATACTGTTAATTTAGTTACCTACACTGCCTTTTGAAAGCCAAACAATAACTACAGTACATAAAGCAAAACTCTACATACATTGGGGCACATTTACTTACCCGTCCGAGGCGTTCACCCAAAGTGCATTGTTCCACCGGAGTTCACCTTCTTCTTCCTGGTGCATGTAAGTGCATGTCTTGCGACTCAAGCCTCAAGCCTCATAGAGTTGTATCCACATAGTATCAAAGTCTAGATAGTGATAGCGAAGAATAGCATAATATGCTAACATAGTGTTGTACCATACTGTATTCTATATAAGGCCAATTTACATAGCAGTTACATACAGGTTATGTAATGCCTTGCCAGAATATTTTTATAGAATGCCTCATTTTGCCCCATTATAACTGTCCCCAATTACACTGCAATCCATCACTTACCTCCTCTTGTCTACAGGCTTCTGTGCTGTGTTCAGTCTGAGCTTTGCTGGCCTCTCCTGACAGCAGCAGGTAAAGCAAACTGGAGATTTACAGGCAGTCCCCGGGTTACATACAAGATAGGGTCTGTAGGTTTGTTCTTAAGTTGAATTTGTATGTAAGTCGGAACTGTATATTTTATCATTGTAATCCCAGCCAGAACTTTTTTGGTCTCTGTGACAATTGGATTTTAAAAATGTTGGGTTGTCATAAAAATCAATATTAACACTAAAGCTTCATTACAGACACCAGTGATAACTGTTACAGCTGATTATTGTAGCCTAGGACTAAAGTAAAATAAATTACCAATATCCAGAGGTCCGTTTGTAACTAGGGGTCGTCTGTAAGTCGAGTGTTCTTAAGTAGGGGACCTCCTGTATCACCAGAAATAGGCGATTTACTGTAGAAAAGGTTTGCAAATCCCAGCTGTCAGGACCTTCATGACTGTATGTTGGAGGTGACACTCAGGACAATGGGACAGGACCTGAATGTGCCCAACTAAGTTTTTCTGGAATATTTCTCAGTTCTACTATATTATCAATAAGAGTAGGACTACAAAGTTACATTGGACTAAGTACAGATGTTTTCACCCTAAACATTGGGACAATTCTCATTCAACCTATACAATGCAATATCGTAACATGATAGCAGGACCCTCGAATAGCTGCTCATCTCACACATGTATAGACGTGTCCAACCCAGGAAAAGATGGACACACTATTAATATTAGAACAGAATATAATTTACATGGACTCACATGTGGACTCAACTTAACTTGTCAACAAAATTTGCATAAATTAACAGTACAAGGGAATATGAGAATATTTGTAAAATGATAAATCATCAGCGGAAAATGCTGATTTATCTGGTCTATTGGATCTTGCCAAACTCCTGTTCTTCCTGATGATCTGAGTTCCATCTTGCTAGCAAGAGGGATAGAAGCAAACTTAGGTGTTAGGTTATATGGTAGCTCTATGGAGAGCGGAGTCACAGCAGCTAGGTCTCCTCCCAGCTCAGAGAGAACTGAAAATCACACACAGAGAGGAAAACTTCTAGAACATGTAGAATACAAGAGATAATAATGGCCATAAAGTATTTTATTCTTCTTGTACACACACTAACCCTAAAAGGTTTGACCTGTGAAGACAAAACAAACTGGACCTTATAACGGAGACATCAAATTCAGAATTAGAGATGAGCGACTCATCAAAGATTTTTTTTTTATTTCATCAAATGTTTTAAACGATCTTTAATCAGGTCCAAATCTATAGGGTCCGAAGAAGTATTGCTCCAATTGTCTGGGAATAGGTATGTAACCCCTCTCTAGTCTACTCCAAATTCTTATTCGTGAAATTATTTCTGGTGCCTGAAAGTTGACTCCGGGTTAGAGATGAGCAGAACCAGGGGGAACAGGTTCAATTGGTTCGGCTGAATCTGGACCAAATGTCTAGGTTCATGTACCCGCACCCGAATCCGAACACCCACAATCGGTCCTTGTGTCCCCCCAATTTTTCATAGACTCTAAATTCTGCATCCTCTACGCTAGAAGGAATGGAATTGGAACTAATTTTGCTATTTCTACACTTTCCTTGGTTCCTCCACTGGGACCACCTGCACTTTGCACGCTCTTCTTCCATTAATAAGGGGTCTTTAAGGCCACAACATAATGAGCTCCAAAATGAGTTTGTCTTAAAGAGTCTAGGGAAATGGGCAGAATGTGTAAGTGTTTAGGATTGGGCGGTATTATTCCCCGCAGGCTTGTACATGTAGGGGAAGGCAGTGATACGTCTTCAAGTTGAGAGACATCAAGGACGACTTCTCGATGTGATAGATTCCACAGTCAGTCAATATTTAGAACAGATGTTAATGGGAATCTTTACCAAATGTATTTCTAATTACAAACTTGTGTCGTGTTTTATTAGGAGCTTTTTACAACCGTTTCCTTTCACAGAAATGTCCACAATGATTTGTTCTATGCTCGGATAGCTTTAGCTATTAGAAATCTGAGTAAATCTCCATCCACCCCACCCCAGCAGACAGTGGCCCACATTTATAGAAGCCCCTGCACCAGTTTTTTTGTCTGCTTTTGGACATTCTTTTCACAGCAAACTGCTTACACGTGTATTTATAAAGTGTCAGAGATTTCTGCACGTAAAGGGGTGTTCTGGCGGACCATGCGCCAAATTTATTTCCGTGACTCGATAGAATTGTGTTGCACTTCCTATGTTAAAGCGTAACTGTAAAGTTACTGACAAAATATAGCACCACTGGACAGAGCCTTTGACAACAATTCCAATACCAGTATCATGCTGCTGGCTTCTTCCTAGCCACAGCCTGGTATATATATAATTAGATTCAGATTCAGCTATTCCTGGTGTGGGTGGACACTTCCAGCTTGTGACATCACTGAAGGTCCTTTGCCATCACACTAAGTACTTTCAAATGATGCAGGGCAGCTTGTTTCTAATAGGAGAACCTGAAGCATGTGATGAGTCACATGCTTGTGATATCACTACAGGTCCTACAGCCCCTCTCATCAAGCCTCCTTACATCCATGGCAACCAGAAATCATGGCAAATAGAGGTTACCCTCAGGAGCAAGGTAAAAACCTCTGCTATCTGCTAAACAGCTGCATATAGAAAATTAAAGTAAATTAAATAATTGCTTATTCTTGCTTTGTGCAGAATTTTTGGGCAAACGCTTTTATACTTTACAGTTGTACTTTAAAGGTGCACCAAAAAAAAGTTTTTGGGCGCCAAATTCATAAAGAATGTACACCACAATACATTAATCTAGCGCCCCCTACACACTAACCAGGCAAACTGCACATAGCATAGGATGCACTAGTTTTGATAAATGTGGCCCTAGATTTTATATAAAAGCGAGAGCTGGATACAGAATCTATTAATGAGGAGTCTATTGTAGTCATCATCAATAGATTTTCCATTTAATTTAGCCACATGTGACGAGGTCTGGATTATTGACTGAAAAGTAAAATCTCTTAAGGGTCTCCAATTGTTCAAGGGGGTCGTAAGGTTTGTGTGTTTTGCGCATGTTTTAAACAGATGTTCTCATCTGAGCATTCACTTTTAATTTAATTCATCTTCCGTATGTAGATCATTTCCCATAAATGTAGTCATGTTGTCCCTTAGAAACAAGATTGTTGTCCATAGATACGACCACCGCTGCTGGAGGGATTGCACAAAGAAACAACTTGATTTTGCATATAAAATGATCTGGAGTCACTGCATATCCCACAGCCACACTGTGCTGATGAACAATGAAGTGGTGGTTTCTAAGGGACAACATGACTACATTTATAGGAAATTATTTTCACACATTTTTTAAAAAAACATGCAATTGAACAGGAGCAGACAACCCTTTTAAATAGCTCTACTGGGCTGTTACCTATTTCTGCCTGCACCTTTTCATGGTATCTGCTAACAAATTTCCTTTGAATACAATTGACGACCTGCAAATGAAAACACAGCTCATGAACAAGGGGGGGGGGGGGGTACTTTTCCAAAAAAATAAAATATATATATATTTTTATTTTCCATTTGACACGTTGCCTTTAAGATATTTTTGACTCATATACAGATTGTTCTGCAGTAACCTCTACCAATATGAGAAACTATTAGGGGATAAACCATGTTCTCCTTTTGCTTCCTTCTTTTGGTAAGGGTTGTGCTCACAAACAAGGAGCCATGCATTGAGAGGATGCATGGAGGATAGATTGTGCAAGACACCAGTGGAGGATGGGCTGGTGTGGAGGAAAGAAACTTATTTTGGTCACTGTTCCCTCCTGATAGTTTAGTGTTCCTGTAAGAAGGAGTCACCAGAACCCCAGAGAAGCAAAACAAAGAGATATAGATGTGCTGAGCTTCAAGGCCACTTCACCAGCAAGACAGATCCCTTCATTTCCCTTCTGTATGTTGAAACCACATTTTCATGTTAAAGATGTGTGTTAGGTATTTTCAAAGATTTCTAACAAAAAACATTTAAAAACATTTTTTAAAAATGAGGTACCACTGTTAAATAAAAAGTAATATGTTGTGCAATCTTTGCTCTGGCCACTAATAGAGAGACACTAAAGCTGTATTGTTTTTCTTTTCAGCAGTCACCTCATTTACATCAGACAAGATTACCATAGAAGGTTTGACATACACAGATCCATACTGACAATAGATGATGTCACAGCTTATCTCCTCCCCTCCCTGTACAATGACCTCTATATAGATAACACTGACCCATCATTACATCACTACTGACAATAGTGATGTCACAGCTTATCTCCTCCCCCTCCCTGTACAATGACCTCTATATAGATAACACTGACCCATCATTACATCACTACTGACAATAGATGATGTCACAGCTTATCTCCTCCCCTTCCTGTACAATGACCTCTTTATAGATAACACTGACCCATCATTACATCACTACTGACAATAGATGATGTCACAGCTTATCTCTTCCCCCTCCCTGTACAATGACCTCTATATAGATAACACTGACCCATCATTACATCACTACTGACAATAGATGATGTCACAGCTTATCTCCTCCTCCTCCTCCCTGTACAATGACCTCTATATAGATAACACTGACCCATCATTACATCACTACTGACAATAGATGATGTCACAGCTTATCTCCTCCCCTCCCTGTACAATGACCTCTATATAGATAACACTGACCCATCATTACATCACTACTGACAATAGATGATGTCACAGCTTATCTCCTCCCCCTCCATGTACAATGACCTCTATATAGATAACACTGACCCATCATTACATCACTACTGACAATAGATGATGTCACAGCTTATCTCCTCCCCTCCCTGTACAATGGCCTCTATATAGATAACACTGACCCATCATTACATCACTACTGACAATAGATGATGTCACCGCTTATCTCCTCCCCTCCCTGTACAATGACCTCTATATAGATAACACTGACCCATCATTACATCACTACTGACAATAGATGATGTCACAGCTTATCTCCTCCCCCTCCCTGTACAATGACCTCTATATAGATAACACTGTCCCATCATTACATCACTATGGACAATAGATGATGTCACAGCTTATCCCCTTCCCCTCCCTGTACAGTGACCTCTATATAGATAACACTGACCCATCATTACATCACTACTGACAATAGATGATGTCACAGCTTATCTCCTCCCCCTCCATGTACAATGACCTCTATATAGATAACACTGACCCATCATTACATCACTACTGACAATAGATGATGTCACAGCTTATCTCCTCCCCTCCCTGTACAATGGCCTCTATATAGATAACACTGACCCATCATTACATCACTACTGACAATAGATGATGTCACCGCTTATCTCCTCCCCTCCCTGTACAATGACCTCTATATAGATAACACTGACCCATCATTACATCACTACTGACAATAGATGATGTCACAGCTTATCTCCTCCCCCTCCCTGTACAATGACCTCTATATAGATAACACTGTCCCATCATTACATCACTATGGACAATAGATGATGTCACAGCTTATCCCCTTCCCCTCCCTGTACAGTGACCTCTATATAGATAACACTGACCCATCATTACATCACTACTGACAATAGATGATGTCACAGCTTATCTCCTCCCGCTCCCTGTACAATGACCTCTATATAGATAACACTGACCTATCATTACATCACTACTGACAATAGATGATGTCACAGTTTATCTCCTCCCCCTCCCTGTACAATGACCTCTATATAGATAACACTGACCCATCATTACATCACTACTGACAATAGATGATGTCACAGCTTATCTCCTCCTCCCTGTACAATGACTTCTATATAGATAGCACTGACCCATCATTACATCACTACTGACAATAGATGATGTCACAGCTTATCTCCTCCCCCTCCCTGTACAATGACCTCTATATAGATAACACTGACCCATCATTACATCACTACTGACAATAGATGATGTCACAGCTTATCTCCTCCTCCCTGTACAATGACTTCTATATAGATAACACTGACCCATCATTACATCACTACTGACAATAGATGATGTCACAGCTTATCTCCTCCCCCTCCCTGTACAATGACCTCTATATAGATAACACTGACCCATCATTACATCATTACTGACAATAGATGATGTCACAGCTTATCTCCTCCTCCTCCCTGTACAATGACCTCTATATAGATAACACTGACCCATCATTACATCACTACTGACAATAGATGATGTCACAGCTTATCTCCTCCCCCTCCCTGTACAATGACCTCTATATAGATAACACTGACCCATCATTACATCACTACTGACAATAGATGATGTCACAGCTTATCTCCTCCCCCTCCACGTACAATGACCTCTATATAGATAACACTGACCCATCATTACATCACTACTGACAATAGATGATGTCACAGCTTATCTCCTCCTCCTCCCAGTACCATGACCTCTATATAGATAGCACTGACCCATCATTACATCACTACTGACAATAGATGATGTCACAGCTTATACCCTCCCCCTTCCTGTACAATGTCCTCTATATAGATAACACTGACCCATCATTACATCACTACTGACAATAGATGATGTCACAGCTTATCTCCTCCTCCTCCCTGTACAATGGCCTCTATATAGATAACACTGACCCATCATTACATCACTACTGACAATAGATGATGTTACAGCTTATCTCCTCCCCCTCCCTATACAATGACCTCTATATAGATAACACTGACCCATCATTACATCAATACTGACAATAGATGATGTTACAGCTTATCTCCTCCCCCTCCCTGTACAATGACCTCTATATAGATAACACTGACCCATCATTACACTGACCCATCATTATCTCAGGCAAGATGGCTGCCCCCATTATCATGAACAGAGATTTTCATGGATAGAAAATGTAAATTAAAATCCGAATTAAAAATAAAATGGATGATACGACCGTTTATGGAAGGAGATATTTCCTGACTAGTACCGAAACCATCACCAGTCTACGTGATCGTTGGTCACAGTCAGTCCTAGCCTCAACTTCACACATTGCATAATATATGTCAGACGTGGTGGCCGATGTGTGTTACATAATTTAGCGGCTCCCACAGGCAGTATATGTGTTTCCTTGTACATTGGAAAGTAAACTATTATAACCCCCAATATTTAGTTATATATAACTCCACCAAGGGTCAACACTGATCATGCAGTCATATTAAAACATTATTTATGTCAATGTAAATCCAGAACAATAGCAACTGGACCGAGACAAATCCTGAAGGAGAAGTGGACTTTCTCTCAAGTTGCCAAGCAATAAAGCCCTCTAAGCTGTGCCATGTGTGCAGCCTCATGCTGATGATTCAAGACTTTGCACCAGATTTGATTTCTAATGAACAGCCCGATTCAGATGCAGGTTTGCCGAACCTTGAACAAAAGTTTGTTTTGGGCACCAGAACACCCATTGGTAATATGCTTTGCAAGTACCTTCAGTGGCACAGGTCGACTTATCACTTTTGCCGGCACATTTTGCTATTGACAACGCAGCCGGTGGCATCTAAATTCCACCGGTGCTTACATGATATCATTTTCCTTAGGCTCACCTGACCCTGAAGACTCCATGGGGGTAGGGGGGGGGGCAAGGAGTCTTCAGGGTCAGGTGATCCTTAATCCTTAATCATTCAAATTACTGACGCATGTTAAGGTTCGGGGACCCAAACCAAACTTTTGTTTCAGGTTCCTCCAAACCTGAAGGAGTTTCGATCATCACTAATTCCGAGAAATGAAATCTCCCACTTGAACTTGAATCACTAGGTGTTACCGTTGCGAGGAAGAATGAAAACAGACCCCAAACTTCTCTCTGAAGTCCAGGTTTCATTCCACGAACATTGTGGTTTGGGTCCGCTCATCCCTACTGGGAGTTTGAAAATTACACCGCTTCTCTTCCTGTGAAGTGTCATAATGTACAGTAGTTGGACTCCAGTAGTCAACGTTACAACTTGAAATGGAATGGCCATTTATCCAAAGTGTCAAAAGGGCCAAACACCAAACCACATATTCTCCGTGATACTTTGAACAACAAGCATCACCTATATGTCCAATCATGGCTGGCAATATCTCTGGACCCTTCTCTCATTGAGCACATCTGAGACCATCTTTGGTTGGCAACGGCAAAGAGAGCTGCCAGCTGTGGATCTTGATGATTTCCGTACCCAAGTGCATTCAACAACTTCATTGATAGCATGCCAGATAGTGCTCAGACTCGATACTGAATCAATGGAGATACTTTTGTTCTGTACATGAAGCACTTCAGGTTTTTCATTTGGGACATGAATGGAACAAATTAACCATTAAATAAAGCGAATTTTAGATTTTTTAAGAATAATATCCTGAAGAGTTCTCATATTGCATCAGAACATTTCCCTGCAGCATTCATGGATGAATCTACCCTTCTTCTCCGTCTAGCACATATGCGGTCAATGACCTCCTGACACTGAGAAGGGGGAATGCTGGATACCAGTAAAGACAGGATTCTGATTAAAAAAACAAATTCATTGCAACATTTTCCATTTGCAGAACCCATTCACACCAACATATGGGCAGTTTCTCTTTCCTTGTAAGAACTGTACATTTTCTTCCCTAAAATAAAGCACATGTTTTCTCCTCTTCTGTACTTTGAAGCTATGGGAACTAGGCTGTTCACATGGTAATCCCCTTACCCCATGTATGCATAATTGTGTATGTGGTAGATACAAAATTAATCCAAAATTTATATTTTTTGAAAAATTGGGCTTTCTCACCTAAGGGTATGAAGATGTGTCATATAAAAATATTGGGTTTTCCTTCCCAAAAGATGACAAAATACCAGACATACTGGGGCGGGACAGGATTTATGAAGGTAGTTCCTCCGCCGACCACCAGGTGGCGCTGCTGCGCTGAAAATCATCTGAACGCGCAAGAATACACCGAGCTGGACCAGGTGAAGGTAAGCGCTTCCCAAGCGACACATTTTCGGTTTTTAAATGTGGCGGTTTTTCCGAATATGTCGGGTTTTCGTTCGGCCACGCCCCCGATTTCCGTCGCGTGCATGCCAGCGCCCATGTGCCACAATCCGATCGTGTGCGCCAAAATCCCGGGGCAATTCAGGTACAATCGGCGCAAATCGGAAATATTCGGGTAACACGTCGGGAAAACGTGAATCGGGCCCTTAGTAAATGACCCCCATTGTATCACATAATGACATTCTATGACTCATATGATATTGTCCATTGGGGTAAGAGATATTTGCTCTCATGGAGCCAGTGTGTTGGTGAAGACTTTGTCCACCCATGTAGGAGAAACCTCGAAGAGTAGAAGCAACCATCTTCCCTTTGGAGGAATCTCTTACTAGGGTGATTTGATTATAAGGTAACATGGAGTTAGATAAGAATTTGGGATGGGGCGGAAGATCAGTGGATGAAGTAGAGGAGCAACAATGCTGAGTTCAGTATATCAAATAATAAGGACCATTGGTCTAAACAGCAATCCACCACCTTGTTAAATATGGATTTTGCCTGAATGGCTCGTGTAGGTGTAGGGATGGTAACAGGATGATGAAGGCGATCATTATTGAAACTTTTTGGAGCCCATTGAAGTTATAGTAGTAGTAGTTTTTGACACTTTGTGGTTGTTCTGTGGGTCATGTTCTGGGGCAGGTTATGTTGAGTTGGTGCATGTTACTCTTGACATAGTTATCTCCCTTTAATTTGATGCATTATAACTGTGGCTTAAGCCTTTTGACCTTTCAGTCTTCCAGGACCTTCTTCTTTTTCTCCATGACTGCAGCTTGTTTGTGCGTTTATTTGACAAGTGAAGGGGAAACTGCGAAAAATTCTAAAACCTGATTAGGCAGTAAGAACAATAATGAAGGAGCAAAGAACATATTTAGGGCCAACCTGAAAGTTTTCTTGCCTATTGAGCATTACCAGTAATGGCCACACGGTGCATCGTCTTCCCAATGAGATGAGTCGGTCTATGATGTCTGTGTCAGTGTGGTTATTAGACAATCATGCCCTGCCCCACAGCACATACAGGATCTTATAGCTCTGCAAAGATTAAAGGGACATAACCCATCTCAGAAGAACGACAACCTCAATATGCAACATTATGTCAATGAGAACTTTAATTAAACATTAAAACAAAAAAAACCTTTGGAGCTCACTCATGAGAACAGAACTGCTGTTTAACACCGGGTGGGGAGCAGACGGTCCATGAACTGTTTTATTTCATGGCATTACGAACCACTAAATGGTTACTGCACCCTGTCACATGCAATCACAGCAGCGCATAAACTAGATGGGAAGGCAGCTCTCGGAGGCTTTTAAAGTTAAAAGCTTGGATAAGATTGAATTTGTGAACCGATAATGCACACTCCCTCCTTCCTCTCCCTCCCCATGTTCGGAAATCTTCCACTACATTGGACTTTTTAGAATATTTTTGTGCTAAAAACAGCTTCCAATGTCAGGAAATATAACATACATTACAATTGGCCGTCGTGGTCATGGTGGTCTAAGACACGAAATGTCTCCAGTTTCCAGTTTCCAGTTTAGAGATTCCATTTTCACATATACTTTTCAAGAAACATATAGTGTATAGAGCACCTTTTGTCCTGGAGGACTTATCCTTTCCCACCTTACAGCCAGGTTTTCCACAGATTCAAAATTATTTGTGGGGTTCCAAGCAAGGACCCCATCTAATGAGAAGACATGTGCCAAAGTGGACAATCCCTTGAGAGGTTGTATCACAAAGACATTTATCTCCTATTAAGGGTATAACTGGGGGTCTATCCTCTAGGACAGTGGAGGCAAATCTATGGCATAGGTGCTAGAGGTGGCACTCTGAGCACTTGCTGTGGGCATCTTGGCCATTGCCTTGACATATAGCTGACCAGACAATGGGGCAGATTTACTTACCCGGCCCATTCGCGATCCAGCGGCGCGTTCTGTGCGGTGGATTCGGGTCTTCCAGCGATTCACTGAGGTAATTCCTCCGCCGTACACCAGATGTCGCCGCTGTGCTGAAGTTCCCCTAGGTCCGCCGGAATGCACAAGCTTATACCTGGTGAAGGTAAGCGTGAGTACCGCGACAAAATTTTTTTTAAAATGCGGCGGTTTTTCCCGAATCCGTCAGGTTTTTGTTTGGCCACGCCCCCCGATTTCCGTTGCGTGCATGCCGGGGCCGATGCGTCACAATCTGATCGCGCGCGCCAAAATCCCGGGGCAATACAGGGAAAATCGGCGCAAATCTGAAATATTCGGGTAACACGTCGGGAAAACGCGAATCGGGCCCTTAGTAAAAACGCGAATCGGGCCCTTAGTAAATGACCCCCAATGTGTCCTCCTGTACTACCAGCCACAATGCTTTCTTGGTTGCCTGAGACGTCGGGATGAGAGGGGAGGTGGGAACAGGGCTGGGTATCATTTAAGTGTCTACTGCGAGCCCCTCAATTCTTCCGGTCATTAAGGATGGATGCTACAATGATCATTCAAATTTCCTGTCCTTCCTTCAATGCATCGGTGTCCGCAGTGCGCTTATACGATTTAAAGCTGAGGCACAGCAGTAAAAAAATAAGCTACTGCTTAAATTGCCCTGTTGACACTTTATGATAAATAAGTGGGTTTTAATTGTAGTTTGTGCACTCGGTGTTTAAAAGGTTTGCCATCACTGCTCTAGGTCCCCCTAGTTCTAGGTACCAAAAGTTGTCCTGAGGAAATAATATAAAATAGGACTTCTAGGATGTCCAATATAAGGCTGCATTCACACGACCATTGGGGGACGTATATACAGCCGCCCCATAGGTCGGCAATGGGCGTCCAGAGCAGTACACAGCGTTATGATGCAGCACACTTGCGGCAACGTACCACTTCGTACATGGGGAAAAGATAGGACATGTCCGTGATCTCTATGGAGATGTGAGGGGTCAACCCTCCTCTTCTCCATGGCTACGGCCAGGCTCAGTCAATGCCAATAACTTAGTCACCCAATATACATTCTTCCTCTATGCACAAATTTATTTAGTGATAAAACCCCTTTAAATTCTTATGATACACAACCCACACATGTAAATAAAGATAAGATGAGGGTCACAATGGTAAAAGGAGCTGAGGTTATCCACTGATGAGTATTACTCTAGTACTGGAAGCTAGCGCTGCAATGATAGTAGGAAAACCCTTCAATATTACCCATGATAATGCAATATACAGTACACGCGTTAATCTCTTATCAAGTTATTGTGGCAAGTGTCTCGCCCTGCAGAGTCCTCAGTGTCAGCATTACCATTGCATAACTGGAGATAAGTGTGACTTGACCAGTTTTGGACAGTCTCTTCCAGAAGGGATTTTTGAGTCATGTTGTGGTTTTTTGCAAGCATTTAGTCAGCAGAACTCGGTGTCTGTAGCAGGAGATTCGGTACGGGGTCTTTATAGGACGCTCAAAAACAAGGATGAGTCAACTGTTTCAGGTTCACATTTTATTGCTGAGCTTTATGAGGGAAAGGTTTAGGTCAGGAGACTTGTTCTCTTATATTACAAGTGTTTGCAGAAATGTATCAGGAGCTCA
Organism: Engystomops pustulosus; assembly: GCF_040894005.1. NCBI lineage: Eukaryota > Metazoa > Chordata > Amphibia > Anura > Leptodactylidae > Engystomops > Engystomops pustulosus. Next base: position 162,276,097 of record NC_092416.1, on the reverse strand, counting down.
TGCAGGTTTGAGTATTGTACTGATATCTAGGTATAGGTAAGGGGTTCGGCTAATGGATCATGGGCCTTTGTGCATGAATGGCCTAAAAACCCCTCACCCTCTAATCCCTTCACTATATCATGTTCATTAAAGTCAATAAGCAAATTTTGGAAGAGAACGCTCAACTTGATCGAAAAAGATGACAAAAGAAATCAAAAATTACGACAATTCCCTACCCCAGTCCTCATCGGAAAATCAAAAACTTACCTCTCTGGATGAAACTACACGTGCTTAGAGTATTCTTAAAATCTAGAGGTGTATTCTGTGTCTGACCAGTAGTAATCAGACAAAGGCAGAAGTGACATCTAGCACCTCACAGGTGAAGATTCTCCTTCATAGGGAGCAGAACTTCATCTCCTGGCTGTGACTTATGACATCCAGACATAGTCGGCTTTTGCAGCACATCTCCACACTGCGTTCCTAAAGCACCACAGTCACCTAAAGCATAGTGGCCTCTAAATAAAAACTATATTCGGATGTATTGTATACAGGCGCTCATCTGTTGCTTTATGTCAAGTGATGATCTGAAATTGCTAAGTAGTCTTAATTATTTGCTATTTGTCCATAAGAGGCAGCAGCTTGTTGACCAACTGTGACACTTTAGAACTACAATATTAGGGCATATCGCATAAGTATTCGCCTTTAACTGCTGTGGGGGAATGTGGAATTTGCTTCATCAATGTCACAGGGCCACTACCATACAGTGAAGTCCCGGTAAAAGAGGCAGGTGGTCAGGAAGAGAGTAGTCGGGTATAAGCTAGGTCAAGAAAGGGGAAGTTCTAGCTTAGTAAAGAGTCAGGTCATAGTTTAGAGTGGGCCGCATAGATTTGGAGTCAACAACACAGGAGAATCTTCCTGAATTTTCCTAAAGTCAGGAAAAATTTACAGGATATAATTTACAGGAAACTAGCTAACTAGAAACCTAATTGCTAAGGCACTTTCCAGTGGGGGTAGTTGCCTTATATAACTTATAACTCATATATAACACCTGGAATGGAAAGAAAATCCAAGGTTGGCCTTAAATCTAAATTACATGAAGGAGACGGGGTGAATGCAGGAGGTAGAGGAGGCATTGCAGCAGACACACTTAGGAAACTGGCAGCCATTATCACTTAGAGAATCAAGTTTATAGATTGCCAATGTGACATTGTCCATATAGAGTAAAACCTTGCTTTGATTGACACATGGTCAATCCATCTGATAGTAAATCCAAATAATTGGTAACTAGTTTTACCCAACTGGTACAACATTTCATTCAGGCTCCCATACCAAGAAAACGGAATCATCCTTTGGATCCATTTTGCCCATAAATCAGATAATTTATTGATGAAGATTTTGCATGTTAACGTGGAATTTCATGTATTTCTAAACAATGCGATTATGGGCTTCTGTGTGAAACAGATATTGTCCAAAAAAGACATCTCCTAATCTGTGCCAGATCCCCAGGTGGTGCCTACTATTATCTCCTGAGGGTCGCTGCTTAGATTATGCTACTTTGTACTGTTATCTAGGGTAATAAAGTAGTGAGTATATCATTTACAAGTAGCTGTTTCATTAGATACATAAAGGGTATTTCTGACCACAGACTGATGAGGGTTATTACTAATTACTTTTTACTTCAGATATGTTAAAAAATATACAACCTTGATGCCCTGTTGAAAATTCCACTCGCAGTTAAGTTGACTAAATTCTTCAAACTTCAGAAAATGGCTATAACTACTACCAAGCATCTCTGCCAATGGTTTGTGGCATCTGACCCGAAAACAAAAAGATATGTGAAAATACAACAGTATTATGATTTCCTCCCAAACATTATGCAAAATTGGAAAATTCAATTATGGAAAATTGGAGAATCTACTGTGCATTAGATGGTAAGACAATGGGGCACATTTACTTACCCGGTCCATTCGCGATCCTCTGACGAGGATTCAGGTCTTCCGGTCATTCACTAAGGTTGTGCGCCCGATGCCCACCAGGTGTCACTGGTGCGCCGAGGTCCGCCGGAGTTCACTATCCTCTTCCTGGTGCATGTAAGTGTGTGTGAAGCGATACTTTTTTTTAAAATCGCGTGATTTTCCCGAATCCGTCGGGTTTTCCGATGGCCACGCCCCCATTTTTCATCGCGTGAAACCTGGCGCCGATGTGACACAATTCAATTGCGTGCGCCAAAATGGTAAAATTTGGAAAATCCATCGGAAAAACGCGATTCGGACCCTTAGTAAATGTGCCCTAGTCTCACCAAAATCATTGGGTTTTGATGAGTGGGTAGTAATCTACTGGACAACCATTGACCCTCAAGATAAAGAATGGGATTAATGGTGTCCATGGTTCATGGTGATGTACAAAGAACAACTCTTTAATATCTTTAGTTTTGGAGGACAAAATGGGTGCAGCACTTAGGACCAAGTATGCAAAGAGGGTTACCATACTACTCATATTCAACAATAGTGTATATTTGGTGTAGGGATATGAGGTGCACACTATACAGGTAATTTTTTCCAATCAAAAGTTGGGTCTTATTGATGGTCCAATCAACACAACATAGTTTAAGGCATAGAGGCCTATTTATCAAGTGGCAGAGGAAAGGTGGATCTGCCATCAAGTGGGGCAGATTAGAGGTTCTTTGGTGACATCTATCAACCGTCCAGGTTTGGGTCAATGCCAAACTACAACCAGGAACACCTGGCAACAGGAGAGGATTAGTGGCCATGGAGTGAGGCAGTGTGTGACCTAGACATTGTAGTGGTCTTGGACAGTGTCCTTACAGAAGACCTGTGAAGATGGCATTTGGAGCACATGTGCTATTTCAGCCTCTGGCCTTAAAGTCAACTTTATTCTGTAGTTCATCAATAGAATTAAAGGGTCCAAAGCTGTAAACCAAAACTCTAGTAGGAAATCTTGTGCCTATGAAATGGTTACCCATCAGGTAGGCTGCGGCTGTGGAGGGGTTACCCATCAGGTAGGCTCAGGCCGTGAAGGGGTTACCCATTAGGTAGGCTGTGGCGGGGTTACCCATCAGGTAGGCTGTGGCTGTGGCGGGGTCACCCATCAGGTAGGCTGTGGCTGTGAAGGGGTTACCTATCAGGTAGGCTGCGGCTGTGAAGGGGCTACACATGAGGTACGCTGTGGCTGTGAAGGGGTTACCCATCAGGTAGCCTGCGGCTGTGAAGGGGTTACCCATCAGGTAGTCTACAGCTGTGAAGGGGTTACACATCAGGTAGGCTGCAGCTGTGAAGGGGTTACCCATCAGGTAGGCTGCGGCTGTGAAGGGGTTACCCATCAGGTAGGCTGCAGCTGTGAAGGGGTTACACATCAGGTAGGCTGCAGCTGTGAAGGGGTTACACATCAGGTAGGCTGCAGCTGTGAAGGGGTTACCCATCAGGTAGGCTGCAGCTGTGAAGGGGTTACACATCAGGTAGGCTGCAGCTGTGAAGGGGTTACACATCAGGTAGGCTGCGGCTGTGAAGGGGTTACACATCAGGTAGGCTGCGGCTGTGAAGGGGTTACAAATCAGGTAGGCTGCAGCTGTGAAGGGGTTACACACCAGGTAGGCTGCAGCTGTGAAGGGGTTACACATCAGGTAGGCTGCGGCTGTGAAGGGGTTACACATCAGGTAGGCTGCGGCTGTGAAGGGGTTACACATCAGGTAGGCTGCGGCTGTGAAGGGGTTACACATCAGGTAGGCTGTGGCTGTGAAGTGGTTACACATCAGGTAGGCTGCAGCTGTGAAGGGGTTACAAATCAGGTAGGCTGCAGCTGTGAATGGGTTACACATCAGGTAGGCTGCGGCTGTGAAGGGGTTACAAATCAGGTAGGCTGCAGCTGTGAAGGGGTTACACATCAGGTAGGCTGCGGCTGTGAAGGGGTTACAAATCAGGTAGGCTGCAGCTGTGAAGGGGTTACACATCAGGTAGCCTGCGGCTGTCTGAGTGGACACTCTCGCTGCCTCCAGCAGATAATGGAAGGCAAGGCTCCGCAGCTTTAGATCAATACCATTAAAGTCCTCAACTTCCAAAAATAGTTATAAAATATCAATTACATACATTTTCATTAGCTAAATGTAATTATTAGGGATGATTCATTGATTGTGTTCGTCTCTCAGTTCCTTGGCGGCCGAGCGCTGGCACCGAGCCAGGTGAGGCGAATTGATATATGATAGGATGGACGGTGAAGCCAAGAATTCCCAGTAGTGACTGGTACTGACCCACCACGTGTCATCTGTGGGGTGTGGGGCCATTCCCTATGTATTATATACATACACTCACCGGCCACTTTATTAGGTACACCTGTCCAACTGCTCGTTAACACTTAATTTCTAATCAGCCAATCACATGGCGGCAACTCAGTGCATTTAGGCATGTAGACATGGTCAAGACAATCTCCTGCAGTTCAAACCGAGCATCAGTGTGGGGAAGAAAGGTGATTTGAGGCCTTTGAACGTGGCATGGTTGTTGGTGCCAGAAGGGCTGGTCTGAGTATTTCAGAAACTGCAGATCTACTGGGATTTTCACGCACAACCATCTCTAGGGTTTACAGAGAATGGTCCGAAAAAGAAAAAACATCCAGTGAGCGGCAGTTCTGTGGGCGGAAATGCCTTGTTGATGCCAGAGGTCAGAGGAGAATGGGCAGACTGGTTCTAGCTGATGGAAAGGCAACACTGACTCAAATCGCCACCCGTTACAACCAAGGTAGGCAGAAGAGCATCTCTGAACGCACAGTACGTCTAGCTTTGAGGCAGATGGGCTACAGCAGCAGAAGACCACACCGGGTGCCACTCCTTTCAGCCAAGAACAGGAAACTGAGGCTACAATTTGCACAAGCTCATCGAAATTGGACAGTAGAAGATTGGAAAAACGTTGCCTGGTCTGATGAGTCTCGATTTCTGCTGCGACATTCGGATGGTAGGGTCAGAATTTGGCGTCAACAACATGAAAGCATGGATCCATCCTGCCTTGTATCAACGGTTCAGGCTGGTGGTGGTGGTTTCATGGTGTGGGGAATATTTTCTTTGCTGACCATGTCCATCCCTTTATGACCACAATGTACCCTGTAACATCTGATGGCTACTTTCAGCAGGATAATGCGCCATGTCATAAAGCTGGAATCATCTCAGACTGGTTTCTTGAACATGACAATGAGGTCACTGGACACAAATGGCCTCCACAGTCACCAGATCTCAATCCAATAGAGCATCTTTGGGATGTGGTGGAACGGGAGATTCGCATCATGGATGTGCAGCCGACAAATCTGCGGCAACTGTGTGATGCCATCATGTCAATATGGACCAAAATCTCTGAGGAGCTTCCAGCACCTTGTTGAATCTGTGCCACGAAGAATTGAGGCAGTTCTGAGGGCAAAAGGGGGTCCAACCCGTTACTAGCATGGTGTACCTAATAAAGTGGCCGGTGAGTGTATATGTACAGTATATACACATACACTCACCTCAGATACCTGCATAGTATTGTAAGAAGATGAGTGAATACTTCACAGTCTGTCCATGGGGATGGTGGGTATAAGTTGTAGTAGATCCTTCCTCAGATCCTCCTACAGTCAGCAGTAGGGGCTTTGGCACCATCCATAGTCCTAATCATATGAACATCTGGCTCCTGTACCTGGGGGTAACACGAGTCTGGAGAGAATTGGTGATAGACCAAAGGACACAGTGAGGACATATCCTGTGATCTTCTGACCTGCACATAGACATCCTGATAGATGTCACCAGGAGACAACAAATGACCGTCTACTGATAACCTGCCAGCAGATAGTGCTGTGACCAGCCAACATGGCCACTGAGGTCCACCTTATAAAGAGCATAGAGAAAGCGACGCAATATTTTACTGCTTTGAAATATGGCAGCTCTTCCCCACCACTAGGATTTAGATGTTTAGAGATAGTCTGGTAGTAGAGAGCTTTCCTCAGTTCTGAGGGTCACCTTTAACTTTTCCCCTTTAAATCTTTATTTCTATAACACGTTTTGATTTATGAGCTTCATATCATATTTAATTTAAAGGGGCAGCTTGATGCTTTTTGACCCAAATGTTACCAGGCTCCTCATTGCATCATGTGTCATTTATAATACTGCAACTACTACCTATAACCTCTGAGCCCCTGGCACCTACAACCCTGTTCACATGGACTGTTTAACGGGAACCTGTCACCTACTTTTACCCCACAAAACTAGTAGCCCCACTTAGGTAGGGTATAAATGTCCTATCTAGAATTCACTATTTTATGTGAAATCTCACCCTAATCTAAGTCTGTTGGCAAAGTCTTCTAAACTTTCTCCTACGCCTGCTTGGGAGTGGTGTTTGTTCAAGCAAATATTTGCAACTTTTTACAATGATTGCACAAAATTTGCGACTTAAAACCTCTTTAAAAATTCACATCTGGAATAGAAAGATACAGCAGGTGCAACACTGAAAAACTAAGTGTCTGTAAGATAAGTCCCTGGGTAATGGATGGGGAAGCTCGTGGTGGTAGACAGCTTTATCCAGGGATCAGACAGAGGCAACGTTTTGCAAATCAACTCACGGTTCTTTATTGCACAACAGGTTGCAGGCAATGGGCCCGAAGGGTCAACAACAGATTCTGGTACTGGAGTGGTCCTCAGGAATAGTGCACCAGCCTGGTAGTAGATGCAGGCTGGGAGAATTGAGATGGAGCTGTGTCCAAACTGTGGAAGCTGCAGCTCTGGATTAGAGTCTCCTTACTTAGTTCCTGGGATTGGTATCTGTGGTAGGACTGGAAATGTGTTGGACACCCTGGGGCACATTTACTTACCCGTCCATATCTCGAACCCCGTTCCAGAATGTCTGACGATCATGCATTGTGCCGTGATTCAAGTAGATTGTGCGTCTGATATCCTGCATGTGTCGCTCCCTGCTCTGGTCCACCGGAGTTCACCATCTTCTTCCCGGTGTATGTAAGTGCATTGCCTTGCGACACAATTTTAAAGTTAAATCCGGCACTTAGTCCAAATCAGTCGGATCATCCGATGGACCGGCCCCTGAATTCTGTCGCATGAAAGCCAGATCGTGTGCGACACAATCCCTTTTAAATGCGGTGGAAATCAGAAAACGTCGGACTATCCGACGTGTATGCAGTCCGGGGACCCTTAGTAAATGAGCCCCACTGTCTCTCTGTTCACTCTGTCCATGTGCTAAGAGCAGACCTTGTGGTAAGAGACAAGACCATGAGGTCTGGACTGCTGACAGACTCTAAAGAGGCCTGTGCTCCCCCTGCAGAGAGGTTTTATACTCCCCCTAGTCAGGTGGTAGCACCTCTCCAATCACACTCCAGTTTACAATACAACCAACTAATTGGATAACATCTTACACCCATTTAACTATTGCCTTTCCAGGCAGAGGCTACAGCTGCAGATTACCTGAGATCTCCCTGCATTATCCCTTGGGTGAATTGATCAGACTCACTATAAGGATCCTAACAGGTAGAGGGCCCTTTTCGCAACTACCCCCTTGCCTATACGTTGGCAGGGGTGTTGCACTGACATTTATTTTTTTGTTACTGTGCCTTGTGCGCCATATTTATTATATGTCATCGTCACAATTTACCTTTTTTTCCAACACTTATTTGGTGCATTTTTTGGTGCAAAATTAGACCAGCAAATGCAAGTCTATCAACTTCTAAACCCCTTTGTGAATGTGGTTTCAGATACTAATACGTTAGAGGGGTGTTCCCATTTCAAATTAATGTTATTGTTTTTAGACAATTTTCCAATACACTTTCTGGATCAATTTCTCACTGTTTTCTAGATCTCTGCTTGCTGTCGTTCTATAGAAAGCTTCTACTTTTACTTCCAGTGGCCAGAAATCTGGTCACACAGGTGCAGCCTGTGAAAGTAATTAGACCTGCATGATACAACAAGCCGTGCACCTGTATGACATCACATGACCAGAGATGTAACAAGCCGTGCACCTGTGTGATATCACATGACCAGGCATATAACGAGCCGTGCATCTGTGTGACTTCACATGACCAGAGATGTAACAAGCCGTGCACCTGTGTGACATCACATGACCAGGCATATAACAAGCCGTGCACCTGTATGACATCACATGACCAGAGATATAGCTAGCTGTGCACCTGTATGACATCACATGACCAGCGATATAACAAGCCATGCACCTGTATGACATCACATGTCCAGGGATATAATGAGCTGTGCACCTGTGTGACATCACATGACCAGGGATATAAAGAGCCGTGCACCTGTATGACATCACATGTCCAGGGATATAAGGAGCCTTGCACCTGTGTGACATCACATGATCAGGGATATAACAAGCTGTGCACCTGTGTGACATCACATGACCAGGAAATAACGAGCTGGGCACCTATGTGACATCACATGACCATGGACAGATTTCTATCCACTGGAAGTAAACGTAGAAGCTTCCTGTAGAATGACAGCAAGCAGAGATCTTGAAAACCATGCGGAATTGATAGAGAAAGTATATTGGAAAATGGCATAACTTTTTATAAAAGCAATACTAACATTTATTTGCTGTAATGGGAATACTCCTTTAAGACTGTGTGCCACAATATAACATCACGGTGCAAAATACTGCTAAAATCGGGTGCCAAAACAGTTCTAGCACCAAAAATTATGAATGCCCCCTAATGTATTTAGCTCCTTGGGGGGCATTCATTAATAAGGTTGCAGGGTCCATTTTGGCAGATGAATTGTGCAGTAAGTTAGAATGCTATGTTAGATTGTGATGCAAAAATTGTGGCAAAAAATTGTCAGGAACATAAAAGCGCAATAATAGTGCTGGGATTCTAAAGTTGTTCCCAAATTGAGTGGCCAAAACAAAGTCATGAGTGGCGGGAAAGGAGCAATATTGCGGCGCCGAGACATCTTAAAAATGGTGCACAAAGTCCAGAAACTAAAAATAATCTGCCATAAAACTGATGGAAAGCCTCACTTTGTCTAAGGTTCCGTAGCTCCCAAAACCAGGGGCCTGATACTGTTTGAAAGAGGAGATTCTATACTTTAATCTAATACCAGAAACACCTAAGTTATAAAGCTGAATCTATGAGCATATGAAATTACACCTCAACCGCCCCCCTCCCCACCACCACCACCAGCGCTCACTTTGACATGACTTTGGAGGAGATTTTTTTAGGAAACTGGTGAGATTTCACATAAAAGAGGGAATTCTATAAAGGACATTTCATACCCTACCTGGGGGTATTACTGGACTAGTGAGGGCAAAAGTAGGTGACAGGTTCCCTTTAAAATGCTATTTGACAATTGAGTGTATAATGAGTTTTACACATTCCGGATGCCAGGAGTCCAGCTTTTCGCTCAGTAATTATAACTAGAGATGAGCGAGCACTAAAATGCTCGAGTGCTCGTTATTCGAGACGAACTTTTCCAGATGCTCGAGTGCTCGTCTCGAATAACGAGCCCCATTGAAGTCAATGGGAGACTCGAGCATTTTTCAAAGGGACCATGGTTCGGGAATAAAATGTGTTAATTAATTGAAAAAGAATGTCTTCTGATAAGTTAGCAGATGTATGCAAACATCTGCAATCTATTCTTCACTGTTCCGCGCGTATATTATCTCCCGACAAGTTAACAGATGTGAAGAACAGTGAAGAATAGAATAAAAACAGTGAACACAGGATGATTTAAGTGAAAAACACAGTGAAGAATAGATTACAGATGTTCTGCACATCTGCTTACTTGTCGGGAGATACGCTGTCCCGGGATCCGCTGCTCTTCTTCCACTGAAGTCTCCCCGATGTCTCCGTGCCCCTCGATGTCTCCGTGCCCCTCGATATCTCCGTGCCCCTCGATGTCTCCGTGCCCCTCGATGTCTCCGTGCCCCTCGATGTCTCCGTGCCCCTCGATGTCTCCGTGCCCCTCGATGTCTCCGTGCCCCTCGATGTCTCCGTGCCCATATGTCTCCGTGCCCCGATGTCTCCGTGCCCCTCGATGTCTCCGTGCCCCGATGTCTCCGTGCCCCGATGTCTCCGTGCCGCTCCCTGATGTCTCCGTGCCGCTGCCCGATGTCTCTGTGCTGCCGCTGCCCCATGTCTCCGTGCCCCGCTGCTCTCCGTGCCCCGCTGCTCTCCGTGCCCATGTCTCCGTGCCCCATGTCTCCGTGCCCCGCTGCTCTCCGTGCCCATGTCTCCGTGCCCCATGTCTCCGTGCCCCGCTGCTCTCCGTGCCCCGCTGCTCTCCGTGCCCCATGTCTCCGTGCCCCGCTGCTCTCCGTGCCCATGTCTCCGTGCCCCATGTCTCCGTGCCCCATGTCTCCGTGCTGCCGCTGCCCCATGTCTCCGTGCTGCCGCTGCCCCATGTCTCCGTGCTGCTCCCCGGTGTCTCTGTGCTGCTCCCTTGTGTCTCTGTCCTGCTCACCGTGTTCTGCAATGTCTTCTTCACACATATATATTGTTCTTCACATGCTATTTTGTTCGCACCGTTCCGCGCGTATCTCCCGACAAGTAAGCAGATGTGCCGAACATCTGTAATCTATTCTGCACTGTGTTCTTCACTGTGTTTTTCACTTAAATGATCCTGTGTTCACTGTGTTCACTGTTTTTATTCTATTCTTCATTGTTCTTCACTGTGTTTTTTTAATTAAATGCTCGATCTCGAGCAGGGGAAATACTCGTCCGAGCAACGAGCCGTCTCGAGTACCTTAATGCTCGAACGAGCATCAAGCTCGGACGAGCATGTTCGCTCATCTCTAATTATAACACAATTTACATAGTCTAAATAAACTCCCAGCCTCGATCTCTATTGATAACTCTCCATTATCTATATTCTTTTCATTACTACTATTAGTGTTGCAATCCGTATGAAAGAGGTTTCCAAACACGATGGCCCCTTAATCTTCCCAACATCAATAAAGCGGCATCGATTTTTACTTTCAGACAAATACAGTTATCATTGGACACAAACTAGCCATGAACTATTTATGATCTCAGCGTTATTTCTGCAGAATTGCTTCTGGAAAGGCACCTATTGATTTTCTATTTGGGAAGAATTTTGCAAAATTAGGTTACTCTCTCTCTCTTTCTGAAAGGCTCTTCATTTTTATTATAAGGGGGAGGGCTGGAGGGAAACAAAGTTTCAAGTTTGATTTTGCAGTTAAAATTAATGAAGAGACGCCCAAGGGCCAAGCGTTCATGAATGGTTGGTGGACCTATTATTGACATAGACTCTCCGCGCTGCTGCTCCTCATGTGGTGAGATGTCTTACTCCTACAACCTGGGGACATCATCCCCTTATACAGGAGACATCAGTATATTCTAATGACTAGTGATGACTAGTGATGAGTGCAAACCCTATGTTTGGCCAAACCTCGAACAAAAGATTGGTTTGGGGACCCGGCCTCATACCCAATCACCCACCAGAAACACCTACAAAGCCAACAGTACATTTAAATCCATTTAATCCATTTATCACTATTTAACACCAGCTATCGATTCACGCTGGTGACAATTTTAGGTGTGACCGGAGTGTGTGAGCACGAATGCCAAACCCAAACTCCTGTCTAAAGCATGAGATGATCCTTGGGAAAATGAAAGCATGTGCACATTCGGCATTAAAATGCCACCAATGGGTTTGCTGGTGGTATTTTAAAGGTTAACACAATTGCAGGTCTACTGATGGGGGTGAGTCCAAACGCTAAACCCAAACATCTGGCTGAAGAGTGGTGTCTGTGCCACCATTTTCTCAAGGAGTGTTGTTCCCTGTGACGTCAATCCTCAGGAAAATGGCAGTGCAACATTTCAACATTTGAAAGGCCGATGGTCAATTGTTTGACAACTGTGGAAGGTGACAGAGTGTTACTGGATTGGCTAAACCAGAACAACGAACCCAAAGTTCTGGTTGAACATGGCAGTCAGGGTGCGCTCACCCATCCCTATTCATGACCTCAAGACATCTTCTCATCTTTTATTTCTAATATGGTCATGAGGTGACAGGTTGAAGACAATGCAACATCTACTCAGGCCATCAGTTAACTTATCAGGACAGTTGGTTCTCCATGGTCCCTATTTCTTTATAGTCTTTACTCAACTTAATTTACTTTTTAGCATTTTTCCACTTGATACCAGGTACTTTTTAGTCTTGGCACCTGGAGTATCGGTCGGAGCAGTTCCAACTAATATCACTATAGAAATATTACAACAACTTAAATCAGGTCAAATGAACAAGACTAATCTTGTATCGGCTTGGTCTTCACTGCAGAAGGTTCCAGTCCCTGGTAGCTGGTTGTTCTGGCTAAACCATTTGAAGTTGCCATGAAATCCTAGCATTGCTGTGGAATGTTTGATACCTAATAAGAACTTAGAAAGATAGATAGATAGATACATTCTGGTACTTTTACACAGTATAAAAGCAAGTAGACAAGATCCTTATCATAGGCAGGTACATGACCCTGGTACTTTCTGCAATAGAGGACAACCTAAACCCAACCAAGTAGAGAAGAGCCACGTAGATTCAAGCTTTGGAAAAGTGGCTTGTATGTGTTCTCCCTGGCTCGGCTCTCTTCTCGAGATTCTACAGTTTTGTGCCGGTTTAGTTTTCATCCATTTAGTAAAACTTATTGGGGGTCATTTACTAAGGGCCCGATTCGCGTTTTTCCTGACGTGTTAACCGAATATTTCCAATTTGCGCCGATTTCCCCTTTATTGCCCCGGGATTTTGGCGCACGCGATCGGATTGTGGCGCATCGGCGCTGGCATGCACGCGATGGAAATCGGGGGGGGGGGGGGGTGTGACCCGACGGATTCAGAAAAACCGACGCATTTTTAAAAAAATGTGTTGCGGAGCTTGCACTCACCTTCACTCAGCCCGGCTCGGTGAACTCCAGCGCGTTCCGATGCTTTTCAGCGCAGCAGCGCCACCTGGTGGACGTCGGAGGAACTACCTTAATAAATCCCGTCTTGACCCGAATCCAGCGCAGAGAACGCGCTGCTGGATTGCGAATGGATCGGGTAAGTAAATCTGCCCCATTGTTGCAGTCTTTGAAGGTAACAGAACCTACTACTTTATATGACGTCTTCACACTTTTGTATAACCAGATACTTTATTGACCTGGACCATCAGGTTTCTGGTTCTAGTCATAGACTATGTCACCAGAATTCTCTAGTTGGACGGTATTTGGTCATTTGAATGTATGGAACTGATCTGGAGTATTTCTAATTTCCTAGCTTTGAGGTATCTTGCTGCCTTTATTCCTGAGTACAGACAACTTGACTTATAAATAGAGATGAGCGAGCACTAAAATGCTCGGGTACTCGTTATTCGAGACGAACTTTTCCCGATGCTCGAGTGCTCGTTTCGAGTAACGAGCCCCATTGAAGTCAATGGGAGACTCGAGCATTTTTCAAGGGGACCAAGGCTCTGCACAGGGAAGCTTGGCCAAACACCTGGGAACCTCAGAAAAGGATGGAAACACCACGGAAATGGACAGGAAACAGCAGGGGCAGCATGCATGGATGCCTCTGAGGCTGCTTAATCGCACCATTATGCCAAAATTATGGGCAACAGCATGGCCATGACAGAGTGACAGAATGAAGCTAGATAGCATCTAAAACATCCAATAATTGACCCTGACACTATAGGGGACGGCATGCAGAGGCAGCGGCAGCAGGCTAGAGAGTGGCATGGCGACATACCCTAAATGGACTCAGGCTTCAAACCAATGGGTAGCAGAGAGGAACCAAAGGAGGTGAGGAAGAAGCGCTCAAATAATATTGGTACATGATAAAAGTTTGCCAGTATATTTTGTGGATTACACAGCAGGGTGGCGACAAAGTTAACATGGAAGCCATGAAAACAATCCAAAATTCTGCCTGACACAGCTCGTTTGATAAGGGGACGATGTATGGAGGCAGTGAACTAGTAGTAGATTAAAGGTACTGCAGTTAAAACTATGTTAGTTGGTTCTTGGCATGGAGCTGGCGCTCCGCTGCCAGGCGAGCTTTCGCCAATCCAAGCCCCTGTCTCTAGGCTACTCCCCAAACAGCACTTCTAAGAACCTTTCGGATAAGATCAAGTGTAGTAGCGTTCTTATAAGTTTGGGATATGGCGGGTGAGGGGAATGTAAACATCTGCGCAAGAAGCGCTGAAATAATATCCGTAAATGAAAAAAGTTTTCCAGTATATTTTGTGGCTTACACAGCAGGGTGGCGACAAAGTTAACAAGTTTGATGTGGATGGCCCTGCAATAGCTCTTGGGCGGTGTGCCTTTTATCACCTAGGCTCAGCAGTTTGAGCACCGCCTGCTGTCGCTTAGCAACGGCACTGCTGCTGTGCCTAGAGCTACCGACTGATGGCGCCATGCCCACGGATGGTAATTCGGAGGTGGAGGAGGGGTGGGAGGATTTGGAGGTATAGTAGGCCTTTGAGACCTGGACCGAGGTAGGCCCCGCAATCCTCTGCGTCGGCAGTATATGACCAGCCCCAGGGTCAGACTCGGTCCCAGCCTGCACCAAGTTAAGTGTAGTAGCGTTCTTATAAGTTTGGAATATGGCGGGTGAGGGGAATGTAAACAGATGCGCAAGAAGCGCATGATACGCATGGAGCTGGCGCTCCGCTGCTAGGCGAGCTTTCGCCAATCCAAGCCCCTGTCTCTAGGCTACTCCCCAAACAGCACTTCTAAGAACCTTTTGTATAAGATCAAGTGTAGTAGCGTTCTTATAAGTTTAGGATATGGCGGGTGAGGGGAATGTAAACAGATGCGCAAGAAGCGCTGAAATAATATCCGTAAATGGTAAAAGTTTGCCAGTGTATTTTGTGGATAACACAGCAGGGTGGCGACAAAGTTAACAACTTTGATGTGGAATCCATGAAAACAACCCAAATTTCGGCCTGACAAACCTCGTTTGATAAAGGGACGATGTATGGAGGCAGCTATATGGACGACTTTTGGAGGTAGCAATGGAGACAACGTGTGGAGGCTGCTATGGAGACAATTCAATTTGGATAGTGCCTGTATGTGGCAGTCCAAAAAATTTTTCAAACCAGAGGAGCAGGTAGGTGGCCCTCCAGAAAAATGGAATAGATTGAGTGCCTGTATGTGGCAGTCCAAAAAATTTTTCAAACCAGAGGAGCAGGTAGGTGGCCCTCCAGAAAAATGGAATAGATTGAGTGCCTGTATGTGGCAGTCCAAAAAAGTTTTCAAACCAGAGGAGCAGGTAGGTGGCCCTCCAGAAAAATGGAATAGATTGAGTGCCTGTATGTGGCAGTCCAAAAAAGTTTTTAAACCAGAGGAGCAGGTAGGTGGCCCTCCAGAAAAATGGAATAGATTGAGTGCCTGTATGTGGCAGTCCAAAAAAGTTTTTAAACCAGAGGAGCAGGTAGGTGGCCCTCCAGAAAAATGGAATAGATTGAGTGCCTGTATGTGGCAGTCCCAAAAAATTGTTTGAAACAGAGGACCGGAAAGGTGGCCCTCCAGAAAAATTGAATAGATTGAGTGCCTGTATGTGGCACTCCCAAAAATTGTTTAAAACAGAGGACCGTGTCGGTGGCCCTCCAGAAAAATTAAATGCATAAAGTACTATACCTAGAGCCAGTGGGCCCTGTCAAAAAACAGCCAGTTTCCTCTGCTTTACTGTAGAAAGAGGAGGAGAAGGAGGAAAATGAGGAGGAGGAGGAGTGGATAAATTATTCAGGTTGAGCTTCCTTCACCTGCTGGAGATTTGAAATTAGGAGAAATCCATGCTTTATTCATCTTGATAAGCGTCAGCCTGTCAGCGCTGTCAGTCGACAGGCGTGTACGCTTATCGGTGATGATGCCACCAGCTGCACTGAAAACCCGCTCTGACAAGACGCTAGCGGCAGGGCAGGCAAGAACCTCCAAGGCGTAGAGCGCCAGTTCGTGCCACATGTCCAGCTTTGAAACCCAGTAGTTGTAGGGAGCTGTGTGATCATTTAGGACGATGGTATGGTCAGCTACGTACTCCCTCACCATCTTTCTGTAAAGATCAGCCCTACTCTGCCGAGACTGGGGACAGGTGACAGTGTCTTGCTGGGGTGACATAAAGCTGGCAAAAGCCTTGTAAAGCGTACCCTTGCCAGTGCTGGACAAGCTGCCTGCTCGCCTACTCTCCCTCGCTACTTGTCCCGCAGAACTACGCACTCTGCCGCTAGCGCTGTCAGAAGGGAAATACTGTTTCAGCTTGTGCACCAGGGCCTGCTGGTATTCATGCATTCTCACACTCCTTTCCTCTCCAGGGATGAGAGTGGAAAGATTTTGCTTGTACCGTGGGTCCAGGAGAGTGAACACCCAGTAATCGGTGCTGGAATAAATTCTTTGAACGCGAGGGTCACGGGATAGGCAGCCTAGCATGAAATCTGCCATATGCGCCAGAGTACCAACGCGTAAGAATTCACTCCCCTCACTGGCCTGACTGTCCATTTCCTCCTCCTCCAACTCCTCCAACTCCTCTTCTTCTGCCCATACACGCTCAACAGTGTAGGACACAACAATGGTCCCCTCTTGTGTCTCGCCAACATTCTCCTCCTCTTCCTCCTCATCCTCCTCCACCTCCACCTCCTCCGATATGCGCTGAGAAACAGACCTAAGGGTGCTTTGGCTATCAACAAGGGAATCTTCTTCCCCTGTCTCTTGTGAGGAGCGCAAAGCTTCCGACTTCATGCTGACCAGAGAGTTTTTCAACAGGCCAAGCAGCGGGATGGTGAGGCTGATGATGGCGGCATCGCCACTGACCATCTGTGTTGACTCCTCAAAGTTACTCAGCACCTGACAGATATCAGACATCCACGTCCACTCCTCATTGTAGACTTGAGGAAGCTGACTGACCTGACTACCAGTTCTGGTGGAAGTTGACATCTGGCAGTCTACAATCGCTCGGCGCTGCTGGTAAACTCTGGATAACATGGTCAGTGTTGAATTCCACCTCGTGGGCACGTCGCACAACAGTCGGTGAGCGGGCAGTTGGAGGCGGCGCTGCGCTGCCCTGAGAGTGGCAGCATCTGTGCTGGACTTCCTGAAATGCGCACAGATGCGGCGCACCTTCGTGAGCAAATCAGACAGATTGGGGTATGTCTTGAGGAAACGCTGAACTATCAGATTTAACACATGGGCCAGGCATGGCACATGTGTCAGTCTGCCGAGTTGCAGAGCCGCCACCAGGTTACGGCCGTTGTCACACACAACCATGCCTGGCTTCAGGTTCAGCGGTGCCAGCCACAGATCAGTCTGCGCCGTGATGCCCTGTAATAGTTCTTGGGCGGTGTGCCTTTTATCGCCTAGGCTCAGCAGTTTGAGCACCGCCTGCTGTCGCTTAGCGACGGCACTGCTGCTGTGCCTAGAGCTACCGACTGATGGCGCCATGCCCACGGATGGTCGTTCGGAGGAGGAGGTGGAGGAGGGGTGGGAGGAGGAGGAGGCATAGTAGGCCTCAAACACCTGGACCGAGGTAGGCCCCGCAATCCTCGGCGTCGGCAGTATATGACCAGCCGCAGGGTCACACTCGGTCCCAGCCTCCACCAAGTTAACCCAATGTGCCGTCAGAGATATATAGTGGCCCTGCCCGGCAGCACTCGTCCACGTGTCCGTGGTCAGGTGGACCTTGTCAGAAACGGCGTTGGTCAGGGCACGGATTATGTTGTCTGACACGTGCTGGTGCAGGGCTGGGACGGCACATCGGGAAAAGTAGTGGCGGCTGGGGACCGAATACCGAGGGGCGGCCGCCGCCATGAGGCTGCGAAAGGCCTCGGTCTCTACTAGCCTATAGGGCAGCATCTCCAGGCTTAGCAATCTGGAAATGTGCACATTAAGGGCTTGGGCGTGCGGGTGGGTTGCACTATATTTGCGTTTCCGCTCCAGCGTCTGGGGTATGGAGAGCTGAACGCTGGTGGATGCTGTGGAGGATCGTGGAGGTGACGATGGGGTTTTTGTGGCAGGGTCCTGGGCAGGGGGCTGACTATCAGCTGACACAGGGGAAGGAGCAGTGGTGTGCACGGCCGGAGGTGAACGCGCTTGTTGCCACTGAGTGGGGTGTTTAGCATTCATATGCCTGCGCATACTGGCGGTAGTTAAGCTAGTAGTGGTGGAACCCCTGCTGATCCTGGTTTGGCAAATGTGGCACACCACAGTCCGTCGGTCATCCGGTGTTTCCTTAAAGAACCTCCAGACTTCTGAAAATCTAGCCCTCGCCGCAGGAGCCCTCGCCACGGGAGCTTCACTAGTTGACACATTTGGCGCTGATGCACCAGCTCTGGCCCTGCCTCTCCGTCTGGCCCCACCACTGCCTCTTCCAACCTGTTCTGGTCGAGGACTCTCCTCCGTCTCAGAAGCACTGTGTTCACCCGGCCTCTCAACCCAGCTTGGGTCTGTCACCTCATCATCCTCCGATCCCTCAGTCTGCTCCCCCCTCGGACTTCCTGCCCTGACAACAACTTCCCCACTGTCTGACAACCGTGTCTCCTCATCGTCGGACACCTCTTTACACACTTCTTCCACTACGTCAACAAGGTCATCATCACCCACAGACTGCGACTGGTGGAAAACCTGGGCATCAGAAAATTGCTCATCAGCAACCGGACAAGTGGTTTGTGACTGTGGGAAGGGTCCAGAAAACAGTTCCTCAGAGTATGCCGGTTCAAATGGCAAATTTTGCTGGGAGGGGGCAGACTGGGGGGGAGGAGGCTGAGGTGCAGGAGCTGGAGGAGTGGCGATTTCGGTGACATGGGTGGACTGCGTGGAAGACTGACTGGTGGACAAATTGCTCGAAGCATTGTCGGCAATCCACGACATCACCTGTTCGCACTGTTCTGGCCTCAACAGTGCTCTACCACGAGTCCCAGTAACTTTAGACATGAACCTAGGGAGTGTAGCTCTGCGGCGTTCCCCTGCTCCCTCATAAGCAGGTGGTGTCTCACCCCGCCCAGGACCACGGCCTCTGACCCCTGCAGTAGTTGGACGCCCACGTCCCCGCCCTCGTCCTCTACCCCTAGCCCTCGGGTTAAACATTTTGAAAATGAGAGTTATAACTTGTATTTTTTTTTTAACTTTTTTTTTTTTTTTTTTTTTTTGTGTTTTTTAGTTTTTAAAACCAAACGATGCTATCCTATTGCTATGGCTATTTTCTAGCCAAGTATTACAGCACACTACTATGCCAGATGAGATGACGCTGAGTTATGAAAAAAATAAACGTAAAATAAAAAAGGAAATGGCAGACTGTGCCTAGTTGAAATACAACCCCGGGCCCTAATAAATTTTCCCACTTCGGTCTTTGCGATGGATATGTGCGTCACTAAAACACAGTGGTCGCAAGTCTGACTCCAAATTGCTCCCAATTTGATAGTAGATGCACTGCAGCAAGTACAGCCACCAGCAGATCAACCAGAAATCAAATATATATAACGCTACTGTAGGCGTAATTAAGACGTTTGTATTCTCCTATGGCTATTTTCTAGCCAAGTATTACAGCACACTACTATGCCAGATGAGATGACGCTGAGTTATGAAAAAAATAAACGTAAAATAAAAAAGGAAATGGCAGACTGTGCCTAGTTGAAATACAACCCCGGGCCCTAATAAATTTTCCCACTTCGGTCTTTGCGATGGATATGTGCGTCACTAAAACACAGTGGTCGCAAGTCTGACTCCAAATTGCTCCCAATTTGATAGTAGATGCACTGCAGCAAGTACAGCCACCAGCAGATCAACCAGAAATCAAATATATATAACGCTACTGTAGGTGTAATTAAGACGTTTGTATTCTCCTATGGCTATTTTCTAGCCAAGTATTACAGCACACTACTATGCCAGATGAGATGACGCTGAGTTATGAAAAAAATAAACGTAAAATAAAAAAGGAAATGGCAGACTGTGCCTAGTTGAAATACAACCCCGGGCCCTAATAAATTTTCCCACTTCGGTCTTTGCGATGGATATGTGCGTCACTAAAACACAGTGGTCGCAAGTCTGACTCCAAATTGCTCCCAATTTGATAGTAGATGCACTGCAGCAAGTACAGCCACCAGCAGATCAACCAGAAATCAAATATATATAACGCTACTGTAGGCGTAATTAAGACGTTTGTATTCTCCTATGGCTATTTTCTAGCCAAGTATTACAGCACACTACTATGCCAGATGAGATGACGCTGAGTTATGAAAAAAATAAACGTAAAATAAAAAGAAACTGGCAGACTGTGCCTAATTGAAATACAACCCCAGGCCCTAATAAATTTTCCCACTTCGGTCTTTGCGATGGATATGTGCGTCACTAAAACACAGTGGTCGCAAGTCTGACTCCAAATTGCTCCCAATTTGATAGTAGATGCACTGCAGCAAGTACAGCCACCAGCAGATCAACCAGAAATCAAATATATATAACGCTACTGTAGGCGTAATTAAGACGTTTGTATTCTCCTATGGCTATTTTCTAGCCAAGTATTACAGCACACTACTATGCCAGATGAGATGACGCTGAGTTATGAAAAAAATAAACGTAAAATAAAAAGAAACTGGCAGACTGTGCCTAATTGAAATACAACCCCGGGCCCTAATAAATTTTCCCACTTCGGTCTTTGCGATGGATATGTGCGTCACTAAAACACAGTGGTCGCAAGTCTGACTCCAAATTGCTCCCAGTTTGATAGTAGATGCACTGCAGCAAGTACAGCCACCAGCAGATCAACCAGAAATCAAATATATATAACGCTACTGTAGGCGTAATTAAGACAATTGTATTCTCCTATGGCTATTTTCTAGCCAAGTATAACAGCACACTACTATGCCAGATGAGATGACGCTGAGTTATGAAAAAAATAAACGTAAAATAAAAAGAAACTGGCAGACTGTGCCTAATTCTACTCAAACCCCTAATAAATTTTCCCACTTTGGTGTTTGAGGTGGATATGTGTGTCACTAAGAGCTAAACACAACGGTAGCAAGTCCCCCTGCTAATTCCTCACAATATGGTACTAGCTGCAAATAAAAAAAAAAAAAAATTATAACGTTATTGTAGCCCTAAGAAGGGCTGTTGGGTTCTTTAAGAATCACTCCTGCCTAACAGTAAGCTAATAGAACACCCTAACGCTTTCCCTGAGCAGCAGCAGCTCTCTCCCTAGCGGCATCCAGACACAGAATGATCCGAGCAGCGCAGGCAGCGGCTAGTCTATCCCAGGGTCACCTGATCTGGCCAGCCAACCACTGCTATCTACGTGTAAGGGTACCACGTCATGCTGGGTGGAGTGCAGAGTCTCCTGGCTTGTGATTGGCTCTGTTTCTGGCCGCCAAAAAGCAAAACGGCGGGAGCTGCCATTTTCTCGAGCGGGCGAAATACTCGTCCGAGCAACGAGCAGTTACGAGTACGCTAATGCTCGATCGAGCATCAAGCTCGGACGAGTATGTTCGCTCATCTCTACTTATAAATCATCATCAGTTTTTTTACACATCAAATTTTTTTTTACCAAAACTTCATAGTAGTGCAGCAATTGCATCCTATCCGTCCGAGGCTATTGAGCTGCTTCTAGTTATTCTTTGGAAACAGATTAAGAGAATTACAATTACAATCTATAAACTAGACATTGTGATACCATTGGAGTCTTAAAAGGTGCAAGAAAAGGAGGACAACTGCACCTGTAGCTAAAGTCAGTCATATAGATTGCACATTATATTGGTCCCCTGTATATATACATAAAAGTATTGCGTGCCGATAAACTGATGAAGTACAATGACACACCGAAAAAACATCTTCACTTCCTCAAACAATATGATAAACAAAACCACACAGTCCACAACCAAAGAAGTCGTACACGATACTCTCCAGACGTGGTATGGTTGTCTCAGCAATCATATCACTCATTGTTCGTCTAGCAATCTCAGTATGTGCCCAAATGCCCCAGAATAAGGTCCCTGTTTGGAGAATTGTGCACTTCTCCACACCTCATTGAACAAAAAAGTCCATGAATCAAACCCCAACTGAGTAAAACCAGGATTGTGTTGGTCTCTTCATGAATATTTTAGACATAAAATTAAGGAAATCAAGGAGTTGGACAAATTTATTATAGTAGACAGTTGGACCCATAAGTTGTTAAGAGCCCTGTACACATATGTCTCTATGTAACAGGGGAGATTACATGTAACAGGGGAGAGCTCAGCTTTCATTTTCCCAAAGATGTTTATGTAATGAAAGCTGAGCTCTGATTGGTTTCCATGAGCAACTAGAACAGTTTTACCTCAGACATTTCTGATAAATCTCCCCCTATGTGTCCTATGCCCCGCTAACTTTTCATGGGAGATGTAGTTGTGGCTTCCGGCTACTGCTTCACTCTCCATGCCCTGAATTTACAAGGCTCTGAACAGCTGATCAATGTGGGGGCCAGGTTTAGACCCCCTAACAGTCAACTATTGATGAAATATACTAAAGATAAGATATTAATAGAAAATCTGGTCCACCCCCTGTAAGAAATTATATATTATACATAGTTGAGACTGTTGAGACTGCTCTTGTTCACAGCCTTTCACTTAAGTGGGGATCTTAAGCAAAACTTTCTATATTTCCTCTATTAATAGGAAGTTCAGTATGGTTCTTTATAATTAGTGATGAGGTGAACTGATTAAATTTGATTTGGATTAGTCTGTCCAGACCCAAATTTAAAAACTGTGTTCAGTACCAGAGCTGAAGCCCCGCAGTCAGAGTCAGATTAAGACTGCCATGGGCACTGGGCTGTATGGATATTATAGCCCCTACAAGTCTTCACTTCCTACATATGGTAAAAGTATTAAAGCTTCTTGGGAAATGGAGGATGTTTCCCTTTAGCCTGCTTTCAATCTATGGTGTTAGGACCTATGGAGGACCTTCAAAGGTCCTGAAATGGCTCTTGTGTACATGTCTATTGAAAGCAACAACATATGTGCAAGGATTTCATGGGTGAAGGTACTTCTTTATCAAATTTGGTGTATGGTTTGGTTGGCCATGGGTCCCAGGCTACTGCCCAAAACTGCTTATATTACAATCCACTACTGCCCCCAGTATAAAAACACAATCAGTGCTGGTACCGATCTCAGATATTGGGACACATTTACTTACCCGGTCCTTTCGCGATCCCCGATCCGGACTGTCTAACGAGGATGAAGTCCGGCGCGATTCACCAAGATCGTGCGCTCGAGATCCTGCATGTGTCGCTTCCCCGCTCAGGTCCGCGGAGTTCACTATTTTCTTCCCGGTGCATGTGAGTGCATGTCTTGTGACACAATTTGACATGTTAAACCCCGCACGTTGTCTGAATCCGTCGGATTGTCCGACAGCCCGCCCCCCGATTTGTGTCGTGTGAAAGCCAGCACGATGCAGCAAAATCCAATCGCATGCGACGCAATCCTCGATTACGGAGGAAAGCCTGACGGAAATGTGGCGGTGGGCCCTTAGTTAATAAGCCCCAATATCTCTTTAAATTATCTCAGCAAAGCCGCTGGGGCCATTTAAATTACTGTGACGTATTCCCAAGGAGCCTTCATTTTAGGGACAATTATTTCTCGACGCAATGTCATCGGAGAGTCACGATCCTCCCCAAAATGAATGAACACATGTGCCACATTAGTGTAAATGTGCCAAGAGCATTTTAAGAGATACCACCCGCCATCAGTGCCAGCAGCGATTGTGGGTGTTATTGGGGGTAGTTGAGTCGAATACAGACAAATACTAAATGTTTGGTTTTGGGGCCCGAACCTGCAAGGATTCAACACTATATATATTGATGTATATTCCTTCTAGTTTTTAAAAGGATACATTCACAGCTGGATGACCCATCATCAACCAACAGAAGACAATAGGATAGTGTGATTTGCATGAGAAGTCGTATAGGAGGGACTCACTGAAGTCTGGAATACAGAATTAATGGGGGCAATAGATGATCAAATGAAACTGCCTGTAGAAGTTCCTCTGCTGCTTCATACAGATTGGAGGTCAACTAGCAGCCATCTGTGAGATGTTTGGCAATGTGCACCAATATATTCACAGCACAGAATTCCCCACTTTTCATCACTTGCATTTAAGAGAAAGGAGAAGTCGGCACTCGATTTGCATAGTGTGGCTGCAAGGAATCTGCTGGAGTGTGAACTCATCTAGGCAGAACACATCCATTTCAATAGTGTTTTGTCATATGTTGGAATGCACCAAGGGGGCAAGAAGAGGAATGAGGCTGGTGTGCATATGTATATGGACCAATTAAATCAAGGTCATGCAATTTCTCTAGTGGACATAGGCTGGAAAAATGAAACGAGTAGGTGAAATTGGAATATTTCTTTTTATAGATTGCAAATCTATTATTATCTTATCATAGTATTGCACATTGCTCCAATACAGTAACTAGTGGTGCCCAACCTATCATGAATAAGATTTCCCTTGAACACTCATGTCACTAGTGTAGCACATCCATAAGGGTAGCAAGAAAATAGCCGTTACAATACCTAAATCAATACCTTGGCAAAAACATCCACCTAAAATGGATAGACAACAGTGTTAGTGATATATTCCTCTACAGCGGCCATTTTGGATCAAGTGGCCCATATGCTGATGACTCTGTATTTGATATATGCGGCTCAGCGCTAATAAACTGGAGGTATTCTACATTTACTAAGAGACTGGTGTGTCTTGGTTTTGTGCTCTCGTCCCGGTACCTGGCGGCCATGAAAGAGTTAATTTGAAAGGTCACCTTGCAATGGGGGTGGGGAGGTTTGAGCCCCAGATACAAATCTCTGACAAACAGCATCCACCGTAAATAGGTAGACATCAGCTTCAACTAAAAATGTGTAGACAACAGCATCAACAAAAAAATCGAGCATCCACCAAAATGGATAGAGAAGAGCATCCACCAAAATTAGTAAACAACAGCATCCACCAAAATGAGTAGACAACAGCGTCCAGCGAAAATAGACATCAGCATCCACCAAAGTGGATAGACAAGAGCATCCACCTAAAAGAGACAGACAATAGTAGCCTCCTAAAATGGATAGATAACGGCATCCACAAAATCGAGAGACAACAGAAGTCTCCAAAAATCGATCAACAGCCACCAAAAATGTGTTTGCAATGGCATCCACCAAAATGGGTTGACATCAGAATCCAATAAAAATGCTTGGACAACAGAGCCAACCAAAAATTCATAATCTAGTAAGCAACTCCTAGTGCATTTTTTAAGGGTGACAGGTCCTCTTTAAATTGGTACAGCCAGTGTACTACAATTTTGGGAAGGACCGCGTTGCCCATGAAGTCATTGGAGAGCGCAGGGGGCACATAAATCACGGCATGCACGCGATAGATCAGTCCAAATTTTGCCGGAGACTTTGCAGGTGGCATTTAAAAGTTAATGCCAGCGATCAGTAGCACCGATCATGGGCACTGCCGGCACGGGGGGGGGGGGGGGGAGTAAGTCGGGTTCAGGTCTGCTTATGCCTAATTAATAGCAGGGCTCCTGTGTATAAGCCAGTACAGTGATTGGCTATAAAGATCATCTTACAGAGTAGAAACAGCTGAGTCCTGCTAGTGCTACATAGAATAATGTGATGAATCATGATCAACCCCTTTAATATACGGTATATATTTTTTTAATTTTGCCGTAATTTTTGACAGAATCCAAATCAACTGATTATAATATCATACCCAAACCGATGAAGTTATATTCTTGATATTACACAACCGTCGTCTGCTATGAGTACCCTTCCACTACAGGGATGATCCAGGTCCATCACGTGCATTGAAAACCGCAACTCGGTGTCCAGTCACCTCTTCTAACTAATAACCTTCCGTAAAATTCTGCTGAACGTGCACATTTCTGGTCATGGCGCTGTGACGCCTCCAGCATTGCACAACAGAATGTGAGCTGTTTATTTTCAGAACGTGACTGAACCACAAAGAGGATTCACAGATAAGTTCACGTATCTAATATGGTTTATGCTATGAGGAAATCTCGATGAGGGTCATGCTTACTCATCTCGTACTACACTTCTTCCGCCACAACTTTACCTTTTTTAGGAAAGAACAAAAAACTAAATTGCAAGGAGCGGTTCCTCAATATTCGTTACTACAGCCCTGCACTATATTATATGGCATTGGTAATCTGAGGTAGGAGACCACACTGAAGAACCATGAGAGATCACGTTTAAGAAGCATGTCCTAGTTTTGAATTCACAAGGGTTGACAGTATTTGCACTTTAAGACACTCTGTCCCTGTTTCAAGAAAATCAAGAACACTGTATACCAATATTAAAGTCACCCCCCCCCCCCTGGTGTGGAGGAGGAAGCATCATGGTTTGGTACTAATCTGTTGCCTCAGATCCTGGACACCTGTCAAATCTAAGGTGTTTTAAAAATTTTTGAAAGTGGAAGAGATTTTGTGATTACATATCAACAGGGGCCTAAAAGACTCTTCAAGGTCCCCATAACAGATGGAGAACATCAACAGGTGCTTGACCTTGACCTATCAGAATCTATGATCAGGGTCCAATACCATCCCTGAGTGGTGAATTCAAAGGAAACCTACTATCAGAGGTCAACCTATTAAAGGGAACCTGTCACCAGGGACCTCATTTTCACTGAAGACAGGATACAGAAGCCCATCTCACCTGCATTGCACATGTGCCTTTCTGCTTTTTCTAAGCATTCTCATTACAATATAATTGTGTGATATAACGTACCTTGCACCCTGACAGAATCCTCTGTGTAGTCACAGGGGTTGGGCTTTGGTTTGGATGCATTTCAAAAAACAACATGTGACTTGTCCGTGCCGCAGACTCCTCAGCTCTTGGCCCTCACCTTTGTGCTCCTGTACAGCTCCTCCCTCCTGCTCTTTCACAGACCTCACAGCCTGGTGAGCTGACATCAATGGGGGAGGGATGAGCTGTACAGGAGCACAAAGGTGGGGGGCAAAGGCTGAGCAGTCTGCAGCTCAGACAAGTCAAATGCTGTTTTTTGAAATGCATCGAAACCAAAGCCCAACCCCTGGGACTACACAGAGGATTCTGTCAGGGTGCAAGGTAAGTTATAACACACAATTATATTGTAATGCAAATGCTTAGAGAAAGCAGAAAGGCATATTTCATATTTAATGCAGGTGTTATGGGCTTCTGTAACCTGTCTTTAGTGAAAATGAGGTCCCTGGTGACAGGTTCCTTTACATGTGTATGAATGTAGACTTGGAACGCCAGTCATGAAATCTCCCCACCCTGCCATCTTATTCACTCCAGCCTCTCAGTGAATATGTCCGCAAACTCCGCCAGGTCTGACCTAATGGGGGAGTTTTTTTACTATAGTCTCCACTATAGTAAATGTGGTGGGCCTAGCGTTCACGCCCGGGCCTGCCCCTGCCTGCCTCACTCCCCACCAACCAAAAACTGGCGGAGAGAGGGAGATGTTCCTTCTCTGACATATAACCATAATGAATCCCCTCTATTATAGTGAAGGCAAAGCTGGGCTTTTACCAACTGTATTTTCCACTTGCTAATGGCAGTAAAAAGATGGCCGCCGCACGCTGCCTCAGGACTTCAAGTCCAATAATCCTTTTCACTAATCCCATGAGTGAACCAGAGGCCCCTGCCTGTTTGCACATGCGCGACTAGAAGATAAGAAACTGCAGGTCATTTCCTAGGAGATCACTGACGGAAGCAAACCAGGTAAGTGTACGTGAATGATTTTGATATCTCTAAACCAGCTAAATAAAGGAACTTAGTTTTAAATAACATTTTGTTATATTTAGCAAGATAAAGTTTCTTAAATATAATCTTAATGGCTGGAGAACGCCTTTAAATGATATTCCTCTCAGGGAATGGCAGGATGCGCATGCGCACTTGTGCTTGATTCAATATGGGAGGCTTCATTGGCCTTTAAATTCCCCATTCTCCTGAGTTTTGGGGATCCCTGCAGCAGGAATCAATCAGGCATTTATATACTCTATACTGTGGATATCTACCCCCTTCATAACCCCTTCAAGTTGGAGAAACCTATGAATAAGAAGTTGGGTTTTGATTCGGAGGTTTTACCTCAGTCAAGGTGCGACCTATTTATAACCTATGGATAAGAGGTTGGATTTCTATGTAGAGTTCACCTCAGCCAAGGTACGACTGTGATGAGACTCAAAACCGCACCACCATGGAAACTAAGTTTCATTTCATTTTAAGTACGTGTGTGCTCATTTCACACTCCTTTTTTTAGGTTTCTTAGAAGTTTTGGGGGCTTCGACCAAAAGCTTCTTCCAGATCTGTCAGTTTTGAAGAGGAGGAAGTATGGACACAAATGTTCTAACAAAAGATTTTATTGTTTTTCTATTACAAAGAAAACACAAAAGACTAAAAAAAAAACTGATCTGATGCCGGACCATATCTTGACAGTATTCAGGGAAAAAGTGTTTTTAGCGGTATATTCAAATCCCCCTTTGGCGCACCACGATATTGCTGTGCGCTCCATGCGCACAACTGTCTGAAGCCGCAGTCGTACGTGCAGCCGCACTGGAAGCCGGCTGCGATCAGAAGATGCTGGTCACGTGCATGGAGCGCACAGCAATATCGTGGTGCATCAAAGGGGGATTTGAATATACCGCTAAAAACACCTTTTCCCGGAATACTGCGGGTTCTGCTACTAGTCAAGATATGGTCCGGCATCAGCTCACCCTGAGGTGTTGCAATGTATTTATGGGTTATAAGTCTAATTTTTAAATCTAGCATCAAAATCCATCATGATAAACCAGGGACATTACTCATAGATCCAGGCACCGTGACTGCGGTATCTTCCTATATGTGTTATCCATGGCCTCCTTCCTTCTAAATATCAACTTTAATAATTATGCTAATGAGCCAGAAGGGCTCCTGGGGTGTTAACAGAGCTCCTGTTTAGCAATGAGTGGACCTGTTAAAATAAAAAAAAAAACCTGTTCAGGTACCAAATTGGACCCCGACCAGTAACACCTGGTAGTCGCAAAGTAACCAGTGGTAGTTGAATTACTGTGACCACATGCTTCAGCACTGAAATGCGTCATCGGGTAGAGACGATCCTCCCCAAAATAGCAGCACCCTGCACCGTTGACAGGTTAGAGGTGGCGTGCGTGGCTACTGAGATTTGAATGGAATTGGCCTAATTTAAAGTTCCGAGTCAAGTCTGACTGACCTGAACCGACAAAGTTGTGGTATAAACCAGAACTTTGTGGTCCATGTCCGCTTAACACTACTCTTGTCACTACTCCTCCCACTGTGTGATGAAACCTCCTCTGCTGCAGTGAGATTACATCAGGCACAGTCAGTGAGGAAGCACTGAGGAAGTCGGGGGGAGTGGAAGACAGTGTAACAGCCTGTGAAGTTAAATTTTCAAAGTTGATTTAAGAAGATCACCACAGTCACGGTGCCTCGATCTATGAGTAAGTGTCCCTGGTTTATCATGATGGATTTTGATGGTAGATTAAAGTGATGTCTCCATGTTGGTTCCCACTTCAATGCCATCTACGTTAGACTCCAGCCATTGTAAGTCTCACAGACCTGTATTACTACCCCTGAATATATTTTTCCCAAACAGTAGACAGAACCACAAAGACAGCTGTGACTACAATGTGGGCGTCTCTTCAAGTCTTAATAATGTCCTGCCATAAACACTGCAGTCTTTCAATATCGCTGTGCACAAGGCTTTGCCAAACCGACCGGGGGCCAGGACCCTCCTCCTCTTGATTTGTCAATAACCCAATTCCAGCGCCTGCCAGCGAGCTCCGTACTTGTGACTCCCCGAGCGTTGCGTCTCGCATCCCTAAGAGGTTTATTTATTGGGGGAGAAAGTGTTTTGCAAAATGCTGCCATGTGTTTATAATTCCCAACACCGGGATGCTTTATAGGATGAGCCATCTTCCCACTTCACAGCGGGTTTTCTGGCTCGGCTCCGCAAAACGTTTAGCCCCGACGCTGACTGCCAGGTTAACCCCCTGTGCTACAGATAGGATTTGAGCAATAAAGGCCAATAAAAGGGGATTAAGAAATGCCAATACACATGGTTCCCATAAATCTTGGGACAAATTAAGCCAGATCTCTGTAACATGCCTACTGTTTGTTACCAGAGTTCTGATAGAATAACCGCCAAATATTTATTGAAAGCAGATAGTTTATTACGCAGCCATTCAGCGACTTCTTTTTATTAGGGGATTTTAAAGGCTTGGTTGTTTTTAATGTGGTTTTATTGTGAGCCAAGCAATATCCCCCTCCTCTTCTCCCATCTCTGGGCTTTGTGCAATTCTTTCTTTCAATACAACCGGAGTGGGAATGCAGCAAGAGAGTTCATATTAAATCTGATTTACAGGCCATGTGGAAGGGATATGGTTCAAGAGCAACGCCAACTAAAATCAGGAATAGGTTTCTAAGGATCAGCACGGGTATAGATATGGGCAGCAGGGTGGCTCTGTGGTTAGCTCTAAAGCCTTGCAGCGCTGGGGACCTGGGTTTAAGTCCCAGGGTCAACATCTGTAAAGAGTTTGTATGTTCTCTCAGTGTTTGGCTACATTCACACGATGTATACATTGGCGCCGTAGTACGGCGGGCATACATCAGCGCTGCGGAGAGGAGCAGGGGATGAGCGCAGCTCACCCCTGCCCCTCTCCATAGTAAGATACAGTGCACGGCGCCGTATCACGGGAAAAGATATGACATGTCCTATCCCGGGCTAGGGAGCGGTACGGTGCCTCACGTGTGCTGCACCGTACCGCTCCCGTACAGGGCCGTGAGCCCATAGAAGTGTATGGGGGACGTATATCGGCCGCATATACGTCCCCCATACATGTGTGTGAATGTAGCCTTTGTGTGGGTTTCCTCCGTGTCCTCCGGTTTTCTCCCATTCTCCAAAACATACTAGTAGGTTGATTAGATTGTGAGCCTCAATGGGGGTTGTGTAATCTGTGTGCACTATATACAGTATATAGGCCTGAATAGAGAATGGGCGCCCCTGTGTGGCCTACTCCAGACTCAGTTGCTGGAAGGGGTCAGTAGACCCCCATTTTCTAAATTGGTGTGGGTCCTGAAGATAGGACTTGAATCTTATATGTATTTATGATATATCCTGTGTATTTGTCATAAGTTGCATACATGATCATAAAACTTTAATGGCGTCTCTGCCTGCAAGGAAAGGATGTCCAAGTATGTACAATGGACCCTTGTCTTCTAGTCATACAAGCCGCATGTACAATAAAGGAGACCCCCAGACATCCACAAATGGACCCCCACCCCCCCTCATAAATGTGCCATTGGTCCAAAAATAAAGAGCTCTCTTTGTAAAATCACCTTCTATTAAAATATTTAGCTGACTACATGTTTTAACAGAACGTAAAAAAAAAAACGTATACCTGCCGAAGCCAGAAGAACACTCTCTGCCACATGTCTGGCACATGAATGTATACTGAGCGCAGGGAAGTGCTCCCAAATTATACACTACAAGGTACATGGTCTGCATGTAGAGAACAGAGCCTGACATACTGAACACGCTCATATACACACTCACACATCTTACTAGAAACCTAGGATACATTTACTAAGCTTTTTGGGTGGAAATATGAAAAATCTCTGAGAAACTTAAGAGCTGGGAAGAATAATGGATGTGACTTGTATTTATGCTCATGAAAGTGTACACCACATTCATTAGTTCTTTTAGACACTTTCCACACATTGGGGCACATTTACTTACCCGGTCCAGACGCGATCCCGCGACACGTTGTCCGACACTGATTCGGGTTCTGCCGGCATTGACTAAGGTTGTGCGCCCGATATCCAGCAGGTGTCGCTGCTGCGCCGAGGTCCGCCGGAGTTCACCTTCTTCATCCTGATGCATGTAAGTGTTGATCTTGCGACAAATTCTTTTTTAAATTCCGCGTTTTTTCCGAATCCGTCGGGCTGTCCGACGGCGACGCGTGCGCCAAAATCCTGGGGCGATTCGGTGCAAATCGGAAATATTCGGGAAACCCGTTATCCGTCAAGTGGGTGTGGCTTGTGTGTGATGCTTATGGCTCATAACAATTTTGTACATTTATTAGTTCTTTCAGACACTTTCCACACATTGGGGCACATTTACTTACCTGGTCCGGAGGAGTTCCCGAAAGTGCATTGCCCGTGTATAATGCACTGTGCCGCGATTCACTAAGATCGTGCGCCCGATTTCCTGCATGTGTCGCTTTCCCCGCTCAGGTCCACCGGAGTTCACCTTCTTCTTCATGCTTGGGCTTGCGACACAATTTTAAAGTTAAATCCCGCACTCAGTCCAAATCCGTCGCATCATCCGGTGGCATGCCCCCGCCGATTTCTGTTGCATGACAGTCGGTGCGATTGCGCCAAAATCCCCATCTAAATACCTGTCCCTGTGGCGCAATCGGAATATCGGAGGAAAGTGCGGCCGTGGGACCCTTAGTAAATAAGGCCCATTGTCTGACAAGTGGGTGTGGCTTGTCTGCAATGCATATGGCTCATAACAATTCTGTACATTTCTTAGTTCTTTTAGGCACTTTCTACGTATTGTCTGACAAGTGGGTGTGGCTTGTATCCGATGCTTATGGCTCATAACAATTTTGATGTGCCAAAATCAATTATACCGTTGTTCTCTGTCATTATTTACGATACATTTGTTGTGCCATTGTGGCCCTGCCCGGCCTTGTGAACGCTCCGCCCCAACCATGCCCCGCCTACTTTATTTCCAAGAGGTGCGGGCAACAGAATTTTTGGTGCAAAATGACTTGCAAAAATTCAAAAAGTTGCACGCTGTGTCTGAAATAGAGTTTCATTGCTCTTTTTAGACTGTATTAGAAAATCTTCCTCAGTAACATCAGATGGGTCAGATTGTAAGCATATGGGTCTATGCGGTAATGACACTTAGACCTGAGATGCCCTTACAATTGTGGTATAGAAGCGATGACATCAAACATAAAAAAATCCATTACCGAATAATCATGGCACCTAAAGAATTTCCATCTGAAAGTACTGAAAGTCGGAGACTTGTGATCCCGGCTCGATACATGTGTTACACCATAAATAACACACAAATCAGTCACCCCAGAAGAGGCTCCTATATCACAAGGCACACGAGAAAGGTTTACAGGTAGTATATTGGTGCAATACTAAATATATTAGTGCTGCATTGGTAAAGCAACTGGGAGTCACGTTTTTTAATATTTTTGGAAAGGTACTATAAATGGCTGAAAATATGATAAAGCTTATAGAAAAGAATAGGAGTCCTATGTGTACAGTACAGAACTCACATACAAGGGCGGCACGGTGGCTGAGTGCGTTACACTTCTGCCTTGCAGCGCTGGAGTACTGTGTTCGAATCCCACCCAGGCCAACATCTGCAAAGAGTTTGTATGTTCTCTCTGTGTTTGCGTGGGTTTCCTCCGGATCCTCCAGTTTCCTCCCACACTACAAAACATACTGGTAGGTTGTTTAGATTGGGGAGAGGGACCAATTTGTCATGCTTGGTGCAGCGCTGCATAATGTGTGTGCGCTATATAAATAAAGAATTATTACAAGATCTACTCACAAAATCAGGGGCGTAAAGACAGCAGGAGTTGCTATGGGGCCCGCAGAGTAAGGGGTCCCTGGCATCTGACCTGACACACTAAAGAATGGAGGATGTCCACCATTATATACATATTATGCATAACAGTGCACATCTTCCATAGTACACAGAATGAATCGTCAGCGGAGATAAGAAATGTCAGATATGGGGACATCAAACCGACAATACTGGAAATCTCACATCTCTAATTCCTGCCATGTGATCCCAGCTACTGGGACAGATCTGTGTATAAATGTATATATCAGTGCATTAATATGTGTAGCAGTGTATAAATATGTGACTATATTTCTGAGGGGGCCCCATTCACAAGTCTGCTATGGGGCCCTGCTTCTTCTAGTTACACAAGATGCATTTTACCGATTCCACATCTTTGTCTTTAGGTATTAGAAAACATGAAAAAATATGTATCACGTCAGCACAGTCCATGATACAGAACCAAGAATCTCAGTTTGAAGAAAGACGTATCACCAGGGCTTCTTGTATTACAATGTGTTGTATTACAATCTATAGTCCCCAGGGTTGGGTCTTCTCCGGGGCTCTCCTGTATTTGTGTGATGACAGCTCAATAGAACATCTCACTTGCATCCCGGAGAAACTCTTATTGATCTCCACAAGACAATCAGGTGAATGGCTGCTAATGCTGATAATGGTTCTCACACTTCACTGGATTCACCCTGGGGCTTCGCCAGTGTCCTGCCCTTACATAATTTAACTTCATGTCTTTTAAAGACTACAACAACACACACGTCCTTGGCGACTTTTCCCCCCATCGACACCCACAACATAAATTACTACATGCATTATTAAATTTTACTAGTAACACAATCACATATTTTTATTGTATCCATGGAATTCATAATTTATCAGCAAAGTCTCTGAATGTTCTGGTCTAGTGAGTGACTATATTCAAAGATTAGTGGTAGATTACCATGAGCTATAGGCTGTATCTTATATATATATACATCTACATTATATACATTATATACATCTGCCTATAAGGCAGACAAGGGGGCACTGTTGCCTTCTATGTAAAAGAAGGATGAATCTCCAGAGATGACAAAGCTGTGCTAAAAGCGGTGAATCTGGGGAATAGCGGAGCTCAGGAGCAGGTCACAGCAGAGGCAGAAGAGAGCTTCAAAAAGGTCCTTATTATAGAAATATAACATTGATGGTGATATTATAATATAGGATTGTGTTCCCTTACATCCCTTCCACTGCCTTGGTTGAACTGATAGACACATGTCTTTTTTTTCAACTGTTCTAACCAAGTAAATATGTTACTTAACCCCTGCTATATAATGTCCAATAAGGTTATGTTCAGATGGATTCTCAGCTATGTTTTCCACAGCCGTGAATCAGCCCCTATGGCAGTAATGGTAAACCTTTTAGAGACCAAGTGCCCAAGCTACAACCAAAATCCACTTATTTACCATGACGTGCCAACATGGCATTTCTAGCAGTAACTTATTGCTGCCTGTTCTTCTCCTAAGGCCACCAATACAGTTAAAAGAAGGTGGGCAAATTCTGACAAACATTGTAGCTTCTCTCCAGGAAGAATGGTGGGTCCAGCAGCATGACCTCCAAAGACAATTTTTCCTGCAGATTCAAACACCCAGTGAAGTGTCGCTTTAAAATTGTGCTGAGAGCAGCATCCCTTAAGTTGTTTGGGACTGGAAGATTTGGTGGATTTGGTCCTGCTTGGTGAAATTGGGGCGATGCCCACAGAAAGGACTCCGAGTGCCACCTCTGGCACCCGTGCCATAGGTTTGCCACCACTGCCCTATGGGGTCTGATTGCTTTTACGTAGTCATTCACTTCAATGAATGAATGAAGTCACTATAAAAGGACCTATATGTCCAGTGGTCTAGTTGTGATATATATCTATGAGAATAGGCCTTACAAGTATCAGGAAAATCTCCAAGAAGCTATCAAAAAGTAATGATAATCTAAAAAAAACAACTGATAACACCCAGTATCCCCAATTCTTAGGTGGAAGACAATGGGGGGCATTTATTATGGCCTTTCAAACGGAAAACTGGCGTGTTTTTTTCCCCTCTGTGCGCCTCTTGCACCTGAATTTATGAAGTGTCGGCATCATAATATTGGTGTTTTCCGACACTCTCAACTTTGGCGCTGATTGTGAATCCACCAGTTTTCTGGCGCTTCTATTATTCCTCCACATTTTTGTGGCGCTAAAAGCCGGCCTATGGAGTTTTACAATTGGCGCTTTAAGCCCGTGCGCCAATTCATGAATCCCTTGCGCCACAAACTTATATTCCGCTGAATAATATAACACGGTTCTAGCGCCATCCTGCGCCAAAATTAGTGAATGCCCCTCTACGTCTTCTGATGCCAGAAGCAGCCGCTGCCATGTGCCATGTAGGTTATGACGAACAAACATAACAGTAATAATCAATTTACGGTACATTTCAATATTCCAAGTTTATCCGTGAACATATTTGAAAGACAAAAGAGAATTTTTCCAATGTAACATATGGAAATTCTATCAGGAACTGAGCTGTCATAGAGAACATAAAATTTTATGATAGATGTTCAGAAAATATATGATCTAATCATACTTACCCAGAGCAAGATGTTCACCCAAAACTGATATCTTACATCTATGAGGCCAAAAACCTGCAAACAAATTTTGGAATAAAATTGGAATTGTTAGAAATAAAGAAACCAAACAATTTTTTATATGTTACCACTACTGGCAAATGTACAACTACATGTTCAAGTGAGCATTTGCCTCCAAACCGCCAGCAATATGTGATAGGTTCACAAAGAGGATATTCTAGATTCTGGAAAATTTGGTATAATATAAAAAAAGAACAGCAAATTCTGTATTGATCATGAGAACGGAGGGAAGAGAGGAGATCTGGAAGTGATACCTGAGTGCTGTGCTCAGCACTCAGGTAAGTAGGTGCTGCTCTTATCATTAGTTACAGTGACTTGACTTAAATCTAACAAGTCAATTATGTCATCATAACCCTCATGTGATGCGAAGTAGAGCCACTATTGACTGCTACACTCTAAGTGGTGGATTAAGACCATGGGCCCTGGGCTGTATGGATATTATAGCCCCTACAAGTCTGGAATCACTTCCTACATCTGGTACTAGAATCAGCTTCTTGGAGAATGGAGGATGCGTCCCTTCTGCTGCTTTTACTCCGTGGTTTCACCACCATTGGAGGACCTTCAAAGGTCCTGAAATGGCTCTTGTGTACATGTGTATTGAGAGCAGGAACAGTTTAATGATGATTTCATGAGGTCCTTCTCAGTATAACATTTTGGTTTTTGGTTTGTGTGGCTATGGACCCTCACATTTTGGGTCACTAATCTGCAGTAATCAGGAATGACCACTATAATGAGAGTGGAGCTGTTCCATTCTCTGTGTATCCGCTGATCTGTGTCAGTGTTAGGTCTCTGACCCCCCCAACATAGGACGTATTCTATGGACATGTTGTCAATATTTTTAGTAGAAAAAAACCCTTTTAATATGAGTGAAAAGTAATAATATGGCAGGAAAATGCAAAATACGACATCAAATAAAATAGGTCCTGAATGATGTATTTCCTCAGCGCTGTTGTAATTACAAGGATCACAGATAAATCCTCCGCAATCTAATCTTTCATATAGAAAATAAACAGTTTTTCTAGTGGCAATCGCCCATCCGAGTGTTTTCCCCACATGCTTCATCAAGTAGACGTCGTATTTGATGAAAGATTCCCTTTTATGCACTATTGACGGCATTTTTAATTGGCCTTATTTAATAATCCGCCTGCTTATGTTTGCTTGATGATTATATTAATGTAGGCCGTGGTGGGTGGCCACAAGATCTCGCGCGGAGGAATGCTCGGCGGTCATTGTTGAGGTGATGAAAGGACAATTAGTCGTGGAAATGAGAAGCAGCTCGGAGAGTTTTGGGAGGATACGAGGCGCTGCTGCTGCTGCTGCTTGGCACAATCACGAAGAAGTTGTTTTCCAACATCCAACGACTAGTCGCTGCAGCCCAAGAAGTTAAGCCAGGAACGGCGAGGGGAGGGCGTCGGTGGAACATCAGGGCGAGCTTTAAGGCGTTGATGGGAGGAGAAGTGGCACAAGCACAAGCCGGGGAGATTCGAGTTGGCAAGAGGGGAAGATCAAAGGGGAGAGAACTGGGCAGCGAATCCTGGAGACGAATCCAATGACACCTTCTCAGAGCTCTACAGGATACTCAGGGCTGAAGACAGAATGTACTTGACTACTGAGATATAGAGAGTGAACAACTTAAATAAAATACCACCGACTTTAGCTGCTATTAAATCTCTCAATGTTGCTGCTTCTTTATAATAATTTACTGAAAGAACATTCTGTGAAAATCTCCACTGCTATGTAACATGACTTCCGCACCTTCTTCAGGATCTGGATACTTCCCTGTGATCTTTCTCCACTTCTTCTTGGGTTTTGGAATGTTGTCAATACCCAGGAGACCATGAAAACCTACCAGGGAAGGATGTATTCCTTTAGTCTTATTGTACATAAATTAAAAGGGAATTCCTTTTATAGAATGTTATCCGAGTCATATGGTTGTTGGGGTGTCCTGTGCAGGGAGCTACAATACACGTCCCTCCAAGAGAGTGGGGCAGTGCTGTGGTTCCCTCCACAATACGAGGCTGAGACCTTCGATTTGGAGGGAAATTATGAAACAATGTCGCAACTACGACAGTCGGTATCTGAGATCCGACGACGGAAAGCATGGCCTGATGTATTAAAGTAACTAACGGCTATAAGTAATAATTGCGCAGATAGAACTAATCAGTCGGGCGCCATAAAAATTCCGTCACAAATGAGATTAGGCACAATGAAATTGTGCCTAAAAAAGCTGACAAACTCGACATAAATGTGGAGGATGATGTGAAACATATAGGCCACGCCACTCGCGCCAAAAAAATGCCGGACGAGTCGGGATAGTCGGAAACATCTGTTCTTTCTGGCGCAAACGCATTAGAAATTATCCGCAGCACTTTTGAGTTTCCGACACTTTTATGGTGCAGATAAGATGATACACCTGCCCCAATGTCTCAATGTAAGTTTTAGAGATGAAAGGGTTATCGGGTCCTAAAATGATTAAAGGGGTTGTCCGGGTGTAGGGAAAAAATGTTGGTCAGGGCGAGGTGGTCATGGGGTGGGTTGCTGCATAAAAAAATAAACTTGTTCTCACTCCAGCTCTGCTCCAACAGCTTCCAAGTCGGCCGGGCATTCCCACCCATCCCCTCTCAGGTCTGATACAGGGCTGGGATATAGTGACATGTGGGACCGTGGCGTGGGACACCAGGAGTGTCGGAGCAATTAAGTACAAATTTCTTTTTTTATTTTTTCCCTCCTTTTGGACAGCCACTTTTACTGCAAATGATTACACATTGATGGAACAATATTACTTGTTTTATCTAGTTGCAGCATGGAGAATGTGAGAAGATTGTACATAGTGTCCTATCTGCAAGTAGCAGGTTATAGAGCAGGAGGAGCTGAGAGTGTACTTATTGTCTCATCTGCAGACAACACGTAAAAGAGGAGCAGGAGCATGGCA
Organism: Engystomops pustulosus; assembly: GCF_040894005.1. Classification (NCBI taxonomy): domain Eukaryota; kingdom Metazoa; phylum Chordata; class Amphibia; order Anura; family Leptodactylidae; genus Engystomops; species Engystomops pustulosus. Next base: position 162,236,947 of record NC_092416.1, on the reverse strand, counting down.
GATTTTATAAAATGTCTTATCTGCAAGCAGCATGTTATTGAGCAGATTGTATATAAGGTTCTATCTGCAGGAAGCATCTTATACAACAGAATAAGCTGAGAACATTATACATTGGGGCTCATTTACTTACCCAGTCCTCTAGCGATCCATCAGCGCTTTCTCCGTCAAGGATTCAGGTCTTCCGGCGATTCACTAAGGTCGCGTCGCTGCTGCGCCGAGGTCCGCCGAGGTTCACCTGCTTTGTTCCAGTGTATGTGAGTGATATTCTTGCGACACAATTTTTTTTTTAATTCCGCAGTTTTTCCGAATCTGTCGGGTTTTCCAATGGCCACGCCCCTGATTTCTGTTGCGTGAAAGCCAACGCCAATGCGCCACAATCCTATCGCGTGCGCCAAAATCCCAGGGCAATTCGCTGCAAATCGCAATATTCGGGAAAACCCGTCGGAAAAACATGTTTCGGACCCTTAGTAAATGTGCCCCAGCGTGTCCTATCAGCAGGCAGCATGTTATAGAGCAGGAGGAGCTGAGCAGATTGTACATAGTGTCCTATCAGCAGGCAGCATGTTATAGAGCAGGAGGATCTGAGCAGATTGTACATAGTGTTCTATCTGCAGGCAGCATGTTATAGAGCAGGAGGAGCTGAGCAGATTGTACATAGTGTCCTATCAGCAGGCAGGATGTTATAGAGCAGGAGGAGCTGAGCAGATTGTACATAGTGTCCTATCTGCAGGTAGCATGTTATAGAGCAGGAGGAGCTGAGCAGATTGTACATAGTGTCCTATCAGCAGGCAGCATGTTATGGAGCAGGAGGAGCTGAGTAGATTGTACATAGGGTCCTATAATTTTATATAGCAGGATAAGCTAAGAAGATTATACATAGTAACCTTTCTGCAGGCAGCATGTTATAGAGCAGATTGTAAATATCCTCACCAGAAGTGATACACCAGTACTACATTTGATGGATGGTGAAGTACGAGTACTAACAAGCCCCAAAGCAAATAGCGAAGGGGCTGAGGACTGTAGGGGGTGGTTTCTAGCCTTCTGGTAGGCTGGTGGGGCTTGCCCCTTTACTCCTCCTGTGTGAGGTCACAGGAGGTGGTGTTTGGGGGCGGGTAAGGACCCGCCCGGTGGTTTTAAAAAGTCCGAGAGCACGTGGGGGGGGCCTCTTTCCTTCTGCCCCCTGGACCGAAGAGGCGAGAAGTCAGAGACCCCTCTGCAAATACCCAGCATGGCTTCCCTAGAAGAACAAGTAATCCAGCAAGCGGCCATGCAGGGTTCAGCCATGCTGGATACCCTCCTGCAGCGCTCTGCTGCGGGGTCGGTTCAAGAAGCGGACGTGTCCTGAAGATGGGTGTCCTGAAGAGGACACCCATCTCCCTGGATCGAAACCCGCTGCAGTGGCTTCCACCCTGGAGGGTACAGCCACCACCCCCGCCCGGCGGCCCGCCACCCTGTCACCACCACCCACCCAGTGCTCCTTACCTCCTCCACGGGAGCAGCTGGCAGAAGATGGAGGACGTCCCCTGAGGAAGATCATCACCTGCACCAGCCAGGAAGCGCGGCCCGGGCCAGAAGAAGATGGCGTCGCCCAGACCACGTGGGACACCGACTGCCCCGGAGGATCGTCGTGGGAGCCCTGCTGAGAAGTATGCAAAGGCTGAGAAGTATGCATCCCCTGCCCCGCACCCCAGCGCTGCTGCCCGCTCACCTGCCCCGCACCCCAGCGCTGCTGCCCGCTCACCTGCCCCGCACCCCAGCGCTGCTGCCCGCTCACCTGCCCCGCACCCCAGCGCTGCTGCCCGCTCACCTGCCCCGCACCCCAGCGCTGCTGCCCGCTCACCTGCCCCGCACCCCAGCGCTGCTGCCCGCTCACCTGCCCCGCACCCCAGCGCTGCTGCCCGCTCACCTGCCCCGCACCCCAGCGCTGCTGCCCGCTCACCTGCCCCGCACCCCAGCGCTGCTGCCCGCTCACCTGCCCCGCACCCCAGCGCTGCTGCCCGCTCACCTGCCCCGCACCCCAGCGCTGCTGCCCGCTCACCTGCCCCGCACCCCAGCGCTGCTGCCCGCTCACCTGCCCCGCACCCCAGCGCTGCTGCCAGCTCACCTGCCCCGCGCCCCAGCTCTGCGACCCGCTCAGCCAGCGCTCCCCCACCCCCTGCACACAGCTCCGGTCCCCTTACCTTCAGACCAAGCCCCAGCCTGAAGTTTCTTCCAGCCGCGTGGCGCGGCTTCCTGAGCACCCGGCCGGCAACGGCCGCCCCCCCCCCCACCTCCGCGGCGCACGCGATCCCGCTCCCCCTGCCGTTCAGCTCACCCCGGTATCATCCGATGCCTGCGGCCTCCATGCCCGGCCACGCTATGGTCCGGGCCTACTGCGAGCCCAGGCGCCCTCCCCGACACCGATCCTCCTCCTGCTCCTCTCTGTCGCGGGTCCGGCTCTCCCCCTGCCATTCCGGCAGCGCACAGGCCCCCCTTTCACCACGCGGCAGGCTTCAGGCCTACTCGGCTCACAAGCCAGGGCCTCCCGGCAGGCTTCGGCCCTGTACTCCAGCCAGCCCCGGGCTGCCCACCAGGCCTCGGGCCATCCCTACAGCCGACTGAAGGCCTCGGGCCTACTCCCCAGACAGCCCTAGGCCTCGGGCCTACTCCCCAGACAGCCCCAGGCCCCATCCCAGGCCTCGGGCCTACTCCTCAGACAGCCCCAGGCCCCATCCCAGGCCTCGGGCCTGCTCCCCTGACAGCCCCAGGCCCCATCCCAGGCCTCGGGCCTACTCCCCTGACAGCCCCAGGCCCCATCCCAGGCCTCGGGCCTACTCCCCTGACAGCCCCAGGCCCCATCTCAGACCTCGGGCCTACTCCCCAGCCAGCCCCAGGCTCTCCCCCCCTCTCCCCCGGCACAGCCAACACCACAGCTCTGGACCCCTGAGCAGCTCCCCTTCCCTACTCCCCCGAGTCCTCTCTGCATACTCTTGATGCGGTAGAGACCTCTATGTCCACGGTGCACCACAGAGACCGGAGCAACAGATCCTCGTCCTAGGAGCAGCAACATCCCAGCAGAATGGACTCCCAGAGGCCATACCGCAGGCGGGCTGCCGATACTGGCTCTGAGCTCCTCTCACCAGGCCACAGCCGCCATCATCATCACGGAGGACGTCGCAGACACTACAGCAGCCCATCGTCACCGGGTTCCAGTGGCCGCGAGGTGGCGCACTCACACACCCGCACCCGTCACCGAGACTTCCCTCACCGCCTGACCAAGCGCTCCAGGCGGACATCAAAGCATCCAACAACTCGCCAGGAATCCGAAAACAGATCCTCAGCTCATCTACAGCCACCGCAGTCCGAGAGGTCATCCCGTCATGGCAGCCAAGACTCTCAAGCTCCACCTCGCAGTTATGACATCATCAAGCAACCACCTCAACGCATCACTTCAGCTTCTGAACATCACCAACCATCTGAACAGGACAAGGCACAGTCTTCTCATCAGGACACGTCAGCTCCACCAGCGAAGACTTCATCCGGTGAGTTCAGTGGCCTCCCCTCGTGGTCGGCCATTACCTCCTCACACAAGAACACGGAGTTCATCACGTCCATTGCCTCATCACACAAGAACAGAGGTCATCACATCCATTACCTCATCACACAAGAACACAGAGGTCATCACACAAGAACACAGAGGTCATCACACAAGAACACAGAGGTCATCACACAAGAACACAGAGGTCATCACGTCCATTAGATCACTGATCACACAATTACAAGCCAGTCAGGATACACCTGTGGGCTTAGGGAATTTAGCTAACGCAGGACAGGGTAACACATTTAGGGATCGCAGCCCCGGGAATGCCAGTGCCCGGGGCTGTGCGATCCTCCTTCCAGGAGCCGGGTCCGTGTATGCGCAGAGTAATACATTTGTATTACACTGTGTGTGGTGAACAATAGCTTTAATAAGCGATCAGTGGATCGCTTGATCAGGTGTACCTGTAAAAGTGATAAGAGTTAATACATTTAATAAAAACATATTTAAAAAAAAAAAAAAAAAAACTATATACATGAGGTATTAACGTAATCGTAGTGACATATAGAATAAAGATAATATAGTATTTTTAGTGTACGGTGTACGACCTCCAATAAATAGGAAAAGAAAGGGAACCAAAATTGACAATTTTTCTTTCACCCATACATTCAAGAGTTAATCAAATGTCATCAATAAGCTAATGACCCACTAAAATGAAGTATTTGTAAAGTGCATCTCATGACGCAAAGAATAAGCCCTTAATTGTCCAAAAAAAAAAAAAAAAGTGACAATGCATAATCTGTGGTGAATGGCGCAGTTCCACCCCCCCCCCCCCCATGCCCTGGCGTGTGCCCATACAGCGGAATACCACCACATATGGGGAATTGTTATACGCGGAAGGGATTGGGGATTAAAATTCGTGGAGCGTTTTGGCATTTTATCCACTGTGAATTTGTACATTTTGAAAAACACATTAATTTAGTCAAAAAAAAAAAAAATTTCAATTGCATCCGTTTTTGTTTTAACCCCTGTGAAACAGTTAAAGGGTCAATTAACTTCACAAAAGTTGTTTCACATACATTGAGGGGTGTCCTTTCTATAATGGGGTAATTTATGGGGTTTTCTTTTATTTAGACCTCTCAAAGTGACCTGAAACTGAGCAGGTCCCTCAATAGCAGGTTTTTGCGTTTTTTATGAAAATATGGAAAATCGCACGTAACGTTCAAAGCCCCATAACATCCGGTAAAAATTTAATATGCATAAAGCATCACGTCCACATAAATTAGTCATTCGGTGAATGTTAGTTATTTCATTTTTAGCGGTTCTGACTATGTATGGGATGAAGTAGAACATTTTTGAAGTCCGGTAATCGAGAATTTTTCTAAAGTTCCACCAAATAATTGAGAATTTTTCAAAATTTTCACCAAATATCTGAATTTCTCCTAATTAAATGCAAAACATAACACCAAAATTTTGTAACTAACATGAAGTACAAGGGGTCACGAGAAAACAATTTTAAAATCACTTGGATATGGTAAAGCGTTCCAAAGTTATAACCACTTATAGTGACACAGGGCAGATTTCAAAAACTGCCCCGTGTCAGGAAGGTGAAAAGTGGCTCCGGCGTTAAGGGGTTAATGTCAGTGAAGGATAATCCTGGGCAGCACAAAAGGCACTTCTCACCCCATCCACTGCATCAGGTTAGCCTCCAGCCTACCGCAATGTTGGTTAATTGCGGTAGTTTAATTTCTTTCAATCCAGTATTAGCACTGGAGAAGGTCGGGAATGAGGTTTCCCCGGGTGGGATTGCCGGTCCCTTATAGAACCGCCAGGCTTAGGTTTCCCCGGGTAGGATGGCCGGTCCCTTATAGAACCGCCAGGATTAGTTCCCAAAAGGAGCCCGGAAAGTTCAGATTAATTGCTCACCTGTCTTTTCCCAAAGGTCCCTCGGTCAATGACGCTATATAGGAGGTTGTGGCGGTTACGTACGTCTCCTTTGATAGGGCGGTTGACTTAGTGCAGAGAAAGATGGAAGTGTCCAAAACTCTCCATAACTAGTTACGAGCTTTTGCGGTCTCGGTCCCTGGTTTTGGGTAAATGCAGTAACTTAAAGTCGGTAAAGTATAATCCTGGGTTGCGTAAATGGCACCTCTCACCCCGGATAACTAGTCCCTTGAAGGAAGTCTTGTGGGTTTTGCAGGTATGTCTTCGAGCAGTTAATGGGTCAGGCATCCTATTCACAGCTGCCTTAAGGAGAGCAAGGAAAGTCCTGATTATCACAATACATGGTGTCCCTGGGTGGAGTGCTGCATAGGCATGAGAATCTGCAGGGGATAACCGCCATCTCTTATTATGCGACGGGGTCCATCTCAATTCCATTGAGGTGAATATTTTAGAATATTTTCCTTCTCGGCCTGCAGGAACAGGCTGAGAAGGCCATGGCCTTGGTCTGTGTGGGGGGTCGCAGCCGGTGGTAGGAGGGAGGAGGCTGCTCCGTGGCGGAAGTTACACAGGCCCTAAGGCGCTGGAAGATGCCCACATGCCGGCTGCAGGGACGCAGCCGCCATTTCGGGCGAAGTTGGTTCTCAAGATTTTGAAGATGCCAAGCGGGCCTAGCAAGTTGGGAAATGTTTTAATTTATAACATTATTTAATAATTTATCTTAGTTGTTAATAAACGCTGTGGCCTTCCCACATTACCCAAACATTTAGTTTCCCGGTCTGTTGATGGGTGGTTAGTCTAGGTACACGGTCAAGTACCAGACGGTTGGGTGGTTAGTCTAGGTACACGGTCAAGTACCAGATGGTTGGGTGGTTAGTCTAGGTACACGGTCAAGTACCAGACGGTTGGGTGGTTAGTCTAGGTACACGGTCAAGTACCAGACGGTTGGGTGGTTAGTCTAGGTACACGGTCAAGTACCAGACGGATGGAAGGTTTATCAAGGTACAAGGTCAAGTACCAGACGGATGGAAGGTTTATCAAGGTACAAGGTCAAGTACCGGATGGTTGGATGGTTGATCAAGGCACAAGGTGAAGTACCAAACGGTTGGATGGTTGATCAAGGTACAAGGTCAAGTGCCAATCGGTTGGATGGTTTATCAAGGTACAAGGTCAAGTACCAGACGGTTGGTTGGTTTATTAAGGTACAGGGGCAAGTACCAAATTTAAGGTTTGGGTTTGTTAATCCCTACAGTCTAACAAGCCCCAAAGCAAATAGCGAAGGGGCTGAGGACTGTAGGGGGTGGTTTCTAGCCTTCTGGTAGGCTGGTGGGGCTTGCCCCTTTACTCCTCCTGTGTGAGGTCACAGGAGGTGGTGTTTGGGGGCGGGTAAGGACCCGCCCGGTGGTTTTAAAAAGTCCGAGAGCACGTGGGGGGGGCCTCTTTCCTTCTGCCCCCTGGACCGAAGAGGCGAGAAGTCACCCTCCCACCCTGCCCTCAGAATTATTTCTTTTCAGCTCTTCTTTCCTTGGTTCTGGCCGTTTCCTTCTGTTTTCCTACAGTTGTCACAGCGAAGGCGGAAGTTACACAGGCCCTAAGGCGCTGGAAGATGCCCACATGCCGGCTGCAGGGACGCAGCCGCCATTTCGGGCGAAGTTGGTTCTCAAGATTTTGAAGATGCCAAGCGGGCCTAGCAAGTTGGGAAATGTTTTAATTTATAACATTATTTAATAATTTATCTTAGTTGTTAATAAACGCTGTGGCCTTCCCACATTACCCAAACATTTAGTTTCCCGGTCTGTTGATGGGTGGTTAGTCTAGGTACACGGTCAAGTACCAGACGGTTGGGTGGTTAGTCTAGGTACACGGTCAAGTACCAGATGGTTGGGTGGTTAGTCTAGGTACACGGTCAAGTACCAGACGGTTGGGTGGTTAGTCTAGGTACACGGTCAAGTACCAGACGGTTGGGTGGTTAGTCTAGGTACACGGTCAAGTACCAGACGGATGGAAGGTTTATCAAGGTACAAGGTCAAGTACCAGACGGATGGAAGGTTTATCAAGGTACAAGGTCAAGTACCGGATGGTTGGATGGTTGATCAAGGCACAAGGTGAAGTACCAAACGGTTGGATGGTTGATCAAGGTACAAGGTCAAGTGCCAATCGGTTGGATGGTTTATCAAGGTACAAGGTCAAGTACCAGACGGTTGGTTGGTTTATTAAGGTACAGGGGCAAGTACCAAATTTAAGGTTTGGGTTTGTTAATCCCTACAGTCCATATTGTAAGCTCTATAATTGCCAGTTCTTCCGCTGTGCCAGTGCATGACTGAGCTACAAGCCGTGTCTTGCCCTCACATGATTACATATAAAGCACTTTATCTACAGTACGCGCAAAACTTGAAATATTTTAAAAACTTTATGCACCTCTAGGGCAAGCTAGTGGCAAGAACCATTTTAGATAAATGGATATGAATGTAATACATTGAAACTTAAAGGGGCTGTCCACTTTTAGCAAATAATTGATATAATAATTGATACTTTCTGTATTAATACCTCATGGTTTTCTAGATCTCTGCTTGCTGTCCTGTTATAGAAAGCTTCTATGTATACTTCCAGCAGATAGAAATCTGTCCATCGTTATGTGATGTTACACAGTTGCACGGCACCCGTGTGATCATGGACAGATGATCCACTGGAAGTAAACATGAAAACTTCCAATAGAAGAACAGCAAGCAGAGATCTAGAAAACCATGAGGAATTGATACAGAAAATATATTGTAAAATTGTAAAATTTTTTATTACACAAACAATATCAATTATCTGTTGAAAGTGGACAACCCCTTTTACATCAAGTTGATACGTTTCCATTTCCCTTTCATTTTTGTTTCCTAAACTGGCAACAAATGCTTGTAGTCATCAGTCTCCTACTGGAACATCGCGTCATCAGCAATTTAGAAAAAACATGTCAATTTTCTCCCAAAAACAGCGCCACAATGGTCAATGGGTTGTGTTTGGTACTGCAGCTCGGCTTCAGACACTTGTCTTGATCCTATAGGGATGGCTGTCATCGCCTCACATAGTCTGATGGAAAGATAGTCCCGGGTCGAGTCACTGCACTGATGGTTATTCATCTCCTTCACAGCTTGTAAAAGCACCCGGGCGTCAGGGACCAGGGGGGGGTGGGGGTGGGGGGGGTATGCAGAGGCCAGAGATGGATCTCCTGTCCGTCTTCTTCTGGGATTTTAATAAAGGGCTGAATTATGGTGAATTGGAGGAATGTAATTAGCAGCAGGTCCCATTCTCTCCAGCAGAGTTAATTAAAGGGATTGCAACCACTGGGTATCCAAATACATATCCCAAGGAGACCCCCAATGTGACAGTATACAGTGTACAATACCATAGTTTACATCCCAGATCCCAGGCAACTGTTTTGTCTCTGAAGCGTCAATCATATATTACTAAAAACACCCCATTTCTCGCTTTCTTATAATATTAGGTACATTTTTTTTACTTTACAGTTCGGAGCTGCTGTTTAGCAGAGAACAAAGGACCCATTGTATCACATATATCACCATCCTCTGTATATATCACGATCCTCTGCATGTATCACCATTCTCTGCACTGTGGTCAGTATGTAAAATCCGTCCAGCACAAGATCCGTTTTTCATGGACTGGTCACGGTCGTGTCCCACCAGCCTTATAGTTTATACACATCCAATAAATGGCCAAATCCAAGACTTAAAATCCATCATGATAACCTAGGGACACTTACACATAGATCTGTGACTGTGATAATCTACTTATTTTTGCTATCCATGGTCTTAGTTTTAAAATCAACTTTTAAAATTATGCTAATGAGCCAGAAGGGCTCCAGGGGTGTTACCAGAGCCCCTCTATGATGTAGATTCACAGGATGTTACACTGTGCAGGAGCATGTCTCCCTCTTCCCCTCTTTCCTCTGCTCCTTTGGGACTTCTTTCCTCCCTCTGCCTGCTATAATCTCACACAGTGGGAGGGAGGAAAGTGCTGCTGCAGCAGGCAGGACCTCCTGTAACACCCCCCAGAGCCATTCTGACTCATAAGAATAATTTTAAAGGTTGATTTTAGAAGGAAGGAGGCCATGGATAACACTTATAAGAAGATTATCACAGTCACGATGCCTGGATTTATGAGTAATTGTCCCTGGTTTATCATGATGGATTTTGATAGTAGTTTTCCTTTAAACAAGTTTTCTTGGAATTTCGGAAAACCCATCTGGGCCGGGTCAAAGTGCGCTTACCCTACTGACTCTGTCACTGGTTAAAGCGTCTCCCTACTTATCCTGAGAATGTATACATGGATTTTGGTTGTAGTGTGGGCACTAAATCTGTAAAAGGTTCGCCCATCACTACCCTAGGGATTATTCCAGGATTGCTGGAAAACTTCTTGGAGGTTTATCAAGATTAAAATAGTAATGGTATAGATGATCAAATTTAGATTCTACTGATCCTCTGCTGGAATTGGCAGTGTTCACCATTCACAAGACCTGTTTGTAGTTCAGCCCCTATTAAAATGAATAGGAATAAAGTGTAATCCCAAACCAAGCCACTGTATGACGTACGGCGCTCTTACAGAACATTGAGGAGGTGGGAGCAAGGCTGACAATTCTAATGTAAAAGTTCTAACAGTGGAAAGTGCAGAGGAGTCAAAACTAGACTATGTCCTATCAGACTACATTTTAGGTACATTGTTATGGGGTGATTTAAATGCTGATCATCCAGTTCCTCCTGGTTCATGGATGTAGTGTCAGCTGTGAAAATGTTATAGTATTTAGATATATAAGGTGACAAGAAAAAGCCATCAAGCGTAATAAAGTTTGATGGGATGATGTTTCTGGGTGTGCCAGGATGTAGCCAAAGCAAGAGAACACTGGGTGTGAATTGGGTGCTACCAATTGGCACAAGTAAGACCTAATGTAGGCTCCGTTTAACCAGCAACAAAAGAGGGAGGAGGACTGAGTCAGCGTCAAAGGCAGAAGCAGGTTCTCTAAGGACTGGAGACATTTCAGGATAACCTGTTACTTCAGGATATGGGTCACAGAAAAGGGGAACTGGAGAAGCTCATTCTCTGCACACCCTTCCCGGGACTATTAATCTGAACAAAGGACTCGGCGTTCCTTGTAACACCCTAGAACAATTATCATCTGTATAATCAGGGGTAATGCAGCAGCTCCGTGTACAACGCTGTCTGGTCAGGGATCCTCTAGATGTTCAATATCATAGATATATCACCGCTGGAGTTTCTGTATGCTATCAATGATCCTATGCCACTAGATAGGAGCACTGACATGGGCACCACATAAGGTTACCCTAATGATCATACCACCCAACTTTCCTAACAACAAAATAGGGACATGCGAAATGTCCTTTGATCTGCCCCTTACTACACCCCCTAGTAACCCCAGACAATATAATCTCCTCTTTACTGTCCCTCAATCCCACAAAGACCAGATTCTTAAATATACTCTGGATAAAAAATAACACTTTCTCTAATTGACTGTTATTAACAAAAATACTGCATTTCACAGATATAATTACAACTTGTCTTCATCAGTCCTGGTATTTACAATTTTGGTTGTCCCTGGATACGACCATAAACTTCTGACTGTGGTCGGGTTGAATTCTCATGAATAGCTTCTCTTGTCTGCACACTGAACTGCTCTCTGCCTCCAGCTCCTCCACCCTGCATTACATGACCAGCTCAGACACAGGCACTTCCTGCCAGCAAGTAGCAGTGTGCATAGACTTATTCTACAAGTTACAGACAGATAAGGTCTTTAAGGCAGACCTGACAGTGTGCGTTTTAGATTAGGTGAGGGAGCAGAGCTGAGAGTGCAATTGTGTTTTATATCCATCTCATGAATATCATGATCTCTGATCTGTCTCATCTCTCTATACTAGTGAATGTTCAGAACCTAAATAAAAGTGTAGATAACCCCTGTACCCTGATAATTCAAGCACATTGTCAGCTCACAGAATCTCACACATAGCACAGATAAATCATGAAGTGTCTGTTCACACTCTGGAATCTTACAATGACCTTTATTAATGATCTTTATTGTGTAAACATGACTAGGGGATTAAAATCTCAGAACTTTCTTCTTTAGCCTAATGACGCCCCCTACTCATGACGCCTTTATTTTCTATTTGTCCCTCACATTTAATGCCCCCTTCTTCTGCAATATCCACTTATAGTTAACCCTTTTATTACCCACTTATAATGCCCTCCCTTTCTGAATTACATTCTGTCAATTACTCCCTCACATTGTGGAAAAAAAAATATACAAAAAATCCTTCTCTGACGCTGTTGTACCTCTCCCTGTTCCCTTGCAGCAGTCCTGCTCCTTTCTCTGTCGCTGCTGTTTGAAGCCGGCAGGCATGATGATGTCATCACACTGCGCCTGCCGACCCGTTGTGCACACTGATGGGGCAGAGTGATCATTCAGGGAGCTGAGGTTTTGCTGAATCACCATTGAATTGAACCTTCACTTGAATTTAACCCCTTTTGGACCAGGGAACATGACATTTTTTTTGTTCTTAAAATAAAATATTTTAATGGTTAATAAGTTATAATCTTGAATTGATATCTCTTGTATTTTTTTTTTTCTGTACCATAGATTGGGACTTCACATGACACCAACATTTTAATAATTCAATCTAATAAATGCAATTAAATAATTAACCCCTGACTCTCCTGTGTATAAAGATGTAAAACCGGTACTTTGCTTTACACTTTCATGACTGTAACACCCATAAAAGAGATGAGTGGACCCAAACTTTAGGTGCGTCGTCTTCGGTTTAGCATTTCCACCTAACTTGGCAGAGATGCCTTACAAGATATCTAAAAGATATTTTACCTTATCCCACCCTGTAAAACTTATTTGCATATTTTCCGAGTAGCCAATGAGGCAGCTGTATGCCAACTAGGCATGGCTGTGATTGGTCAGGAGTTAGGCGGAGCTGCCGAATGGAGGACACCAAATCTAAGGTTCGAGTCCACTCATCTTTACCCAAGAACAAAGATCCTAATATGCCCGCCACCTTCCCCCCCACCACCCTACATAGATCTTGACCTTCGAATCAAACCCAGGACCTGATTGTCTTGGAGCATCAGCTTAATGAAACAACTTCAAATAGGTTATTTTATACATTGCACATCAAAACCCAATTTTACTGAAAAGTCTTATGTAGTAAATACTTAGAATGAATGAAAACCATAAAAACCGGGAGGTAGCCCGGGGGCCCAATCTTCGAGGGTGCCACCCAAACCACCCACCTAATTTTATATTGAGAAGGACCTTCACCCATGAAACCCTCATACATCTATTCCTGCTCTCAATACACAAGTACACATGAGACTTTTCAGGACCTTTGAAGGTCCTCCAAAGGTCCTGAAACCGCAGATTGAAAGCAGGCACAAGGGACATATCCTCCATTCCCCAAGAAGTGATTCTAGTCCCATATGTAGGAAGTGATTCCAGACTTGTAGGGGCTGTAATATTCATGCAGCCCAGGGCACATGGCAGACTTAATCCAGGGGAAAACCTGGAATATTGCCCCAACATGTTTCTTCTGGGAATAATGTAATGGGTGTGTTACTGTATGATAATGCTGTGATCTGGGAGGTGCACAGGAGTGATTATACGGCCATAGAATAGGGGCAGAATGGGTTAAATACTTCCCGCAGCACCTGCGCTTTCCTGTTGCGTGTCTGGGTCTCTTGCTGTAACAGAGCCCAGCGCAGGCTGCACTTCCAGGAAATCCTAAACTAGGGAGTATCTTTCATCGGGTGGTGTGTAATAATCCAAAACGCGCAGCCAAGTGTCATAACCCTTCCTTTACTGGAGGCAAAGGCTACAGATACAGATGTAGCAGCAGGGATACAGTCATGTTACATCACATTATCATTATCACGTTATCTGAGTGTAGATACATCATAGATAGTACAAGAGATTCATGGAATATAATGTACAAGGAGCTGGACAGATTGTGCATAGGGCCCTATCAGTAAGTAGCATGTTATAGAGCAGTGGAATCCAAGCACATTGCAGGAAGCATATAGAGCAGGAGGAGCTGAGCAGAATGTACTTAGGGTTCTGTCTGGGCTGATTCTGCTTATATAGCTCTTCCTGCTCTATTACATGCTCTCTGCATATAGGGTACTATGTACATCTACTTAGCATCTCCTGCTCTATAACATGCTGCCTGCAGATGGGATACAAGGACACAATGTAAATCTGCTCTGCTTCTCCATTGATCTATAACATACCACCTGCAGATAGAACGCTATATACAATCTGCTCATCTCCTTTTGCTCTATAACATGCTGCCTGTAGATAGGACACTATGTACAATCTGCTTATCTCCTTTTGCTCTATAACATGCTGCCTGTAGATAGGACACTATGTACAATCTGCTTGCTTGATCCTGCTCTTTACAATGCAGACAGGACACTGTGTACAAACTGCTCAGCTCCTCCTGCTCTATAACATGCTGCCTGCAGATAGGACACTATGTACAATCTTCTTAGCTACTCCTGCTCTATAACATGCTGCCTGCAGACAGGGCACTATATACAATCTGCTCAGCCTCCTCCAGCTCTATAATATGCTGCCAGCAGATAGGACACTATGTACAATCTGCTCAGCTCCTCCTGCTCTATAACATTCAGCCTACGGATAGGACACTATGTACATCCTGCTCAGCTCCTCCTGCTCTATAACATGATGCCTGCAGATAGGACACTATGTACAATCTGCTCAGCTCCTCCTGCTCTATAACATGCTGCCTGCAGATAGGACACTATGTACAATCTGCTCAGCTCCTCCTGTTCTATAACATGCTGCCTGCAGGTCAGACTATATTCTTTTAAATGTGACAGGTTCCCCACATATGTCATGAGGCCATGAGACTGGATACTACATCTCAGGCTTTCCTTATTATATAGCCTTTTGGATCCTTTAGGCCAGTGATGGCGAACCTTTTAGAGACTGAGTGCCCAAACTACAACCGAAATCCACTTATTTACTGGGAAGTGCCTACATGGAATTTTAAGCAGTAACTTATTGCTCCCTGTTCTCCCACATCTTCCAATTGTATCGGCCGTCTGAGGCCTCCAGTTGACAGAAGGAGGGCAAATTCCGATTATCGTTGAAGCTTCTTTCTAGGGTCTCTCTGTAGAGAAAAAATGGTCGGGTCCAGCAGTAGGACCTCCAAAGCAGTTCTGTCAAAACCTTCTCACTTTTCCCGCAGTTCCAAACAGCCAATGAAGTGTTGAATAGCGCTGAGAGCAGAATCTCTTAATTTGCCAGGGATTGCAGGAAGATTCAGTGTTCGGTGAACTCTTCTGGGGCAATGGTCTGAGTGCCCATAGAAAGGGCTCCGAGTGCCACCTCTGGCACCCGTGCCATAGGTTCGCCACCACTGCTTTAGGCCCTTCCTCACCTTCTCTGTAAAGTCCTCACATTTTATACCTCTTTTACAACCTTACACGTTTTTACGCTCGGGATGACTCCTCAATTTGGCCCATTTTCTTGTCACCTTCACCTGTAGGACATGAGATCCCTTCTGTGTTTATACTCAAATATCAGGCAGAACATTGAGCCAAAATGATGTCAAGTGGCCCACAGCTAACCTCAGTCTTATTTTTTTATTGCCTCGGAGAGAGGGATTGAGAAAATATTTATAGGCCCTGGAAGACGAGTAAAAAGTTTGCAAGCATTTAGGGATTTCAGTCCATAAACCTTTTGTGCCCTTCATGCACCCATTAAACCATTAAAGCAGGAATCATACGCTGACAGCCAGTCAAAAACCGGAGCCGTCCCTCTTCCCAGCCAAATTACAGCACCCAGCAGGTGACCCCATGGTTTGTGCCCATCCACTGTTTTGCTGACCCAATAATTCTTCCAGGTTCAAGTCTGGTTGACGCGTCATTATACAATGTGATAATTTGTTGTACAGCCTAATCTACGCACGAGAGCGTCTTCTCCAGACACGATACACGAATGTTCCAGCAAGTGAAGAGTCGCACTTCCAGATATTTGGTCTTTCTCCCATAATATGTTTTCTCTCTTTCTTTACAAGCCTCAAAGAACTGACATCATAAGCTGTGAATTGATCGTAAAACAGAGCTCAATGGTATGGCCCAGAGTGTTGGGTCGTACCAACGGCTGGTGGTATTACAAGATATTTTTATGGGTATTACAATATATATATTATATTTTTAAGTCTTACATTTAATAAAAACTTGCTAAAATATATAATAAACATGAAATCTTCTTAGAGGAAATGTATCATCAAAATCAAACAGGATAAACCAGGGACACTTACTCATAGATCCAGGCACCGTGACTGTGGCAATCTTCTTATATATGTTATCCATGGCTTCCTTCCTTCTAAAATCTACTGTTATAATTATGCTAATGAGTCTAAAGGTCTCTGTCAAGCTACAGCACTGAAGCCTCCCCGCGATGTAGCTTCACCTGCTGATGGCTGAGCTTGTACCTACTGCTCTATTCCTCACTGCGGCGCTGATGGCTGAGCTTGTACCTACTGCTCTATTCATCACTCTGGTGCTGATGGCTGAGCTTGTACCTACTGCTCTATTCCTCACTGTGGTGCTGATGGCTGAGCTTGTACATACTGCTCTATTCATCACTCTGGTGCTGATGGCTGAGCTTGTACCTACTGCTCTATTCCTCACTGCGGTGCTGATGGCTGAGCTTGTACCTACTGCTCTAGTCATCACTCTGGTGCTGATGGCTGAGCTTGTACCTACTGCTTTATATATCACTGTGGTGCCGATGGTCAATCATGTACCTACTGCTCTATTCATCACTGTGGTGCTGATGGCTGAGCTTGTACCTACTGCTCTATTTATCACTGTGGTGCTGATGGCTGAGCTTGTACCTACTGCTCTATTCATCCCTGTGGAGCTGATGGCTGAGCTTGTACCTACTGCTCTATTCATCCCTGTGGAGCTGGTGGCTGAGCTTGTACCTACTGCTCTATTCATCACTGTGGTGCTGATGCCTGAGCTTGCACCTACTGCTCTATTCATCACTGTGGTGCTGATGGCTGAGCTTGTACCTACTGCTCTATTCATCACTGTGGTGCTGATGGCTGAGCTTGCACCTACTGGTCTATTCATCACTGTGGAGCTGATGGCTGAGCTTGCACCTACTGGTCTATTCATCACTGTGGAGCTGATGGCTGAGCTTGTACCTACTGCTCTATTCATCACTGTGGTGCTGATGGCTGAGCTTGTACCTACTGCTCTATTCATCACTATGGTGCTTATGGCTGAGCTTGTACCTATTGCTCTATTCATCACTGTGGTGCTGATGGCTGAGCTTGTACCTTCTGGTCTATTCATCACTGTGGCGCTGATGGGGGAGCTTGTATCTATTATCTATTTATCACGGTGGTGCTGATGGCTGAGCTTGTACCTACTGGTCTATTCATCACTGTGGTGCTGATGGCTGAGCTTGTACCTACTACTCTATTCATGGTTGAGTGCAGTACTTGACTACTTCCATCAGTGCCATAGGCAATGAATGGAGCGGTAGTGGGCTTGTCTGACCTGCTGCTCCCTTCATTTGGGGTTATTCGCATGATCGCTGGGGGTCCCACCAATCAGTAAGTTATCCCCTACCCTGTGAATACAGTATAACTTGTTATGAACCCACAACCCCTTTAAGATATGACTGTGTGAATAATATTGCTAGGAACTTGTGGTAAAGAAATGCTAAATGTGCTCTCCTCCAGCCAGCGATTATAATATATTATGTACACTGCCCCCTACATAATATGCAGACTAGGGTTAGACTCACTATTGAATAGAATATATTTGTAAAAGCTTTCTGTCTTCTTTAGAAACCCAAAGTACAGATCTGACCGTCCCTAATAGCATCACATAATACAGCGGCATGTGCAATTGCTATTGATTTATTCAAGCTTGGGCTGCCGGTGCATTTAGAAGCATTTACTATGTTGTGAAAATTGTATGTTTGTTATTTAATCAAATCAGGAGCTTATAAATTCATGAGCCGCTCCATGGATATCGATACAAGCAGAGCCTCTTACGGGGTGATATGTAGGATAAAAGGACTAGGAATTAAACTGCATTTCCAAAAATCAGATATTTTAAAGGGGCTGCACAAAGTAGTGCTGTTATCCCCTACCATCAGGATCTGATTGTTGGGACCCCCCACTGATCACGAGAATGGGGGTCCCATTCACACTAATGATGGAGCAGCAGGATGCCTCTAATCAGTGGTGTAATGTGAAGGGCCCCAGTGCAAAGTGTGGCCGGGCCCACAACTATAATCCATGGGTTATGGTACAAGTCTTCTCATATGGGAAAGTAACACCTTATGGGCCCCCTAAGCCTCTTGGGTCCAGTTGTAACTGCACTGTCTGTCACCCATCATGCCTTTCTGGTATGACATTGAGATTGATTGTCATTGAGGATATCCAAAGCTACAGGCAGTAATTCATGAAAAACTTCAAGGAAAACTTTATGCTAACTGAGGATTAATTCACACAACCATGCGGCAGCCATATTTCAAGACCAAATAGGGAGGTCTCCAATCAATGCAGTTATTTGTGATGTTAAGAGCCCTGGCATCCCAATGTACTCTAGCTATGGGGCCGGGATTTGTTGGCATAATTAGTCAGGGCGCAGTGAGCACATGGTGCTGATAGGTCTATGGAGGGAGAAGGGGTGAAGAGCGCTGTTACACTGTGCAGGAGCACTTCCCCCTCCTAATGTGCTAAAACTTCCTATGCTGCAGTGACATTACATCAGACAGAAAAATGGGGAAGTGCTGAGGTAGGAGAGGGGGAGGCAGTGTAACAGCCTTGGAAAGCTATAACACAGAGGCCTCTGGTAACACCCCCGAGCCCTTCTGCATCATTAGCACAATTATAAAAGTTGATTTTTGAAGGAAGGAGTCCATGGATAACAAATATAATCCGAATACCACAGTCACGGTGCCTGGGTCTAGGAGTAATGTCCCTGGTTTATCATGATGGATTTTTTAATGGAAAATTTCCTTTCATTTTTTTCATCCAACTTGTTAAATAAATATGTTTCACCTAAAATATTAGGCAACTGCCCTAAAATCTCAATAAATCTCAGTTTTAACTTCATGGAATTGTTACCTAAATGAAAAATTAGGAATTTGTAGGGGCATTTTCATGTTTTCAGTGTTCCATCCAAGGTGTGGATAGTTCAGTAGGCATCTACATAATGGGGCACATTTACTTAACCGGTCCTTTCGCGATCCTGCGGTGCGTTGTCTGACAAGGATTCAGGTCCGACGTGATTCACTAAGATCGTGCGTCCGAGTTCCTGCATCTGTTGCTTCTGCGTCGAGGTCCGCCGGAGTTCACCTGCTTCTTCCTGGTGCATGTGAGTGCTTGATCTTGCGACACATTTCCTTTTTTAAATTCCGCGGTTTGTCTGAATCCGTCAGATTGTCCGACGGCCACGCCCAGGTTGTTAAAAAAAATATATATATGTATATATATACATAGATAGATATACAATTTTATTTTTTTTTCCAGTTTAATAACATTAGGCACAGGCAGGAACATAACATCTTCTCCTTGCTTTCCACTTCAGGCCCTTATACACTGATAAATACTGCAGTCTATATAACAAGTGCAGCTTATAGCAGTAATCTTCCTTACTGCATATAAGTCAGCCATTATCTGGAGCTACATGTTACAGCCGCTGCTGCCCTTCCTCCATGAATGTCTCATGACCCCGCTCTTATCTCAGGGACAATTAAAACAATCTCTATTAACCTGCACCTCCAAAGCTATAAGATGTGCCTCCTTATCTATGTGCACACTGGAGGGTCTTGGGGGCTTGCAATCTCACATCCCTCTATTCAGCCGCTTCTTCCTTTTCCTGATACATATTTCCAATTTCAGCCCCCATTCTCTGCCTTTCTTTCCTTTGCCCCTGAGAATAAGATACAAGGATGACCCTTCTCCATGCCATAAACGCAGACACTTTACTTGTATGTGAGAACCAATTGGCTGTGGAGGATGTGTATAATAGACAGGGATAATCCGGGAATGTATTACACAGATACCCAAGTGAAGATGGGATATAGTAGGAATTAGAGGACCTGACAGTGAAGTTATTATCCGCCGCCCGTCATATCATCAGCACGGAGTACGACCTGCCTGTGGATGACACGGACACTTTGCTGTCATCACCTCGGCTCATCTAAGCTCGGCTTTCACTACTGCTTAGTGCCCTAATGAAGAACGTATAGATTTCAGCACTGGGAAATTCTATTAGCTGCTTGGGGGTGTCATGGCAGTTCAATATTCTATGACAACAAAAGATATCTTCCATGACTATAGATAAAGAATGACTTATCGTAGTCAGACTGACCTTTACCTATATGTTGTAAACCTTCCTTAATCCTCCACCCCTGGCTGCATTCATGTCAGCCCATTCACTCCCAGTATCAGCAATGGCCAGGAAATAACTGGGGAACATAGAGAAGTTAATTGCTAATTCCTTATTTTATCCACAATTTTAATCATAGGGTTAGGCTGCTTTTAAGTTTAAGAGAACGGAAAAAAATGCAGACACGATTCCGAAGTAACCTTAGGAAAAAAAATTTCTAATAAATATTAAAGAGGACCGGAATAAACCATTTATTCATAGATTTGTTCAATTTTGTGGGACCGAATCAAATCCAAATTTTTTCTAATCCGCTTTGTTTATTTTATACATATTAGAGATAATAGTAATAATATTAATAATAATAGTAATGATAATAATAATATTTCCTTTATTTATATAGCGCACACAGATTACACAGCGCTGCACAGAGCTTGCCAAATCAGTCCCTGTCCCCAATGGGGCTCACAATCTAATCACCTTACCAGTATGTTTTGGATTGTGGGAGGAAACCAGAGGACCCGGAGGAAACCCGAGCGAAATTGATCCATTGATTCATAGATTTGGTCGATTTTCTGGCACCAAATGAAGTCCAAATATTTTCTGATCTGCTGTGGATCCAAATCGAGTCTTATGAAAAAATCGATGAAGCTTCGGTGAATGGAATCTTGTATTATACCCTCATCTCTAACATAAAGCCGTGAGATACTACTTTAATGGACTTCACTTTTCATCAAATATCTTTATTAAAATACTTCCAGAAATGTTCAAAATGACAAAAATGTCCTTACAAAATAATGAAAAGCACATGTAGCCAATACAACACGCTTCTGAAAACCCAAGGGATGTACAATGACACAAATGAAAGAGAAGTTTGTTACAATTTTTGAAACTTTATCGACACATGACCTTAGAAATTGCATAACACACATCTATTGTCTAAGTCAGGGGTGGGCATTTAATTTTCCCCAGGGGCAACATGTGAAAATGGAATGGCTTTATAGCCAGGATGGCATGGCTTAACTCAGTTCTACCCAATACCTATATACATATAAATAAGATATACCTAATTGCATTATTATTTAATGATGGGGAGAAAAGTTAAAATTTTCCAATGAGCTCACGTGGTCCAGTCAGAGATAGTAAGAGGGCCACATGTGGCCCATAAGCCGTAAATTGCCCAGGTCTAAAGCCTTATTCAAACTTCAATGTATTGCGGACTTATGTTCTCCATGTTCTTTACGAACAGCCCTCCATCCTGCTGATCAACATCATGGAAATGTTTTTACATCACATTTTGGGGCCTGAGCCTGGAGTAATGGCTAACCACAGATCTGATCAATGTGGGACCCAACCTTAAAGGGTCTATTGTGATTATATGTTATTTATATAAAATCATGGACAAGCCCTTTAAGCCTGTGTCCGCTATGATAGGGGCTGTACCTTCCATGCCAGCTGCTCAATGACTCATTCGTGAGTAAACACTGTTTCCTTTTTAACCTGCTGAGTTATTTCCGGTCACTGCACTATCCTTCAGTGGGCCCCAGCATCAAAGTACAAAGTCATGGATCAAAAGAAACCTTCAATGTTTATTGTCCAATTCTATATTTCTATAGGTTCTAGATATGAAGAGTCTATAGCAAAGACTATGTGATAACGGAGGCTTTAGCCATCTAGTAACACACACTTTGGTTATCCACTGGAAAAAAATGATTCCCAATCCAAAGGATAAAGGCTTAGGAGCTGATCACTTAGTGATCTATTGATTGGGCCCCGGCTGATCAAGAGAACTGGAATCCAGGCTACAGTAGCGTTAGGACTACACACGATTCAGATTGCCCACTTGGCTGATTCCTTCTCACACACATGTACGCTTGGCATTAAATTAAATGAGGGGTGTATTAAACTTGGGGCTAGACGCCCCTGGCACTGGCTTATCTGACTTGAGAATTAAAAGATTTGGGCATTTCACAATTAGCCAGGAAGTTGGAACATCCCCAAACATATTAGATGTTTGGTCTGTCCTGTTGACATTTATGTGATGGGTTTACTTACCTTATACCTACCTGGGGGTCCTTCAGTGTAAATACTCATACAACATAGAAATATACTTGAATTTTCAACTATAACGAAATAGTTATAGTATGGTATAATATAGTCATTTTTTTCTGCTCCAGCAGTGGCATAGTATAATACTGAATAAGGTTATATAAAAACAATAGTCCATCAAGTGTAACCTATTCAATTATATTGTATTGATCCAGAAGAAGGCAAAAATTATGCATGGCCGACACCATTTGGCCTAAAGCAGCAAAAAATTCCTGGAGAAGGTGTAGAGGGTGTAGTCCTACCATGACCCAGGAGTCCTAGGGGGCTGCTGTAGATTTTGTATTGGGGCCCAGCAGCTTCAATTAACACTTCTTTCAGTGACTTTTTTTTAGTGCAAAAGACATGAAAAATTGGACTCGAAACTGCTGCAGGCTATAGCAGAACTTGTGAAACACAGCATATAGGGGTACAGAGGAGGAATGAGATACTAAAATATAACTTTATTCAGACTTATTAAAATTGCATTAAAATGTGCAGAATAATATGTATATAATAGTGCATATCCTCCATTAGGTGGTCTGGCAGATCAGATGCCGGGGCCCCCTGACACTGTCGGCACTATCGCAGCTGCTATGGCTGCTAACCCTGTTTTTCTGCCCATGAACTGTGCATCAATGCGTAGTACACAGGGGACAGGATCCCATCTCTGAATCCACACGGTTTTATATACGTTCCTTCTCAGTGTCAGCAGCAGGGATGAGCTAGTGGTGGTATTTAAGCACTGACATATTGTCTGGATCCTGACTATCATCTTTGGATTTCTATACTATACCTGATATTATGTGCGTGCTCTCTGCACTTTCTTTAATTCTGACAAATTCCCCTCCGCACCCCTGTTTACCCCGGCCAATTCCCCGCAGGCTACAGCCCCTTCCACAGCAGGATTAGAAAGTCAGTCTTCTGCATTAGTGCTGCTCTGAAGGATAAACTCGGCTCTTTTCACTGCCAGACGGCTCTTTATTCCCAAAATCACACGTCAGTTCCAATTAAGACTATTATTCTCTTGTTCCCCTTGGGCCGATGTTTTACCCAAGTAAATCTTGCCAGGGAATGGTATCAGATATGGTGAGTGTCAGAAAGGAGACGTTATGGACTGCGGAGGGCTGGCTGAGGGGGGCTGCAGTGTCCCAGACTGAACTCCGACAATTAGAGAGTCTCCTAATATCTAATTAGCAGAATGATTCAGCCACAATTCTATTAATGGCTAATATTACAACTTGCTGAACATGCAGCACCACAAAGTTGTCTTCTGGGAGTAGAATGTATATGGAAACTTTCATTACGGGTTTGTGGCTGACTAATAAGGTTGTGTTTGCTTTGAACCCATCATCGTCAAATGAAGGAAACTTGTGTCAAATTATTGAAAGGAGGAGACATAAAGGGGTTTTCCCACGAAGAAAAGTTAGGCCCTATCCACGGGATAAGGTCAAACTTGCTGAACAGAGGGGGTTTCAGTGCGTCGCACCCCTCGTTGCTCCATCAGATTAATAAAGCAGACGGCCGCGCATGACCGTTCTGCTCCATTAATCTCTATGGAGCTGATGGAGATCGGTGAGCACGATTTGGCAATTTCCGTTAGCTCCATGGAGATTAATGGAGCAGAATAGTCATGCGCGGCCGTCTGCTCCATTAATCTAACGGAGCTACGAGGGGTGCTAGTTTTCGCAATCTGCGTGGTCTCAGCCCTAAGACACCTTTACAGACCTTTAATCCTATAGAGATCTTCCAAAAAATGACAACTTACACCTTCAATCTGTTTATTGTCCAGGCCCAGCTATCAAGCCCACCAGTTTTGCCCTGCGCATGCACAGTTAGCAGCGTAGTGGATATATCAAGGGGTGTAACTACAGCCATAGCAGCTGCTATGGGGCCTGCAGTGTTAGGGGGCCCCTGGCATCTGGGTTATTGAGTGTGGATATGCTGAATGTGTCTGTATATGGAGACGTGTACATGTTCTATATGTATGTTCATATGTGAGGTGTATGGTACTGCTTGTATAAGTGTATATGCTGTATGTATATAAGTATATAAATGTGTGTATGTATGAGTGTGTGTGATCACCTGTGTGAGTATACAAATGCATATTTTTTTAAGGGTGATGGGGGGGCTAAATTCAGAGGTCTTCTAAGGGGCCCTGGCTCTCCTTGTTACGCCCTTGGAATTGCCTCCACCGATGGTTCACTGCGCATGTATGGCTTCCTTTATAGAGGACGCGAATTCTCAGCGCACATGTCAAGATAAAAAAGAACATTGCCCAGACACAAGATTTCACAGCAGGGTGACATATAACTAATGGGAGGAGAAGCAGGGAGTCAGGATGGGAGGGGCGGCTTGACTCGGCCGAGCTGGTCACGCCCCCCTGACTCGTTAAAATTTCCGTCTACATGCCAGGTAAGTTTATAAAGTATTTTTATGGTAATGTGAGGGATACAATTCTTAGCAAAAAAGTGTATCCAATAGTTAATAGGCATGTATGGGAACCAATCACTAGCTTGCATGAGAAAAAATGTGGTGACAGGTTCCCTTTGAGCTGAAAAAAACTCATTGTGAAAGCTGAAAGACCTAAAGCCACTAGAGAGATTACATGGGAAATTTTGAAAAATCTGTCGTAATTGCTGTAATCTGGGACAGTTTGTGTCAAATTGAACACTTCTGTCCTAAGATGTTACTGAACTGTCTGCCGTACTAATGTGAAATTCTCACAAACTTTTTTAACTCTTACATTTGATAAATCTGTTGTGTATCCTATCACCACATGTTTTTACACCGACTATTCCCACCGACATTTATAAAATGTCATAAATATTTCCACAATTAACCCCAAAAATCCCATGAATCCCTGTAACTTTTCTGTGGCATGAATATGAAGGTCATTGCTTCATGAATTCCTACTCTAACTTTTCCCTGTTGTTTTACTTAGGAAAAGAGCAGCCTCCATCGTATTAGTGTAGAGGCGTTCCACAAGCCGGTAATGGTGCTCATGAGCAGGATAAGCGCGTTAATCGTGAAATTGGTCGAATCGTGTAGACACAGCCTTGAGCAACTTCTATGTCTCGGCAAAGTAAAAAAATGGAGGCGTGGGGATTCCTGTAGAAAGGCAGCTCCCAGCAGAGGATCTATTCACTGACACAATAGGGGAAGAGAAAGCTGCTGGGGACATGCGGATTACTATAATGAGATACCGGATTACACAGGGTCTGAGGTTGTGCTGCCTGTATACAACAAGCCTAGATACGACCTGTGGTTTTCCATTGAGAAACCAGGAATTTACATATTGGATGTAACACAAGACGCTTATTAGAGCTGCATTGACTTCTATCATACTGCAAAGTAGCTCCAGTCCCAGTAGTGAGTACTAAACAAGAGGTCAGACACTAGTCTGAGTATATACCATTAGTGCCATTGTGAGGTCCAACACATCAAACAGTTTTGGGGATTCAACCCTCCAAAAATTCTTTAGGGGCCATCAAATTTGTGTCCTGCTCCGGGACCGCCAGGACTGCTCTGATTCTCTGGTGGGCCAATGCTACCATACTAGGCAATATAGTATTGGAGCCTGCTGTTATAGGGGTTGGTAGTCAATATGATTAGGATGAAGGATAGGTATTATACTGTATATACTCGAGTATAAGTCGACTTGAATGTAAGCCAAGGTACCTAATTTTACCACAAAAAACTGGGAAAATGTATTGACTCAAGTATAAGCCTAGGATGGGTAATGCATTGGTGCCAGACCCCTTCTCCCAAGTATATAGCTGGCCAGTCCCCTGCCTCCCATTATATAGCTTGCCCTTGTCCCCTCAGCCAGACCCAAGTATATAGCCAGCCAGCCCCTACACACTAGTATATAGCAAGCCAGCCCCCTGCCCCAAGAATATAACCAGCCAGCGCCATGTATATAGCCAGTCCATGACCTCTAGTATATAGTCATCATGCCCCCTAGTATATAGTCAGTCCATGTTTCTAGCCAACCCCCAGTATACAGCCAGCGCCCTGTTCCCCAGTATATAGCCAGCCTCCTGCCCCCATTATATAGCCAGCAACTTCCCCATATATAGCCAGCCAGCCCTAGTATATAACCAGTGCATAGTAAATAGTCATCCAGCCCGCTAGTATATAGCCAGTCCATACCCCCCAGTGTATAACCAGCATTTGTCTCCATATATAGCCAGCCAGCCCCAATATATAGCCAGCACTGGCCCCTGTGTATATACTCAGCCAGCCCCAGTATATAGAATGCCTAACACTTAAAAAATAAAGTCAAAACTCACCTTTCTGCCGTGCCCGCAGGTCCTTTTGTTCCGGGAGCAACAGGTCCGTGTGCATCGGCTGCACAAACCTGCCGCTTCCGTAAGTAAGAGGACCCGCGGGGGATATCGGAAAGGTGAGTTTTGACTTTTTGTTTTTAGTCGAGTATATGATAATAGGTTGTTGATAGTGTTATTGGAAGGGAGATGGACAGCTGTCTACAGTTTAATAGGCCCTATGGGGGAGATTATTAGAAGTTTCTGAGGTAAAACTGTACTATTTGCCCATGGAAACCAATCAGAGCTCAGTTTAAATTTTATAAACAGCTGTGGAAAAATGAAAGCTGAGCTCTGATTGGTTGCCATGGGCAACTAGAACAGTTCTGCTCTCAGAGCAGATAGATCTCCCCCTGTGTCACATTACTAGAAATTGTACATACATACAGTGGACGTCCTCCAAAAGACCACCTCTTTGAGAATACCACAACTTTGTCCAGACCGCATTTTTCATTCTGCCAAATATTATTTATATTGGCCAATTTTTCTGAGAAAAAAAACACTCAACCTTTAATTGATATTGATGGCTAATTCTACAGATCAGTATAAATGTATTATCAACCCCCTTCAAGGGATTGTACAGTGAATATTGTCAATAGTGTTATTTAAACTGCCGAAACAAAGTTGTCCCAATCACATTTTCGTTTTCATTCTTTTACATGAATGAAAAGTGTTTTGTAATGTTGGAAACACAAGTTTTGTTTCCTTGACTGTGGTTTATTTTACTGTACTCTTGTATGACAGTGCGGCGAGTGCAGCCCAAATACATCTTATACAGCAACAGTCACTAAAAGCAAGAATCCACAAAAAGGGTTTGACCATATACTCTATAACAATTGGGTTAACTCTGAATGTAAGGGAGGTAATGGAGTAAAATATCCAGTGTTACTCCAATGTAAGGATAAATTTAAATGAACGTATGCCCACCGGGCCGTAGCTGGGCGTCATGGAAGACCCATCCCCTCACCATAGAAATGTCGTACGGGCCGTGCACATGGGGACAGATAGGACATTAAGGTTCTGCTTAATGTAAACCAGTACCACATTGTGCAACCTTAAAAGAGTTGTCATAAATTTCACAAGCATTTCTGATAGTTTCAGACTTAGGTTCCTTGAACCCACCCAACATTTTGAAATAATGTAGCCCCTAAATTAGGTTGTCTCCTGCTTTAACTTAAAGTCCAGCTTTAGGTTATATGCTGGGCCCACCGGGGGATCCTCTGGGGCTCTGGTGGGCCCATCCGACACTGATTGCTAGCATAATGCTAAACTCAATAGAAACACAAATTCATAAAATGTGGCAAAATGACATCCGTTTGAGTTACTTACACCACTACACATACTGCAGTGAGTTTTAGTTTTAGTAATTAGTAGTATTAGTATTATTAATTTTTCATTGTATTTTCATTTACAATTTACTTAAGTTTAAAAACTGTTTGATATCAGAAAAAATCTATTTCTGTATCTCAACTCCAGAACAGATCAAATTAACCTTACATGACCCTGTCCACAGTTTCTATGCGGACAGTCTATTATGTAACTCGGGTGTATGACTAGTACCGGGGGGCTCTGTTCTCCTTCCTGTGTACTTCTGTCACATAGATACCAAACCTCTCATACCCTTTTTACACCCTCACTTGCTTCTTTCTTCCCACTTTCTGTTCTCCAGTGCTAAAAACCTCAACCAGATATTACACAAGAGTCAGATGCGTCATATTGGACAGAAGCCACCGGGTGGTATGGGTGCAGGGGCTATTGCACAAAGCCAGAAATCTTGTATTTCTCTCCACTTGGTAAGTGCTTTGTGGTTGGGTGCAGTAACACGCCATTAGCAGATTGAGTGTGAACAATATGAAGCTGCATAAATCAGATGCTCAACTTAACGGATATAGTCGCTTCCTAGCCGCGATTCATCAGGAAGTAATTTTAATATCATCATTTTAAAATATATACGTGTGGTCGGCGCCGGGTGTTTAGAACTGCCTGGTGATCACAGGCCAGATAATAATATACATGAATACATTATCTCCACACCGTTGCTTAATACATTAGGACTATATAAATAAAGACTAAGATTACTGGCTGCAATTTCTATTTCTCCACGGCCCCTGATTTGTATTATACAATGTATTATTGAAAATAAGTAATTCGTTTATCAATAATATTAAAAGCAAAAATACACAAATAGAAAATAACAATAAAGATATCTTAAAGATATTTCTCAGAGATGCAACATGAAGTTCATGGACCTACCAACTTCCAAGTCCCATCTATTATACTGGGGGCTTTTTCGGTAATAGAATCCCATAAGGCATCTTATACAACCGAACCAGAATTCACCTCATTCCCGGATCCTTTATAGTGACACCCGTGCTTTGTGAATTACATGTATACCTTAGTAGCAGACCTGTTAAAATTCTGTTTTGACTGGATTAGAATTGAAAAAAACCTGTTTGGCTTTGGGATAGGGTTCAAATCCTAACTAGTAACGGATGTGATCAGTGCTGGCACTGAATGAGGGCGTTTACTGTTTAAATGCCACTGGCAAAGTCACCAGTGGCATTTAAATCACTGCTGGGAGCGATGCATGCCAACCTTTTTGGGGAGGGTCATATCTCTCAATGACTTCATTGGCTTTGCTGGCGACATTTAAAGGGTTAACACCCGCAATTGGGCCAACATCAAATGCAGGTGTTACATATGGGCGTTCAGGTTTGGGTACTCGAACCAAACTTTGCCAAACTTTTGTTCAAAGTTTAATCTGTTATGTGTGCACTTACCTCTAGTCTTTGTTGCTGGCAGATCTTAATGTATCGGGGGACTTCTGTAGCTGAGAGACCACTTTGAGGTATGAGTATTACTTATCTATGCCGTGGGTAGTTGCTCTGGGCCCAGACAGAACAAGTGCTCTTGTTGTTCATTGCAACCAATAAGTCCAGCTCTTATTTCATAAACTGCTTCGAAAATATTAAAAAAATCCAGCTAATTTTTGCTAATTGGTGGCTATATGACACAGAGCCTGCTGATTGGTGGATGCAGGACACAGTGTAGGAAAAAGCACTTTCTGATTGGTTGCCGTAGGACAAAGCACTTGCTCATTTGTTGCTGTATGACAAAGCACTTGCTGATTGGTTGCTGTAGGACAAAGCCCCTGCTGATTGGTTGTTGTAGGACAAAGCCCTTGCTGATTGGTTGTTGTAGGACAAAGCCCTTGCTGATTGGTGGCTGTAGGACAAAGCACTTGTTGATTGGTTGTTGTAGGACAAAGCACTTGCTCATTGGTTGCTGTAGAACAAAGCGCTCACTGATTGGTTGCTTTAGGACAAAGCACTTGCTGATTGGTTGCTTTAGGACAAAGTGTTTGCCGATAGATTAATATGGGAAAAAGGGCTGATATTACTTTCTTTTACCATTGGAATACTGTTGATTGGACTATAGAAGAGCCTTGCTTCAATCTACCAATCTACCACCATAGTACCATCATAAAAAATAATATCACAATCATAAAAATACCAGATAAAAGAAACTATCAGTTGTAATGAAATTAGGAAGTGAGAAAAGTCCCAAGTGACCAACACAATGGCGCCAAAACCATAGCACTCACTTTACTCTTTCTTTGTAGTAAATTCTTAATAATTCCATCATATTTGATCTAGCAGACCAATCCCGGACCACTTACTGATTTTATAGTTTAGTTTTACACATGACCTATGAACATTTATATGAGCGCTCAGGCCCTTTGTGATAATCTTGCAGTAAACATTTCATTACTGTTCCAGTTTCAGAGCTCCCCTCGCATCTGGCAGGGACATGGTTAAATCTTACGAGTCCCGTTCCCTTTTTAGAAAGTCTATAACTCTCTGCTTTCATGTCACCGGCATCATTCCAACCCGGCAGATAAAGTAATCGCCGCCGTTACAAGCCTCTCTGGTGCCACTGCATGTTGCAGGACCCTTATTAAGTTGGAATTACCAGACGTTGTCATGGCTACCAACGCTTAATTAATAAATACGTCTCCTCGGGAAAACGGCTTACAAAGGGTGGGCGTAGGTCAGGGGGAGCCAAGGTGCAGAGACCGGTGTATGCCATGCACTAAACCTCTTCATTACACGCACTCCCCCGCGTCTCTCTGTCTTGTGGTTACCCCAAAATAAAGAGGTATGAATGGAATCTGGAGGCCACATTTATCTAAGTCCCAGGGTTTACTGGAGGCAAGTTGAAAAAAATAAAAAAGTTGACAGTAAATGAAGTAGTAGGATTATAAATAATAAATTGTGTACTTATATCCTTGGTTATTTGCATAAGCAGAGATTTTCTCCAAAATGTAAAAAAAAGACTTCCCTGTTCCCATTATGATAAGTTGTTAAACTCTGACTTACAGTAATTTCTTAAGAAAACATGAAGTATCAGGCCACATTCAAACAGACATGTGCTCCCCCGACTCCTCACCCCTCTCCTCTGACCAGACGATCGGTCACTCCATTAGTCACGGTGCCCACCAGGTGCCTTAAACCTCAATGGGGGAATTGATAACAGCCCCCATTATGGTCATGTGAATAAGCCCTTAAACTGCTATCAAGCCTAGATAAAATTTGTGTCCTCTTTAAAGCCCCATGCATACAACCGTATTGGGGGACATAAAACAAATTCATGACCCCCCCCCCCCCTTTCCACAAAGGGCTATGACAAACCGGTCATGGTGCAGGGAGCACACAATGGGGCACAATTACTGACTCTTCCGGAGGAGTTCCCCAAAAGTGCATTGTCCGACGATCATGCCCTGTGCCGCGATTCACTAAGATCGTGAGCCCGATATCCTGCATGTGTCGCTTCCCCGCTCAGGTCCGCCGGAGTTCACCATCTTCTTCCTGGTGCATGTAAGTGCTTAATCTTGCACCACAATTTGAAAGTTAAATCCGGCGCTCAGTCGGATCGTTTGACAGCCCAACCCCTGATTTCTGTTGCATGAAAGCCGGCGCAGCTGCGCCAAAATCCGATCACATGCGATACAATCCCCTGTTAAATATCTGTCACAGCCGGGCAAAACCCGAAAACGTCGGGAAGTCCGTCCAAAGTGCGCCCGCAGACCCTTAGTAAATAAAACCCAGTGTCTCATTACACCATGACAGGGCCCGGCAGCCACAACATGAAAGTAGCCACTCTGCATCCTATGGGGAGGGGATGAGTAACAAGCAATCGTTCCCTCTCCCTTCTCAACCTAGCCGTGAGCTTTGCCCGGGTTACGGCCCAGTGAAGCATACGGTCGTGTGCATGGAGACTAAGTTTAATTTTTTTTTTCAGTTCTGCAGTTTAAGGACCTTCAAAGATTCTGGAAGGGCTCTTGAAAACATTCACCATGTTGAGATGGTACACATGTATGAGGATTTCAGGGCTGGAAATTTCCCTTTTAATTATTTATACAGAATCAAACTTTGCGGGTAGTTTGAGTGGCCATGGGCCCCCTAGAAGCCTTGGCCCAGGCACCCATATTATATAAGCTGCTACTCTGTTCAAGGCACATCCACCAAGACTAGAAAATCTGGTTGGCAGTGTCATTGGGAGTATCAGTAACATCGGCTGTTCCTGAGCTTTTCTTATGGTTTAGAGAGAGTTGTTATACATCACCCATTTGTGTCCATGTGTCCACTCGGAGTTTTATGGGGAAGTATTTTCATCTGTGGTCTGTGAAAGCAATGTGGTATCTGTGAGCCACATACAATGTATAGCAAATAATATGGTGCCGTGTATCCATTTGGCCCTGGCAGGGGTGGATTAAGACTCCCATGGGCCCTGGGATGTATGAATATATTAGTCTCTATAATTCTGGAACTCACTTCCTACATCTGGTACTAGAACCAAGCTTATAGGGAATGAAGGATGTGTCCCTTCTGCTGCTTTCAATCTGCGGACCTTAAAATGTTCTGAAATGGATCTTGTGTATATGTGTATTTAGAGTATGAACAGACATACAAGGATTTAATGGGTGAAGGTGGGTGGTTTGGGGCGGCCATAGGCCGGACAACCGCCTAAACGCCTATATTATAATCCACTATGGAGACCCTTGAGATTAGGGAGGAGGGGAAGTAACATATAGTATTGCTGGGATGCTGATGACCAGCATTTTTCCTGAATGCTGCAAACTGTTCCTTAAAAGACACCAATACCGATTAAAGCAATGCCAAATACCAAGCTTGGGACGGAGGTGGGTGTTAGGAAGTCTTCAAACAGGAGATCCCAGAAAGGCCCTGGTTATAATGAGATATTAGGGGGGGATTTGTCATAAATTGTATGCCAGTTTTCCCCCTTTCGCCAGCTGATGATAATATTATAAAAGAATGTCTGAATTGTATATTATAGTTTCTATTGGGGAGATTTATCAGAAGTGTCTGAGGTAAAAAAAAAAAGTCCTGGTTGCCCATGGCAACCAATTAGAGCTCAGTTCTGATTTTATAAACAGCTGCAGGAAAATGAAAGCTGAGCTCTGATTGGTTTCCATGGGCAACTAGAACAATTCTGCCCTCTTCTGATAAATCTTCCCCTTATGAGTTTAGTATGGAGTTAGACCCAGAAAAATTTACATTGTTTAAAAGCTGCACATTAAGAACAAAGGACCAATACTAAACTACACCAAACAGCTAAATGTTAGATTAGACTGGTTAGTTACAAAGAGCAGAGTCAGCCATCTTGTAAGCGGAGTTAATTATTCATTGGACAGTAGCTGACTGGTTTGCTGAAGAGCAATATCTCATGAATATAAGTCAGTCAGCGCCTCAGTGCTGTCAAAGGCTTCATGGAAATTTATAGGCCGCACACTAGTTCTCTCTACTGTAATAAAAGTCTCCCTTAAAGAGCAACTCTGGTCGTGGAGACATTAGGGGGTTGATATCAATAAACAAGTATCAGGCAAATGGTGCCGCTGCTTTTACACATGTTTCATTGACAACCTGACACATAAGTCCTTTGTAAGCCTTGCCAAGTGGAGTAGGGGGTCATAACCGATGATGGACCTTACCACAAGCCTCATAATGGAAGAAGGTCCTTGGCTTGACCAGAAGAACTGATTTTGAGAGCCCAACTTACATCTATATTGAAAAAGTTTACACCTACTTTCCAGACTTAGTTTGAAAGGACCAAGCCATAAAAATAGGGCACCAATTCACTCATTAATGTAATGGCCAGGGTTACAAGAAATGTACAATGTGGTGCTCTTTACAATTCTTTTACTTTTAATTTGCTATTTCAAAGGTCGTATTGTTCTGATGGACATGTCATTTGTAATGCATAAAGTTGGCCCTTCACATAGCATGTCTGCCCTACGCCCGGGTTTTGGCTTCGACTAGGCAAATATGTGGTGTTCTATTTCCCTCCAGGTAAAGGGATCATGTATGTTCTGTTGTCCCTAATTTAATAATTCCTTTATTTATATAGCACCTACAGATTACGCAGCACTACACAGGACTTGCCAAATTGATCCCTCTCCCCATGGTGCTCACAATCTAAACAACCTACCAGTATGTTTTGAAGTGTGGGAGGAAACCGAAGGACCTGGAGGAAACCCATGCAAGCACAGAGAGAACATAAAAACTCTTTGTAGGTGTTGACCTAGGTGGGACTTGAACCCAGAACCCCAGCGCTGCAAGCCGGAAGTGCTACCCACTCAGCCACTGTGCTGCCCATGTTTGTCAAGAGTTCAAACATGTTTCATATACATAAGAAGGTTGACTAGAAATCATGAAATACTTAAGATCAGGATGATTTGCTCCTTTCTGTATGCCTATAGTTGGACTGGGCTACTAGGGTACTAGAGGATACTCCGGTGGGCTAAGCCTCCCAAACAATAATGTTCTCCAGAGATAAACCATAAGACAATCGAATTTGGAGGTCACTAAGGTCTACTTTACCCAGTCTGATGCTTTGTATAGACACCAATGGGATATCCACAGTGGGGCTTACAGGTTGGGAGGGACACCGGCTGAGATAAGTTCTGAAAAGGTTGGACCTGAGCCAGCTAATCCAATGATTTTGGCAATCTTGGGGGGCAATCTGATTCAGGATAAATGTCATTTCTAACATATACATTGATTTCAATTGTATAATTAAGTCTCGGGAAAAGAAGCCACGCTGGACCTGATTGTTGATCATTCAAAACCCACAGAGCATAAAATATCTTGTGGTTTGTTCAGAGTCACAGCTTCTAAATACATTTTGTAATTAACTTAGAGGGTCTCTGTAGGAACATTTTGTACTTTGTATAGTATACGTGTTAAATTACTCGATGTGTTTTCTAAATTTTGACGAATTCTAAAACCTGTTGATGAGTAATCGGGAGGATAGGGGTATTCTGAAGTGAGGAGAAACCAGTGATGTCATCAGCACACCCTTCCATAAACAACATTCACCTTTTGGAACCTTTACTTTGAGGTGGGAGAACGAATTTTCTCATAATTACTTGTTACCATGTTCAGTCTATAATAACTTACTCTTAGAGAAAAACACATACCTTACCGAAGGAACATAAATACAAAAATAAAGTCTTTTAAAAAACCAAAAAAAATTTGAGTGTACTGGAGCCACCTGCCATAGTTTAGACATTGGGGCAGATTTACTTACCCGGTCCTGTCGCGATCCCACGGTGCGTTGTCCAATGAGGATCGTGCGCCCCAGTTCCTGCATCCGTCGCTTCCGTGCTGAGGTCCGCCGAAGTTCACCTGCTTCTTACCGGTGCTTGTGCATGTCTTGGGACACAATTCTAAATGTTAAATCCCGTGTGTTGTCCGAATCCGTCAGGTTGTCCAACAGCGCAACCCCCCCCCCCTGATTTCTGTTGCGTGCAAGCCGGCGCCGATGCGACAAAATCCAATCGCGTGCACCAAAATCCCGGGGCAATTTGGTGCAAAATGGAAATCGCCAGGAAACCCGACAAAAATGCGCTCCGCGGACCCTTAGTAAATGAGCCCCATTGTGACTAGAGATTAGTGAATCATCAAGATTTGCACTGTATAAGCTACTCCAAATTTTTTCAAATGATTTGTTTCAGGTCCAAAGCCAATCAGTTCAAAGTGATGTTGGTCCAGTCCTTTTAGAATTGGTATATAACCAGCTCTTTTTTCATGAAAATCTCCTATCAGCTTTCATAATTTTTTTTACTAATTTTTTTCATGGTCCCTTCCCTGCCCCCCCCCCCCCCTCCATAAGTACCAGGATGAATGACAGCAGTCATGATTTGACAAAATCGAAGCACGAAATGTTTGGATTTGGCTAGGTGCCTGAAAAATGTCAGATTTGCACCGAATTTATGAAGCAATGAATAGATTTGCTTATCTCTGGTGGTGACCATGGCGAGAGGTCACATGTCTTTTTTTCCTTTATGGAAAACCGAAGCCGCCAATTCCATTGATCGGGAGACAGATCCCCCACATTTTTTGTACTCGGTTTTGCCGTGTGAACTAGTCCTCGTTTTATTGCAAGTTTTTGAGCCAAAATTAGGGATGTTTAAACAAGGCTTAGAAAAATTGAAAGAAGAGAGTTCTACGACTTCTTGCTTCTGAACTGACTGTTGGTCTTGGCCAGAAAATCGGCAGCAAAATCTCTGCAACTTATTCTACCATCTCGAAAATTTAATTATAGAATGGGAGGCAAGAGTTAATGTTCTGCTTTCTCTGAGACAGCGGGGAGTCCTTACACAATGCCAGCTGCGGGTGATTGAGGGGGGGGGGTGCCTGTCCTGACGCGCTCATACCTACTTCCCTGGCTCCTAGGTGTTACAGAACTGTGTCAGACGCGGCTCGGATAAAGCACCCAAACACTAATTATGCAGCATCCATTTACTGAATTATTACTTAACATTCAAGCTATGAGCATTCATTTACATCTCCAAATTACACACCGTATAACACTTTATATTGTACATAAACTTCATACTGTAAATGCACGTTTTACTGGAAAGTAACTATTATGAAACATTCACAATCTCAGAGGGTTCTATGGTGCATATTACACCAACCTAAGTTATTACTATACTGTATATTTTTATTTTATATATTTTTTTAAACTAAAAATAATAAGAGTGCAAATCTGGACATCAATGGAGAAGAATCATAAAAAAGTCATGGAAAACAATACCCAAGTTTATGGGTTAATCTTAATTTTAGTCTTAATTATAATTTCAGGAATCTTAAACACTCTGTGTAATCTGAGATTGATCTGGAATAAATCCATTGGACAGAGGTGGTCCCACCACCTCCTACTATGATTGATCGACCACCCACTCGATGCAAGGGTGCTGGGTGGGAAATATAAAAATTGATAAATTGAATTTTTTTTAACATTTGAATAAAGATGAACCAGAATCAATAAATGTCCCCTCATAATTTCAATGGAGATGGGCCTTATAGAAAGCCGTTGTGTAGGGTTGCCTTCTAAATGGTAGATTTACCATAGTTATGATGAAGGATACCATGAGAGGGCATGTTAGGTCTTCGTTCTCTATAATACAATCATGCAGCAAGTTTTGAAGGAGATAAATTGATGTCTCAGTGACTCATCCTCATTATTCATACTTAATCCTAACGTTCCAGGTTTGGTGATCAAGGTGGTATAGGTCATGTCCCTGATTTGTCTATAAGCATAACCCTAAAAAACCTTCTGTTCAAGGATAAAGTAGGATGTAAAATAAGGAGGATCATGATAAAAAAATACTTAACTTTGTTGTACTATAGTTCATCTTTAGGGATTTTAGATGATCATCCTTGGTTTATGAAATCATCATCAATAGAGATGAGCATAATCAAACTTTAGTCTCAGCGTCCTCCGCAACTAGCAACTAGGCATGGCTGTGATTGACCAGGTGGACAACTTGTGGAGGCAACGGGGGTCATTTACTAAGGGCCCGATTCGGGTTTTCCCGACGTGTTACCCGAATATTTCCGATTAGCGCTGATTTTTCCTGAATTGCCCTGGGATTTTGGTGCACGCGATCGGAATGTGGCGCATCGGCGCCGGCATGCACGCGATGGAAATCGTGGGGGACGTGGCCATAAAAAAACCATGATGGATTCGGAAAAACCGCCGCATTTTTTTTAAAAAAAGGGTCGCTCAACACGCGCTTACCGGCATCCAGGGTAGGACGGTGAACTCCGATGCAATCCGATGGTCTTCAGCGCAGCAGCGACACCTGGTGGACTTCGGAGGAACTGCCTTAGTGAATCCCGGCCGGACCCGAATCCACCGCAGAGAACGCGCTGCTGGATCGCGAATGGACCGGGTAAGTAAATCTGCCGCAACATGTCCAGGTTAGGCAGAGCTGCTTAAGGGCACATTCACATGGCCCTCTGCGGGGACGTACATGCGGCCGCAAATTTGCGGCCGCATGTACGTCCCCATAGACGGCAATAGCGGTGCTATGTGTGCGGCCGTGCGCCGCTATTCTCTATGGAGGGAGGAGGGGCTGCCTCCTCCTCCTCTCCAGCACACGGCGGGCATACCGCTGTGTGAATGTACCCTAAGGGAGAACACCAAACCTAAAGCTTGGTCCTCTCATCTCAGCTTGAGAGGAAAGAATGGACAAGTTGATATTTAAGACGAATGAAAGAATAATAAAATATTAGATGTTGATGTCAAAGAGGATGTCTGGGCTGGATAAGGTTATGGATTTTACAAAGGGTCTACTAAAAATGTTGTACTTTTATGAAGCTTATGAAACTTGTATCTTTATATTATTAAGAATGATTTGCTCCTCCAATGTTCAGGTTGTAAACCTTTACCATCTATAGACAAGATATTTCTTCAAGTAAATGACATAGAGTAGTCTTCTCCATTTATTACTCAGTCATTGAAGAAGACTCAGCAACCTGACCTGAGTCAATGACCTGAACTGCACTGAGCTACCCAGAAGCCATTAAGCCAGTTGTGTACCCAGAGGGAATCACTCATCCCTCTCCAACCTGCTGTCTGGACTACAGATGTTCTGCTGTAAGGTCTCCGATCAACAGCTGTGTCCTTGAAAGTAAGTTCTACGGGAGCCTTCTCCCAGGCAAAGCTGGCATTCATCCTGGGCACCTCTAAGCAAATGCAAAGATCAAGTGCCCAAAGGCAACCAAAGTAGCTGTAGTCTAGCAATGCAGCCCTTCACAGGAGGGAGTCTCAGCGAATGGCTAGACCCTGAAGTGCTGGGACAACCAACTAAGGCTGGTTTCTCTAGAACATAAGGTGGCTTCTATACACTTTAGAAAAATCTGTTTCCTCTCTGTCACCATATGGCTTTTTTTGTGTAACCCCTTCAGTAAAATCTCTTCCCAACCACTACTGCAGGAAATCATTGTGCCTTCAAGTTGAAGAACTTCATAGAACTTGATATTTGATCTGAATTTTATTAAAGTTACTTCCTGGTGGTTACCTAAAAATTGTAATCATTTCATAAAATCCCATCATAGGGAACACCATTATTTTTTTGTATCTTTCTTTTGCATTGAGAACCCTTGATTTTTTATAATTTTTTTCCAATTTAGTTGAAGCTGAACTTTTTAAGGTAATAACAATATTTATTTGTTTTTACTTGTTGGCTTGGCGTGGTTGGACGTCCATTGTGCATAGTACAATATTTTGAACTTATGTTTAAAAAATTATAACATGATAAAACCAAAAATATTAAAAAAAATCTAATTATGATTTTATCGAAAAGTGATTAGAAGTCATTATTATGTTATTACTATGTTTAGTTGCAGTAGTAGCAGTTGCAGCAGCTGCAGTAGTAGTAGTAATTGAAGTTGTCATAGTAGTAATAGAAGTAGTAATAAAATTGGTTATAGTTGAAGTAGAGTTAGTAGTTGTAGCAGTGGTAGTAGTATTATTCTACTCAAACAAGGATAAAAATTCCAAAAATACTCATCTTTATTTTATGTTGAGACCAATTTAGAAAAACAATGAATGTGATAGCTAAAAACATTTAAAAGTACAGATACATAAGCACAAAGGGGGTCATTTACTAAGGGCCGATTCACGTTTTCCCAACGTGTTACCCGAATATTTCCGATTTGCGCCGATTTTCCCTGTATTTCCCCGGGATTTTGGCGCGCGCGATCGGATTGTGCCGCATTGGCGCTGGCATGCATGCGACGGCAATCGGGTGGGGCTCGGCCGAACGAAAACCCGACAGATTTGTAAAAACCGCCGCATTTAAAAAAAAAAGTGTCGCGGCGCTCGGGCTTACTTTCACTAGGAATAGGCCGGTGTACTTCAGTGCATTCCGGGGAATTTCAGCGCAGCAGAGCCACCTGGTGGAAGTCGGAGGAACAGCCTTAATGAATCCCGAATCCACCGCAGAGAACGCGCCGCTGGATTGCGAATGGACCGGGTAAGTAAATCTGCCCCATAGTGTTGGGTACGGTAACTCCACCACAATGAACAACCAGTTCACACAGATAAAGTGGGTTAAATTATGCCACAACCACCACCAATCCTGCAAACAAGGAATATGATGAATTCCCTAAGTACTCGGCAAGATGTGATCTGATGACAATAAACCAAATGGTTATGGTCAGGGATTAATATGTAGTCATAATAATAATAATTCTTTATATAGCGCACAGATTACTCAGCGCTGCACAAAGCTTGCCAAGTCCCTGTCCCCATAGGGCTCACAATCTAATCACCCTACCAGTATGTTTTGGAGTGTGGGAGGAAACCGGATGACCTGGAGGAAACCGACGCAAACACAGAAAGAATATACAACTGTTTGCAGATGTTGACCTGGGACCTCAGCGCTACAATGCTCTAGTGCTAACCACTGAGCCAAAGTAGTATCTGCGAATATTACGTGGTAACAATATATTCGAGTGAATAGCACTTATTGTTTCTTTGTTGTTTTCTTCTTTTTTTTATTATACTGACTCAGGAATGGGCAGCTCCTTTGCACTTTCTTGATGTTCCAATATAAACGTTTGTATATACTAGCCTCCTAGGAACTATGGGATCTACTACAGCGTCATCTGTATATAGTACTCAGGTGGGGCTTTCGGACCATTGTCATTTTTGTGTGATCTAATTTGTTTATTATTTCTTGGTTTGGGCGCCATCTTGGTGCTCAAGCGTCATGCACCCATGAATTCTGGTGTAATTTGTTTTACTTTTGGCTCCATCCTGTCACTCATACGTCATGTGCCTCTAACTCTTGTGATACTACTCAGTACTTCAGGTGTGGCGCCATCTTGGTTCTCACTAGTTGAGGCATCAGAGGGACTGGAGAGAGAGACATATAAAGGTGAGCTGTGCAATAGAGAGGTTTCTTAACCCTGAGAAAGGCAAAAGTACACGTGAGGAGCCTTCCCAACCTAGTCCTGGGTCTCATCACACCTCCACCGTTCTGCCGCTCTATATAAATAACAGTTTGTTTCCCACTACTTGCTCATATTCAGTAGGCATTTGGGGTGATCTATAGGGCTTTGATAGGCACAAGCCCGGATAAATCTGGCCCATGGTATTTAAGGGCTTTGGCTATTGGGAAAGATCTCAATTTAGCAAAACCAGGTCATGAAACAAACCCTTTTGTAAGAGTTGCGACAGCTGTAAGTGGTATATGGAGAAGTCCTATAAATAGTCCAAGAAAACGAGAAGGAAAACATGGTCCACGTGCGTTTTTTCCAAAATGAACATGACACTATTTCATTTTGATCAATGTGTATTTACCTTCCAGTGACTACATGGTGACCTTACTCAAGTGACTCTCTACTCTTAGAAGCAAAACCACATTGGACCTACAACTATCTTATGTGTAATAGGATAAGATAATATGATCTCTATAGATCCAAGTCTCAGCCTCATAGACACCACAAGTCTGTAACAATCCTGTACGTGGCTCTTGTTCCTTGCAGTCAGACCAAAAATGTGATCTCTCTATTCCGTCCAATATACCTGTTATCTGCATGCTTCACAGATAAGTTGTGTTCGTATTGTCTTGCTAATTGAAAAGGTCTATGGTGAAAATATTTTCTCTTGGCTACCTTAACATCAAGCAGGATTTTTGTTTTCAGAAGATACAGGATAATAGCTTAACCAGTTGTCAGAATCCTCTGAATGGGCTGCTGAGTTGTAGCTTGTGAGTCACATCCAGCGCTGCCTTGTGGGGGCTGATGGACAGGTGCCTTGCAGTATCTGAGCCCTGGAAAGTTGGGTGGTTTATTTTGCAGCTCAGCTGTGGGTTAAGTGATGCAGGGCCTAGCCAGTCAGTTGCTCAAGAGACCTCCAAGGACTGGAACAAATGGTTAACCCCCAGTTCACTCAGGGCTGGTTATACTTTCTCCTGTGACTTTCACTAAGTCTGTCTCTTTCTGCTTTGCTGGACGTCATACCATGAACCAGTACCTGAGAACATATCCAGCATGATCCAGAACCGTGAACCCCAGCCTAAACTACTACCTGAACCTACATCCTGCCTGGAAGTCTGTACCCTACCTTATCTGGAACCCTGTATCCTGTCGGATCTAGAACCTCGAATCCCAATTTGATCCAGAACCCCAAGCTTGTATATGAGCCTGTTCTCTATATCCCAAACCTGCATAATAATCAGACAACAGTATATCTATTCCAAAAGAAACAGATTCCTAACTATAGACAGCACTCTTTTGATGTGTTGGCATCTCTTCCCTACAGTGTAGGGAATCGGTTTAGCAAAAGGAGAGACCAAAGACTAGTTCCAGGAAGTAAGAAGAAATCTTTGGGAGACACATGTGTCCTGTGCCCTCACTGATGTCTCCAATCAGAACTACATCACCACCCGGCGCCCACAACGGCAAAAAAGTCAGTGTTCACCTGTATTTGGGCATCAGAAGAATTATATGCCAGCAATTGGTTAACACCTGTTGAAGATATTATAGAACAGTAAATTGTTTATCTATGGCAATATTTTGTTGTAGTTCCGTAAAACCTTAATAGATCATCTCCACAATAAGTTGTAAGTAATGGTCCTTTTGGTAATGAGACAGTGAGTCATGGCAGTCTGTAATTTGATGACTGTCTCCTCTCGAGATATAAGATATAATCATTCCCATGAAAATTTAGAGAAAACATGACATGGTCTATTGGCACCACACAGTATGGTAGAGGGCATAGGTTCTTGTACAGGTAACCAGTGAAGGACAAATCCAACTAATAATAAATGATTCATGTTACCCTCTTAGGCAAAGCTTAGCTTTACAATCATAAATATAACTTTCCAATGTGAAATCCATAAAAGGTTCCTAGCTAACTATTTATGTGCTGTGTCTTAGATAAGGTAGTGGGCTACCTTTAGAATTCTACAGAACCCGTGTGGTCCCAATTAGAGATAAGGAAACCCAATGGTTGGGATTTGGTTTGGACGGCTCACCCAGACATATTGCAACTAGCCATCACTTTGATCTGTGTCTCCTCGGGTTATCCTCCCTCCTTCCCACTCATTCCTTCCTCACTCCCTAAAGCCTGAGTGAGTTAACTGCTGAAAACAAAGCTATGGCTAGTCGTTAGGGGCCTCAATTTGCCGGATTGGCTGTTCGACTGTCAATCTGGTAATATGTCCTGGTCAAGCAGCCAAACCCAAACCCGACCATGGGGTCTGCTTATCTCTAGTCCCAATTACTTCACCCAAATCTTTCTTTATATATAATTGCTCAACACTAAAATGTGACATGTATAACATTGCAATAAATATCAACCAATAACCTCCACTGGTTATATGTTTTACTTAAAATTGGCCTTTTGTAAACATTATCCCAGTAACATGACTGACATTCATTCTGTAGATGTTGTGAATTCTAATTTATAGGGTTTTCCTTTCACCTTCCATTCCCCTTAGAGATCCATGTATGGTAGGGAAGCTTTCAAGCTCATAAATCAAGTGTGAATTTACCTTTTGATTGATGTCAACCAAATGTGTATAGCAGGAACATTGCTGGACTTGCCCACCAGAATACAAGAGGATCCTTCTGTAAGGCCAAGCTTAAACCCAATGCTGAACCCCAGAGATCAAGAAGAAGACAACCCAAATTATAGATTATTTGAGTTCACTTCCTAGGGTCTAATTG
This sequence comes from Engystomops pustulosus, assembly GCF_040894005.1. NCBI lineage: Eukaryota > Metazoa > Chordata > Amphibia > Anura > Leptodactylidae > Engystomops > Engystomops pustulosus. Next base: position 162,193,562 of record NC_092416.1, on the reverse strand, counting down.
AGAGTGGGCCCATGCTTAAACCCAATACTGGGCCCTAGAGGTCAAGCGGAAGACAACCTAAATTAGAGGCCATTTGTGGTCGCTTCCTAGAGCCTTCTTGAGGGTGGGTCCAAACTTAAACCCATTACTGGACCCCAGAGCTTAAGCAAAAGGCAACCCAAATTGGAGACTATTTGGGCAACTTCCGAGCGGGTTATGAATTGCGTGCCCACCCCGCAAAAAAAATAATTTTAACTGGTGAAGCCCTAGTTTGACACTGACTATTTTAACCCCTTCACGCATTATGATGTACAGGTAAGTCATACGTCAGGCTGAATCCTCCTCAATCCTGGCGGGTGTTTGCTGCATTATGCTGACACCCGTGAGGTGAGTCACCTGTATTTAGCTGTATACAAGGCAGAACGGAGTGTACACGTGTATAAGGGATGAGGAGGAGAAGACATTAACCAGATGAGTGAGGCCGAGGAAAAATTTGTCAAAAATGCTTTGGTTGAACTAGATGGACATGTGTCTTATTTCAACCGTATAAAGTGTGTAAAACTGGGTTTATGTAACAGTTTCCAGGACAATTGAAGCAACATCAGTATGGACTGAATAAATTCTGACCCGAAACTTGGATCATTCTCTCCTGTTTACTTCCTTCCTGGAATGGCTGTTGATGATGGGACGTTAGTACTTTAGCGAAGAGTCGTCTTAATATTTCTAAAACTATTGAAATCAAATATCTATGGGATGTTGTTTGCAGTCCACCAGTACCAGCACGGTCCGGTCAGATCTGCAAGATATTTTTGGCCCAGAAATACCACTGCTGCAATGTAATCTTAAAGAAAGCGAAGCAAGAAAGTGATTAAATGTGGATCAGGCAGCAGCTACTTCCAGTCGCACAGCAGCACAATTACTATTGATCTTGGGAGAGAATTATCTCCACTGGCAGACCTAGGAGATGTGACGCCCGGTCAAATTAACATAATGTTAGCACAGATACGGGCATTTAGCTTCACACAGGCACATATGAAATAAACTGCGCTGCTGCAGATTAATACTCCCATATTCATAGCTGCAAAATGAAAAGAGCAATTTCCTTCTTACTACAGATCAATGCTTCCCCCATTCAATTATGCCTGTGTAATAATTGCATTACACTCAATACTTCTTAATGGCTTCTTTGTGCATATGTGTCTGTAGCTTTTATAGGGAAGAGACGGGAAGGCTTGGAGCGGCGCACAACAGTTTAATCACTGAAGTGGCTCTCCATCCTCCGGCCATTTCTTGCATTCAGTAATTATCACTTAGAAATCCACACGGTGGTTAAAATTAATGAATCGGCTGTCAGAGACCTGGCAATTTCTGGCGGTAAAGAAGAGGTAAAAAGACGGCCAATTCAGAGATTGCTTGCGAGGCTTTAGGTCACTGCCAGGTATACTTTATGGCTAAGTTTTAGCTTAAAACATAATAATAATGGGTATAGTGTATACTAATCTTCATAGTACTGGCAGTCCCCTACTTAAAGACACAACCGACTTAAAAACAAACCCTAGTTACAGACGAACCTCTCTGTCCCCCGTGACCTCATATGAAGATCTCTGGATGCTTTAATTTAGTCCCATGCTACAATGACCAGCTGTAAGGAGTCTGTAGTAAAGTATCATTGATAATCCAATCGATAAAGCAAAACAAAAAAACAAAAAAAATTCTATTCGGTGCCAACCGAGGAATAGATTCGCTCATCTCTAATGACTACTATGGGGGACAATGAAGGGTACCCTAGAATTCAAGTCCATTTTAATAATCTGTCTGGGGAAGAATTGGACGTCCCCAAAGACATCTGAAAATAAGCTGATGCTCCCTTTAATTGTTATGTTTATTTTATGGGCAGCACGGGGGTCCTGGGTTCAAGTCCCTGCAAAGAGTTTGTATGTTCTCTCCATATTTGCGTGGGTGTCCTCTCGGTCCTCCGGTTTCCTCCCACACTCCAAAATATACTGGTAGGTTGATTAGATTGTGAGTCCCATTGGGACAGGGACTGATTTGGAAAGGTCTGTGCAGTGCTACGTAATTTGTGTGCACTATATAAATAAAGGAATTATTACTATATAATTAATTAATTTACTCTTAAGTGAAAAGGGTGGCTCTAACAACTATTCCCCCTCTAATCATCTGCTCAAAGCATCAGTGGTGCCTTTTTCCAGCTCAGTCGCACTCAAGTACCAGATACAACCACTGTTCACCATATGGAGTTGAGGTCCTAAGGAGAAGTCTAAGGCTATATTCACACTAACACGTGGCCGCCGTACCGTAGTATGTACCGTACCGTAGTACCGTACCATACCGTAGTAAGGGCATATGTCAGCACTGAAAAGAGGAGGAGGGGATGAGCGCCGCTCACCACCGCCCCTCTCCATAGAGAAACATGGGGCACGGCGTCGTATTCCGGGGAAAGATAGGAAATGTCCTATCTTTCTCCCAGGTACGGAACGGTACGGTGCCACAGGTGTGCGGCACCGTACTGCTCCCTTATGGCCCAGTGCGCCCATTGGGGGTCATTTACTAAGGGCCCGATTCGCGCTTTCCTGACGTGTTACCCGAATATTTCCGATTTGCGCCGATTTCCCCTGTATTGCCCCGGGATCTTGGCGCACGCGATCGGATTGTGGCGCATCGGCGCTGGTATGCACGCGACGGAAATCGGGGGGCTTGGCCGAGCGAAAACCCGACGGATTCGGAAAAACCGCATCATTTAAAAAAAGAAATGTGTCGCTTGGGACGCGCTTACCTTCACTTGGTCCGGCCCGGTGAACTCCAGCGCATTCAGATGCTTTTCAGCGCAGCAGCGCCACCCGTTGGACGGCGGAGAAACTACCTTGATGAATCCCTGCCGGACCCGAATCCAGCGCAGAGAAATTTGCCCCAATGTCATCTATGGGGGACATATATAAGAAAAAGATGTCAGTCCATCAAGTACAACCTATAAGTCATAAAGGGGGGCTTTTATTATCAACTTTCAAACAGATCACTGATGTTTTTTCCCCTTACTGCGCCTGTTGCACCTTATTTATGAAGTGTTACAATTTCGGTGGTTTTCCGATATTCACCAATTGTTCTTTTTTTGGGAATGAAATTGTGGCACCACTTGTGAATCCAACACTTTTTTTCTGCGCATCTCATTTTCCTACACGCTTTGTGGTGAAAATGCTACCTATGCCTCTACAAATGGGGGGATTTCATTAATGTGTAACCAGGTCCGACTGTGTAGAGCTGGACAACACTAGTCTATTGTCTATTGCCAGATTCATCTCTCCGTGTTTGCATGGGTTTCCTCCGGGTCCTCTCGTTTCCTCCCACACTCCAAAAACATACTAGTAGGTTGATTAGATTGTGAGCGCCAATGGGGACAGGGACTGATTTGGCAAGTTCTGTGCAGCGCTGCAGAATCTGTGTGCGCTATATAAATAAAGAATCATTATTATTATGGTGATAAGGAAACTGTCGCAGTATAAGCCTGTCGAGTTCTACCTTTACCCATGATAATAACTTTGAGCTGGTCTAAACTGCTCCACAATTTGGCGCACCCTCCTTCATTTTTTTTGGTACACAGACTAATTTCAATGTGACCATGCCCCCTTTCACAAGGCCACACCCCTTTGTCAGCTGATTTGGAAAACGTCCAAAAAATTATCTAAAAACCTTTACAAATGTGTCAGAAGTAATTTTAGACAGTTTTTTTTGTGCAAATTCATTATTTTCCTGCATGGGAGCAATAAAGAATCTCCCCCTATGACTATATAATAACATATTAATATAATAATTATTATTATTATAAGCTTCAGATTTCTTTTTAGAATAATGAGGTGTAAGTGTCGAAAAGAAAACATTCTAAATCCAACCAGAATATTTGTGGACACTAGGAATCCTTACGGGCTTTACAAACAAGACAATAATATTCATGAGTTGACGCGTAATAGTGTAGCCGGGTGCCATTAAAAGCTGTGGACCCATTAATTTATTTATGTAGATCATGGTCCTTATTGTCTTGTCCTGGCGAGTCTTCTAGTCTTACACAGCGCCTGTACTCTTAGAGTGACCTATGCTGAATGCATCAGGGATACTGTGATTTAATCTGATTGATGTCGGCTGAGAAGTTCTCTGACTCGATGGGTCTCCGGAGCAGTATTAGGGCCACTCAAGCACAGATGACATGGTAGTGACAGCCCCTCTTGCAGTTGTGAAGTTAAGGTCATGCCACATTGACTTCTGCAAACAATTCTCAGCCCAGCGGCTGGCATCCATCACCCACTAACATCAATGACTAAAGTGGTTTAAGTCAAATGGCACATAATTCTCCTTCTCTGCAGCATTAAGCACAGCACAGTAATGCAGGAGAGGACCGGATATTAATCCCCCGTGTAATGCCTTCAATGGTGAGATTTCAAGAATGTAATGACCCTAAAAATAGACGGAGAGGTCACCTTCCTAGCAGGGGGTTATTTACTAACAACAGAAGATGTACACAGATCAGTAGATTACCATCTATGTCCCTGATGGACCTTAGTTAATCTTCTATGTCGGAATACACACCAAGACTTCTTCTTTGCTGTCATTGGTCCCTCTAAAACCAACGACTTTAAGGGATTTTCTCAGATTCTGCAATGATGATTTAATAATAGGAACATCAATGTCAGATTGGTAGTGGCCACCTGATTGGGTTGATTTACAAGTGTTTGAGATACCTCCATGACCCACGATCCCTCATCACTGTGATCTGGTCACTAGGACGTATCTCTGTATGTTTAGGTATTCATGGAAGCAGTTCAATGACTGTCTGTCTTGGCACCTGTTTCCCTCAAACTCATTCACCCCTTCCTGTGGCAAGTTTTGTGAACAATCTGCCCTCCTTCAATTCTTCTGACTAGTGTATATTCCATTTAATAGTTATTTCCTGACCCTAGTCAAAAGCCTACACTGTACTGAAGAGATGCAACTTTGTCGGAACAAAGTCCAAAGTCCAAAGTTGGGAATCTGTTTCTTCTGGAATATGCTGGTTTGGCTTTAATATCACATCATGTCATTAGGCTTCCTGAAAGTCATGCTTGATAAGGGGACTGCCTTACATGGTAGCAAAAGAGGCAATGTTCATGAAAACTTATTTGCATATTTCCCAGAATTCCCTAGTGGAGCATGAATGGCTATAAGTCTCCATAAGCCTACATGGCGGCCTTAATTGGCAAAGTCTTCGCAAGAAAACTCTTACTTTCCAACCCCAGTTCAACAGTTGTCATGGTTTTGACTCCAATTTCTCACCATGAATGTTTGTCATTGCATTTCTTCTGTCTTTACATTCAGTAGTTGAATATTGTATGGACCTGAAATACCCTACTCCCCCTCCAAATTATGGAGGCTAGATGATAATATCAGATGTTCTCCAGAAGAGTAGGTATTTAGTGGTGTTCCCAGTAAGCATTAGTTAGCATCTACCAAAAGAGATAAAGTATGATAGACTATGATAAACCAGCAAAAATGTTCAGGAATGGCTTGAGGAGGACACCTAAGAATTCAAGCTGTTCCCTTATCCTTCAAGTTTCAAACTCTTAATCTGATTGAGAATCTGTCGGATGTCCTAGGAACAAGTCCAGTCCATCGATGCCTAATAGACATAAAGGTTCTGCTGCTTAAAGGAAACCTACCACTTCAAAATGACCCTTCTGACCCACAAATACCTTTAGCTTGCTCATGATGAACTGATGCCGGACCATATTTTCATTTAACCCAGAAACCGCTGTATTCGAACATATTTTATTTCTTTCCTTTACTAAAATCTTCCTTCGGCGCTTCTGTGTGCGTCACACAGCGCGCACCACGGATCCTGCTGCTCCATGAAGCTCGCGACCGTCGATCACGTCGGCGCCGCGCCAGTGTGAAATGTTGTCGTGCCCGAGAGCCGGTGACGTCACCGAGCTCTCGGGCACACTAGCGCATGCGCACCAGCTCGCCGTCTCGCGTCTCGGCCGGCTTTTCACTGCGCATGCGCGAAGTCCCGAAGCCTCGTAGTATCGCGAGGCTTCGGGGAGAAGACCGTGGGGGTGAGTGCTGTAAAAAAAAAAACTATGCTCGCCGCTCCCACCAACGAGAGGGGGGGTTCCCTCCACTGCCACCAATGATAAATAAAAGTTTTAATGCACTTCAAGCCCCCTGACACCAATGTTTATTAAAATGCATATCTATTCCTAAAAAAAAAAATTATATATAAATATATATGTGTATTTATTTATTTATATATACATGCACATATATTTATTTAAATAAATAAATAATTATACATATAATTAGAAAAGGAGAAGTCCAAGGCAGCACAACCTGTTTGTCTGGGTGCAGAATCTGTATATCCGTGGCAAGGATCCGGTAATATATTCAAGAAAGGCAGCAGCACTCCAGTAGATGAATTAAATCAGGGTGATCTTTATTTCAGATGCGACGTTTCGCATGCTTGAAAAAGGTGGATACACCGAAACGTCGCATCTGAAATAAAGATCACCCTGATTTAATTCATCTACTGGAGTGCTGCTGCCTTTCTTGAATATATATATATATAATTAGATAGATATAATTGTGTAAGGGCTTTGCCTCTTTGAGATATATATATATATATATACACACACACACAAGACATTAATGTCAGGGGTCTTTGCTAGTTGTATATACATATGTACTAATACAAATAAAAAGACCCCTGACACCAATGTTATATCTCTCATATATATATCAATATATATATTAATATATATATATAAACATATATATATATATCATTGTTGTCGGTGGTCCGTACACACATATATGTATTAGGGGCCACCGATATATATATATACATATAAAAATAATATATGTGTGTATATATTTAGTTATATAAAGAAATATATTAATGTATATACACACACACACACATCTATATTTACTTATATAAATAAATATATACACATATTTATATATATATATATATGCATATATTTATATAAATAAATACACATGTGTGTGTGTATATAATATATATTTTATATACACATCCATATACGGTATGTGTATTTATTTATATAAGTAAATATAGATGTGTGTGTGTATATATTTATCTACATTTATATATTTCTTTATATAAAAAAATATATACACACATATATGTATTAGGGGCCACCGATATATAAATATATGTGCATGTATATATAAATAAATAAATAAATACACATATATATTTATATATAATTTTTTTTTTTAGGAATAGATATGCATTTTAATAAACATTGGTGTCAGGGGGCTTGAAGTGCATTAAAACTTTTATGTATCATTGGTGGCAGTGGAGGGAACCCCCCTCTCGTTGGTGGGAGCGGCGAGCATAGTTTTTTTTTTTACAGCACTCACCCCCACGGTCTTCTCCCCGAAGCCTCGTGATACTACGAGGCTTCGGGACTTCGCGCATGCGCAGTGAAAAGCCGTCCGAGACGGCGAGCTGGTGCGCATGCGCTAGTGTGCTCGGCGAGCTGGTGCGCATGCGCTAGTGTGCTCGAGAGCTCGGTGACGTCACCGGCTCTCGGGCACGACAACATTTCACACTGGCGCGGCGCCGACGTGATCGACGGTCGCGAGCTTCATGGAGCAGCAGGATCCGTGGTGCGCGCTGTGTGACGCACACAGAAGCGCCGAAGGAAGATTTTAGTAAAGGAAAGAAATAAAATATGTTCGAATACAGCGGTTTCTGGGTTAAATGAAAATATGGTCTGGCATCAGTTCATCATGAGCAAGCTAAAGGTATTTGTGGGTCAGAAGGGTCATTTTGAAGTGGTAGGTTTCCTTTAAGTCTTGGTTCCAGATACCACAGAAAACCTCAGAGACTTGAAGAGTTCATGTGTTCAAGGGAGGCCTCCACAATATGAAACAAGAGGTTTCTGTGATATGGTTGATCAGTATATACTGAAGCAGAAGTATAAGTCAATCTTTACATGACCAAAAGCGCAATGGGGGCTTGTTTCAACCCAACCGCATTTGTGTTTGCAGTGAAATGCATATGATCGGTAAGCAATCGCATGCGTTTCACTGGGAAAACTCAGAAACATAAAATAACATAACATAACACTGTGACCGTACCCTGGAGGGATCAAAGAATAGAAAGCAATGTGTGATAAGTTGCTGCTGCAGAACCTCTTTCGATTAAAACTATCTCTTCTCACACTGTAAATGTTTAACAGCAGATGGTTTGTGTGTTATGATATCTGACCCCTAGTTTTGTGCTGATACAAAACCTCATTGAAAGGGGAGATGTGAGTTAAGAGAACGAGTGTCATATCTGGTGGGCAGTGGCTGTACAGGAGGGAAATGCTGTCAATGCCCTTGTTCTGAAAAAGTGGACAATGCTGGAAGTAACATATAGGGGCTTATTTACTAAGGGTCCGCGGATCGCATTTCCGTCTGACTGTTCATGGTTTTCGGGGATTGCATGGCTGTGACATGGATTTAGAAGGGGATTGTGTCACACGCGATGGGATTTTGGGGCAGTAGCACCGGCTTTCATGCGACAGAAATGGGGGCAGCCGGCCGTCGGATGATCCGATTGATTCTGACTGAGCGCAGGATTTAATATTCAAATTGTGTTGCATCCAATTCACTTACATACACTGGGAAGAAGATGGTGAACTCCGGCGGACCTGAGCGGGGAAGTGACGCATGCAGGATATCGGACTCACAATCTTTGTGAATCGCGGCAAAGTGCGTTGGAGTTGGACAATGCACTTTCGGAGATCTCCAGCGGACGGGTAAGTAAATGTGCCCCATAATGATTAAGGATTACAGGTTTTAGTTCGATTCTCAGAAGTGCCAGAAAATTCTCAGAAGAGGAGAAAAAACTGATGGAAAGTTTGGAGATACCGATAATGGTGGTCTGGGCCCCTGCAAAGAAAAGCCATCTAAACACCTTTCTAGTGTTTATTCTGAATAGAAATCAAATACATTTCTGAACAGAAAATTAACTTGCTGAACAATCTGCTAAAATATCTTGGCAGCGAATGGGTTACCAGCCCAGATCATTCCCCAGGTTTTCATCGATTCCCAGAAATTTCAGGAATGGGATTTAATCACCAGCTAACAACACAGCTGTACAATGGGATCCTTGTCAGCACTAATGTGTTTCCCAAATGGAGTGGAGAGGCTGAGATGGGAACAGGATGTGTGGGGAGCAGGTCTGCGCCGAAGCATCCACTGCAATGTATACCGGCTCTGTATGGGAATGCTGACAATATATACTACACAGCCAACCTGGATGGCAGAGCGAAGGAGCGCCTATAAGACGAAAGCTCGGGTATTATGAACAAAAAGCACACATGCATGCTCTGCCGAGTCTAATATAATAAATAGTGCAGTCGGCCAGTTTTAAACCTGTCCTGCCATTGACCTGAGTCCTACTGTGCCCAAAAAGTATACTGGCCCATAACCTTTATAATGCCCCCCCTTGTAGCCCTTACTTAGTATAATGCCTATTCCTGTAACACCACACCTTCTATAATGCCCCCCCCACACTTTATAATGACCCCTTTTCCATTGCCCTATTCTCAAAATGCCCCTTCTGCCTAGCCCCCTCTCTGTAACTTCCTGAATTAGGCCCACTTTCCTATAGCATAACCATTTATACAACTCTCAATTTATAATGCGCCAATTTTTGTATCCCTTATTTATAATCCTCCTTTTATTTAGACGCCCTTTCTGTACTTTCATGATTTCTGCCCCTTTCCCGTAGAACCCCCATTTCACCTCTCCCCCATTTTAAATGCCCTAATTATGGAACCAACCATATTAATATTGCTCCTTCTTCCCTTCTTTCTTTTTTTAGCTGGAAATTAAAAAATAAAATATCTGATAGACCGTAAGCTCCTGTGAGCAGGGCCTATTGTTCCCTATAACGATGTATTTACTCTGTAACGTGTTATTTTATCTCCATAGGCCCCCAAGATGTGTACAATGCTATAGAATATGGTGGCGCTATATAAGTAAAGATTTGTAATTATAAGTGATTAGTGGACCCGACCGCCCTTTCATTCCCCCACCTTCCCCCTCCGTTAAAACCAGCATTTAATAAATGGCTAAACACCATGTACAGACACTACCATGCCAGGGGTGCACGATGCAGCCATCCAGGGGAGGATCTCCCCAAAATGGCGATGCCCATAGCCGCAGTAATTTAAATATTGCTGAAGTATCGATGGTGCCAGCAGCATTTAAGAAGATAACACCCACAATTGACGTTGGCAATGATTGCAGTGGTCACTGGTGGGGGTCTAGTTTTGGTACCCAGATCCTAACAGAGTTCTAAAATTCAGTTTGCATCTTGCTGAATCCAAATTTTGCTGGGTGTGCTCATCACTAATTATTATTATCATATACTCACCTCTCCCCATTCCTCCACTGCAGACCTCTTTCCCACCAGTATAATGTGCCTACCAGTCTCTGTGGCACACAGCAGTGACAGAAGCTCAATGGTGGAGCAGGGAGCTGACGCTTCCCAGCTTAACCATTATTGCTATCTTTATCCTCAGGACAGACTGGAAAATCAGGGACAGTTAGGAGGTAAATCTAATGTGTTTGGTCCTATTAACTCTCCATAGACTCTACTTTGATATTTACTTTGAAATTGTGCAAGTCGAAATCTACTTGTGGCTCTCTGCATTCGAGCTGCTCGGATCATAGACATATATGATGGAATTAGAGGAGACATCCTAGGATTTATGACATCGCCTGATGCCGGGTGATAACTCTGACGCACCGTTAGATTATCTAGCCCTAGTTTATACTGCCTATAAGTTATACTTTTATGGAGAGATGATATTCTAATATAGTGCATGCAGTACATGGGGAAGGTCCCCTCCGCCCTGGCACAGTGAGCTGTGAAAGGAACATCCAGTGACAGAGTGAAGCTGACAGAGACAGATGGTCTCCCAGACACGCAGCTCTCACACCTCATTTCTGGGCAGAGACCGTGACCAAGGGCAGTGCTGGATTAGCCGAGGGTCACAGAGCAAGGACTGAGCTGGAACAATCCCACAGACTCCTGGGACCCTGAGCTTTGCTTCACTTAAGGGGGATCTATTGTGTAAAGCATTGTAATAAAATACTGTATTCCAGAGATTACACACAAATCAACCCATGGATTAGACACACAAGGCTTCACCAGGAGGGACACCTCTTTATTTGGGCTATTATACAGGTGAGACAAGGCCACTTTATCCTATCCTCCATCTAGATTGACAGAAGTTTACATACTGAGGAGTTGTACCCTCTGACCCCGTAACCACTGAACCACACAGTGCTTATGTTGGCTAAGTGAGGTTAGTTATAACTTTATTTACGTGGATAATCACATTTACCATCCATTATCTACCCTTAGTTATATTAGAGGGAGGTATTCCCAAATTTAAGGCAACTTGTCATCAGAAACTGCCCTAATATTCCACAACCAATATATATACAGCGTAACATCTTCTAGTTTTTGTTTCTTTCATGGTTCAGTGTAGGGACATAATCTAGAAAATGAACTTTGAATGATGTTAAGATGTAAATTGGTTGTATAAAGTCAAGCAGGCGGAGAGTTTAGCACTGAAGTCAAAGTGGGGAGCTCTGAAAGCCTCCTCCTCTGCGATTGATATAATGCATCGGACTTCAGGAAATCTGGTAAGCGATTTCTTTGGATGCAGGATCATCAATAACAGTAATGAGAGAGCTTGACTTCAGTGTTAATTAATATCTCCATCTCCTTTGACTTTATGCAACCAATTTCCATCTCACTTTAAAGTGGATTTTGTCGATGATGGCACCACACTGGGTGATGAAAGAAGCATGATCTGGAAGGGTTCGGCTGCTTGGCAATATTTTATTGTCTATCAAAGTGAATATATTATTTTATTATTATTATTTATAATGCACCTATAATTCCACAGTCTTATACATTAGATAATTGGTTCGGGATTTACGTATTTTATATTGAGACAAAAACCTCTACTACCGGACAAGTGTAAGTTTTTATCCATATCAGGTTCACTATTTTCTAGCGCTTCATCATGTATTTTGAGGACTTTCTGTACTTGGGTTCTTCAGTCGTGTTTAGATAAAACCCAACAACCCAAGATGTGAGCAGTTTTGTGTGATTGTTATGTCTCCTCCATTGGTTTGGGGCTTACTCTGGCGACTAGGGGTGACCTCTTATAAGGCAGAATACAGGAGCAGAAAAGGTTTCCACAAACCGTTTACTTTGGCCTTTCAGTGCTGTTCCATTTTTCCTTCGAGGTGTGAACCAGGATAGTAGCTGGGAATCCTGCTGTGGGTTTCGTTGGCTCTTCCATCTGTGTAAACTTCAAGCTGCCAGTGTAGGGGAATACTGGCTCTGCCAGGAAAATACATTAATTCTTATTAACCTCTTAAAAATCCAAAATTGGTGGAGTTGTATCACATTCTCAAAGTAGAAAAAGCTCACGGGTTTTGTCAGAAGTGGACATCTCCTAGAATCCAGCATGACTTAGGTCCCACTAGAAAATCTGTACCAAACCCCCCAACAATAACGACCACTTATAGGATTGGTCTCCTTATATAAGGGAAGAGAACCCTGGTCTTAGTATCATAGAAGATCATAAAATCATAGAAGATAAAGTTCATCAAGCTCAACATATAAATTTTAGAGTATTTTGAGAAGACTCCATAAAAACAGTCCTGGAAATGTTAGAAAATAACCCAAGCCTAGTGGGATCTCGAAACCTCTACTCCTACAAAAAGACTTGATGATCTGTCAAGACCCCATAATGCACAAGAAAGGGGCTTACAGATGTCTATTGTGGATAGATGAGTGTGGTCCATGCTTGGCAGCAGCTCAGGTCACCTCCATAGGATTTCAATGATATCCTTATTTATTCACACCGTTGAAAAGATATTTCAAATATATATATATATATATATATATATATATATATATATATATATATATATATATATATGTACATTGAGAACCCCATTATTGTTACTGCTGAGGGTCTCAACAGTCATAATCTGAAAATTAACTGAGTTATGAGACTATTACTGTGCCAATCAAACTCACTAAATTCATGTTGCCCTAATTTGTGGAGGGGGTCCGACTGCTGGCACAACCACCAATCATGAGAATGGGAGTCCCATTCTTAACTATTAAAGGGGTTTTCCCACAAACAGAAGTTAGGCTCATCCACAGGATAGGACCTAACATGCTGATGAGTGGGGGTCTAACTTGCCCCATCAGTTAGTGAGAACGTGACCACATGAGTGGTGGGTCACTGCTCCATTAATCTCTATGGAGCTGACGCAGATCAGTGAGCTCGGCGCTCGGCAATTTCCGTCAGCTCCATAGAGATGAATGGAGCAGAACCGTCAAGCGCGGCCATCTTCTCCATTAGTTTGATGGAGCGACAAGGGTACCTCCGTCGGACCCCTCATTTTCAGGCTCTGTGGGGGTCTCAGCACTGAGACCTCCACTGATCAGGAAGTTAGGCCCTATCCCGTGGCCCCAGCAATTGGCAACCAGTTACAAAATACTAGGATCTTCTCATGTACTAGAGCAGCCATTTGGCCACTTCAGACTTCAAGGTCTGAGCAACTCCATAGAGCTAAGCCCTTGATATGGAGGGTCTGTTAGGAAGAACAATCATCTATATGATGGGAAGAAGCATGAACAGGAATTGGTAAGATGTGGGCGGCTTTATTGTCCAGTGATCCCTAAGTAAATCCTAAGTGCAGGATACTGAGAATATTTCTCCTGGAACACACAAGATGTTGTCTATGGGATGTGGACTACTACTAGCACCATATGTATTCTTTCCATTTTTTCACTTTAATACACCTTATACATAACCCCCAGAATATGAAGGGCTCATAATCTTTTATGTGATGTGAATAAATCTTCTTGGAGAACATGAGATATGTCAGTATCCTCCCTGTAATGGATGAGAGGGGAATGACAGATGTGTGCTGTACTTGGACAGGGAAGTGGGTGTCCATGGTGCTCATAGGGTGAGTAATGAGAGGAGAGGCATAGGACATGCACCCTTTTCCTTCCCTTTATTTCCAGCTGCAATTGCTGAGGAAGTTGGAGAGGAAGAGGCGAGGTTGGGTTGTTTCATGACGCTCAAGGAGATTCCCTCCCTGGTCTATTTCCTTCTCGCTGAAGAGAGTTGCGGCACAGTCTTACTGTATTGCAATCCTGAAAGTAGAGGAGTTATACAATGTGTGAGGTGTGAGCTGTAGTTTATTATCTACTTAGGAAGAGAAGTGATATTTAAGTGCTTTACAGTGATCTTGGATATGTTACCATATAGCCCTGGCTCGGTTAAACTTTGTTATGTTACTATAACTATACAGTGAGCTTTGCTCTGTTGCTATATCTATACAGGTCTGGAAGTAAGAGTTCTCCTTATGGAGACGGCCACTTAAGGCCACCATGTGGAGACTTATAGCCATGGACGCTCCACTAGGGGATTCTCTGAAAATATGCAAATATGTTTTCCAGGATGGAATAAGGAAAACCACTCCTCATAGCATTGCTATGTTACTAAAACTACACAGTAAGCTTGGTTCTGTAGCTGTCTGAAAAGCTTGGTTATGTTACCCTATTGTTGCAGTAACACTGCTTCTGTTACCATATCTATACAGTAAGGCTGGTTCTGTTACCATATTTATACAATAAGGCTGGTTCTGTTACCATATTTATACAATAAGGCTGGTTCTGTTACCATATTTATACAGTAAGGCTGGTTCTGTTACCATATTTATACAGTAAGGCTGGTTCTTTTACTATATCTATTCTGTAAGCTAAGTTATGTTACCATGTCTATACAGTTAGCTTGGTTCTGTTAGTATATCAATACAGTGAGCTTTGTTTTGTTACTTTTACTACACAGTAATCTCTCTTCTATTATCATATCTATATGGTAATTTTACTTCTAATAAGAATTTGGCCAACAGCTTTCTAAAGTAGACAGCAATGGCCGCACGAAGCAATACAGTTCCGCATGTACCGCTCCATACACAGGAAAAAAAATGTCATGACCTATCTTTCCCCATGTTGTGACCCGTACGAAGTGCATTAGTATGGAAAGGGGAGGGGTCACCCCTCCTCCTCTCTATGGCGCGGCGAGCATGCGTTTGTGTGCATGCAGCCTAAGGGGGGATAAGGCTAAAGGAACACAACACTAAATACGGTCATGTGCCATCCATGTTTTGAGCGTACGGCACCCAGTGATACTTAGTAACGGATCAGTACCTGCGGCTGATATTTTAACATTCGATAAAAAGAAGAACATGTCCCAGTCAGAACTAATTTTCACATGATTGACCTATATACCTAGAAACCCCTCTAAATCACTGCAGGTAACAGTATAGTAGCATGATGTTGGGTAGCCCAGCTCTTCTGGATCTCCCCTATAGACAAATGGTCCAACTGCCAGGACTCTTATGGATTACTAGAATCATGCTCCATTCTCTCTACATGCGGAGAAAAAACCCAAATGTTGAGTGTTACTTCGCACAACACAGCTAGGTCTTTGTATAGGGACATCCCCTTTAAGGGAGAGTCCAGTATAAGTCAGTACTGTACAGAGCCAACAAACAGTCTGCAAATCTGCCGAGTCTGACATGTACAAGTCACACAGCGCTCCTTGGTGTAGCCCCATCCCTTACAACATTGAAGGGTTCAGCAGTTCAATAATGAAGTCATTCCAACTCTTAAAGGGAACTATTCAGATTACAAATAGAATTTACTTTTTAGCAAAGTATCAGTTTATGCAATCCCCCGTTACACCGTACCATTAAGTATTCCTCCAATATATGTATACACTATATAGAATTACTAAAGCCAATCAATTCGGATAAACATCGGTGTCCTATTTATGTCAGATATGTTGTAAAGTTGTGGTTAAAGGGGATGGCTATAATTTTAAAAAACATTCCTACTTTCTTCCAAAAATGCATCAGTCCGTAGGCAGGGGTGAATCTAAACTTTCTGCTGCTTGAGGTGATCAATAGAATGGCGCCCCCTTTGCCCCATCTGGTAGTATATCAGGTTATATTTTTCGTAAGTGGGTTCTGCATGTAGTGTCTCACAACCGCGCTGACATCAGATGTGAAGAGACACTATTTTTAGATGTCAGGTCCTGCTTTGTAGCAGGTCACTGCACCCCTGATGCCCCCCCCCCCCCACATCTTGTTTCTGGTGGTGCTGCCTGAGGCGAAAGGCTCAACTCGCCTCATGGATGGTACACCCCTGTCCGTAGGTTATGCATTCCAGCTAAGCAGCACTGAAGCTTCACAGCTTATATTGTCTCACTGATAACGCCCTCCAGAGGCCCTATGGCTCGTTAGTATAATTCTGAATGTTAATTTTAGAAGAAAGGAGACCATAGATTAACCTCTTGCCTCAGACAGCATCAGGGACACAGTTATCTGCTACAAAGCAGGACCTGCCACTTAAAAATAGTGGGGCAGATTTACTTACCCGGTCCATTTGCGATCCAGCGGTGGATTTGGGTCCGGCTGGGATTCATTAAGGCAGTTCCTCCGACGTCCACCAGGTGGCGCTGCTGTGTTAAAGAGCATCGGAACGCACTCCGGCCTATTCCAAGTGAAGGTAAGTGCAAGCTCCGCAACACTTTTCTTTTTTTAAATGCGGCGTTTTTTCCGAATCCGTCGGGTTTTCGTTCGGCCAAGCCCCCGATTTCCGACGCGTGCATGCCAGCGCCGATGCGCCACAATCCGATCGCGTGCGCCAAAATCCCGGGGCAATTCAGGGGAAATCGCCGCAAATCGGAAATATTCGGGTAACACGTCGGGAAACCGCGATTTGGGCGAATGACCCCCAGTGTCTCTTCACACCTGATGTCAGGTGACAAACGATGCATGAAGAAGTCACTTACCCAAACAAATACCCGGATATATTACTACTGGAAGTTTGCACACAGTTGGCGCCGTTCTATAGCTCGCATCAGGCAACAGAGATTTTAGGTTCACCCCTGCCTTAGGGGTCCGTATTACGTGCCTGAATACATGCATCCGGTATTACATGCCTCGTGCTTGCATTTGATGGTAGATTATCTTTAAACAAGAAATCAGCCATGTTCTTATAATACTGGAAACCTTTAATAGAGTTGATGGTTTTATTTTTGGGCATCCTGTAAATAGGGATAAACAATCAACAGAATGGTCTCATTATTACCAACTGATGGAGAATGTGTCCTGCCGTTCCATTCAATACTATAGGAGCATCATGAAATTCTGAGCACAGCGCTGAGGTATCTCCTATATTCTTATAAATAGTGAATAATGTCAGAGATATCCCGGTGCTGTACTTGGTAATTTACGACAGTTCTTTAGTTTTCAATAGAGATAAGGACGCATGCTACACCTGCCTCTGCATCACTTAATAGCAACAGGACCCGCATTCTTTTGGTGGGCATCCTCTGGGCAGCAGATAACAATCAAACATGGAACAACCCCTTTAAAAATGGATCCACTGCTGCCCCCATTTGCATTAGACGCCCATTAAACAGCTGCTCAGCCAATCACTGGCTAGGAAGGTTATTGGCTGAACTGTTACGTACATGTGGTGAGAGTTGTAAGGAATAGTGATGGGAATTCCAGCTCTTCTTAGTGAGCTGGATCATTAGGCTCTGCTCACTAAGAAGAGCCGGCTCTTCTGGCTCCTGAACGGTTCCCTATTACATGTATAATAGGGAGTCTCAGACCAGTCAGTCACCCCATTCCACACCACTTTAAAGGGGGCGTGGTGAGCCGCTTAGGGGAGGGGTTAAGTGAGCCACCGGCTCACTGAGGAAGCCGACTCCTGTCTTAGAGCCAGCTCGTTCACATAACTAATAAAGAAGAAAAAAGTGGATTTGCGCCGCAAAGTTTATTTTCCATAATACAATTTGCCTCCTCCATCATTAAGGAAGATAACATAGAAAATTCCAGATTCCTTCTGCACATTGTCAAGCAATCCAGCAAGCAATGCGTTAAACAAGTGAAATGTAAGCGTTTACTTCCCTAGGAATGTCCAACTTTTCATGATGACAGATGGCGGCAGTAGGGACCCCAATACAAACAGGAAATGCTCCATTAAGGAAGCTGCGGATCCTATCACTTCCTGTCCGTCCCCTGTCACCCGCAGCCGCACAGGAAGCCCTCATGATTGGTGGCATTTCCAATAAGGCACACAGGGGTCAGGGCTGACACTGCCGCGGCCATATCACTGGATCGGATACTTTAGCTGAGCCAGAAAACACTTCATGCTCAATAAGCTTCTCAATGATTACATGTCAGCCGCCCCCCGATTTATAACCTTCACGTGAGGCCTGGAGTACGAGGGGGCCTCACACACCAGCATTTATTGCCCATTACATCTATTGTTTCCTTGACGAAGCACCTGCAATTAAAAGATCTTTAATTAGCTGTGTAATTGTATGGAATTTGGGGAGTACAGTTTTCACAGCCATCACAGCGGGTTATGGATCCGTATAACAAATCTAAGGTGGAATTCTCACCATGGATCCATTTATCATAACAATGCTATAAAACATATGTGAAAGAAGAAGAAAAGGGATAAGAACCATCCGTACGTGTCACAGTACAGAGATAATACACAGTGATGTCACAGTACAGGGATAATACACACAGTGATGTCACAGTACAGGGATAATACACACAGTGATGTCACAGTACAGAGATAATACACACAGTGATGTCACAGTACAGGGATAATACACACAGTGATGTCACAGTACAGGGATAATACACACAGTGATGTCACAGTACAGGAATAATACACACAGTGATGTCACAGTACAGAGATAATACACACAGTGATGTCACAGTACAGGAATAATACACACAGTGATGTCACAGTACAGGGATAATACACACAGTGATGTCACAGTACAGAGATAATACACACAGTGATGTCACAGTACAGGAATAATACACACAGTGATGTCACAGTACAGGGATAATACACACAGTGATGTCACAGTACAGGGATAATACACACAGTGATGTCATAGTAGAGAGATAATACACACAGTGATGTCACAGTACAGGGATAATACACACAGTGATGTCACAATACAGAGATAATACACACAGTGATGTCACAGTACATGGATAATACACACAGTGATGTCACAGTACAGGAATAATACACACAGTGAAGTAACAGTACAGGGATAATACACACAGTGATGTCACAGTACAGGAATAATACACACAGTGAAGTAACAGTACAGGGATAATACACACAGTGATGTCACAGTACAGGGATAATACACACAGTGATGTCACAGTACAGGGATAATACACACAGTGATGTCACAGTACAGGAATAATACACACAGTGATGTCACAGTACAGGAATAATACACACAGTGATGTCACAGTACAGGGATAATACATACAGTGATGTCACAGTACAGGGATAATACACACAGTGATGTCACAGTACAGGAATAATACACACAGTGATGTCACAGTACAGGAATAATACACACAGTGATGTCACCGTACAGGAATAATACACACAGTGATGTCACAGTACAGGGATAATACACACAGTGATGTCACAGTACAGAGATATTACACACAGTGATGTCACAGTACAGGGATAATACACACAGTGATGTCACAGTACAGGGATAATACACACAAGATGTCACAGTACAGGGATAATACACACAGTGATGTCACAGTACAGGAATAATACACACAGTGATGTCACAGTACAGGGATAATACACACAGTGAGGTCACAGTACAGGAATAATACACACAGTGATGTCACAGTACTGGGTAACACACCCTTAGCACTTCAGTAGCATCATTTTAAAAGTTGATTATATAACAAAAATAAGATTACCACAGTCACAGTACCTGGATCTAGGAGTAATGTCCCTGATGGATTTTGATGGTAGATTTTCTTTAATGTGTCTCCACCTATTGGGGCACATTTACTTACCCAGTCCCCGATCCGGACGGTCCGACGAAGATGAAGTCCGGTGCGATTCACTAAGATCGCGCGCCCGATATCCTGCATGTGTGGCTTCTCCGCTGACGGACACCGGAGTTCACCTTCTTCTTCCTGGTGTATGTAAGTGCATTGTCTTGCGACAAAAATTGAGATGTTAAATCCCGTGCTCAGTCCGAATCCATCAGATCGTCCGATGGCACAAGATTTCCCCCCCCCCCCCCGATTTGTGGTGCGTGAAAGCCAGCGCCAATGTGGCAAAATCCGATCTCGTGCGACAAAAAGCCCTTCTAAATGAGGCCCACATTGGAAAACAAAGGGTATTTCGTACCGCGGAGCCTTAGTAAATAAGCCCCATTGTCTCTGTAGTGTGATTTTCGGGGATGAGAAGATACGATGTGTAATATTCCCGTGTGACCTGCTAATTTCTAGCGACAGTCGATGACTATAAGTGAAAAAAATCTAAATTAAAACCCTCCTTCCTTCCACTTACATATCTGTATGTCTATTACCTGTGTATTCCCTGATTGATGGAGCCGGCGCTGGGCGCGGGAGGAGGGGATATCCCATTGAATTCCGCGGCTTCATTGTTTACTAATGAAATAAGTGGCAGAGGTCAATTGTATTTAATTTTCCACAATATAATTACAGTCATATTCAGATAAGAGCGGAGCTATAAAGGGAGGTTTTTCCTGCCTGGTTATTGATCTGAGTGTCTGCGTCTCTTCACAGCAGGCGGCCATATAGCGATATCTCCTGCCCTAGTCATCCATGTGTCTGCCACAGGCTGACGGAGAGACAGATAGCGCTATCAGATGGAGAGGCTCCACGCTCACCGGACAGCAGCGGGGTCTCAGGGGAGGGGGGATAGTCACATAGTGATACAAGTCATTACTGTACAGTGTATTCTGGGGAATGAGGGGGTGACACAAGAGCTTACAGTCTATTAGGATGAGGGGGTAACACAAGAGTTTACAGTCTATGAGGATGAGGGGGTGACACAAGAGCTTACAGTCTATGACAGTGATGGCAAACCTTTTAGACGCTGAGTGCCCAAACTACAACCAAAACCCACATTTTTTTCGCAAGGTGCCGATGCGACAATTTAAACAGTAACTTATTACTCCCTACTGTCACATGTTTAAATGGTATAGGCCCCTGAGGACACCAATACAGTAGAAAGAAGGAGAAAACGCTTTGGTTATCATTGTAGCTTCCTTCTAGGGTCCTGGGCTGCCTGGGACTGCAAGAGGCCTTGAGTCCTGTCTAGCAAACTCTGCGGTGGGGTGATGGCGCGGGTGCCCGTAGAGAGGGCTCTGAGTGCCACCTCAGGCACCCATGCCATAGGTTCGCCACCACTGGTCTATGAGGAAGAGGGGTGACACAAGAGCTTACAGTCTATGAGGATGAGGGGGTGACACAAGAGCTTACAGTCTATGAGGATGAGGGGGTGACACAAGAGCTTACAGTCTATGAGGATGAGGGGGTGACACAGGAGCTTACAGTCTATGAGGATGAGGGAGTGACACAAGAGCTTACAGTCTATGAGGATGAGAGGGTGACACAAGAGCTTACAGTCTATGAGGATGAGGGGTGACACAAGAGCTTATAGTCTATGACAGTGATGGCAAACCTTTTAGAGACTGAGTGCCGAAACTTCAACCAAAAGCCACATATTTTTCACAAAGTGCCAAATGCCAATGTAAAGTAACTAAAGTAACTCAGTCAAACGAAAGAAGGAGAAATTTGGATTATTATTGTAGTTTCCCTCTAAGGTCCCCTTAACAGGGTGAATCATGGGTCCGAAGAAGGCTCTACAATCATAATCCAGCTCTGTCCACTCCTCCTTGCTTCTTGATTCCTGAATGGTGAACTTTGTGTGGGAGATGTGCTGGGAGATGGCCTGGGTGCCCACAGAGAGGGCTCCTAGTGCCACCTCTGGCACCCGTGCCATAGGTTCGCCATCACTGGTCTATGAGGATGAGGGGTGACACAAGAGCTTACAGTCTATGAGGATGAGGGGTGACACAAGAGCTTACAGTCTATGAGGATGAGGGGGTGACACAAGAAGTATAAGAGCTTGTATAAGGGTCCAGTCATTTCTTAGGGAAGGGAACAGAATTAAATTAATTTAATAAATAAAATTGCTGCTGCTTGAATAGTCATCAGTTCAAGGTGACAGTGACTGCAGAGAAGCCTGGAGCTTGGTATATATCTAGTGTGTGCAGGATAACAGACGAAAGGAGGACACAGGATGGGTTAGGAAAGGGAGAGTTGGAGTTTAATGTAGTGTTGGATAGGGATAGGCTTCCCCAAAGAGATGGATTTTAATAGAACATTTGAAACTTTGGAGGTTGGGTATTAGTCTCATAGTCTGGGGAAGAGCATTTCAGAGAATTGGTTCAGCTCGGGAGAAGTCCTGGAGTCGTTAGTGAGAATTTGGAATTACGAAAGAGAATATCTTGAAATCACTGTCAGAATGATGAGACTTGTACGATAGATTGAGATGAGAGAAGAAAGGTAGGAAGGTGCAGTATTATGCAGAGCTTTGTCGATGAAGGTAATTATTTTTTAACTTCTTTATAGAACAGACATGTTAGGAGAGGTAACCAAAAAATAGTTTTCGGTTTTCACTATTTAGCAATGAGAACTGTTCTGCTTTAAATGCATGAAACTGCTAATAATTGTATCATGTGCAGTGTGATATTTGTATAGAAGCTACAAGGGTTTGGGGAACATCAGTAATATTTCCTTCTTTGTCTAATTTTAGTGAATTCTGCAGAAATGTTTCACTTTAAAATAAACCCAACATGATAAAAATGACTAATTATGTATCCGAGGCCATTACACAACTTATTATTAATAAAGTCACAACCTCTTATTTAGTATTTTTGGACTTAGTTCACAAGTTCAGTTGCTATTTTTCTGAATTTTTTTGGCAAATCCTGATGTTTCCTTCAAAAGTGATAGATATAATCTATAAACTATATACAGGCGGTCCCATACTTAAGAACACCCGACTTATAGACGACCAATAGTTACAAACGGACCTCTGGATGTTGGTAATTTACTGTACTTCAGCCCTAGGCTACAATAATCAGCTATAACAGTTATCACAGGTGTCTGGTATGAAGCTTTATTATTAATCCTGGTTCTTATGACAATCTAACATTTTAAAAATCCAAATGTCAAAAACAACCCAAAAATATTTGTCTGGAGTTACAATGATATAATATACAGTTCTGACTTACATACAAATTCAACTTAAGAACAAACCTACAGAACCTATATTGAACGTAACCCTGGGACTGCCTGTACTCTGATTAACCACCAGGGGGATATGAAGAACTAGAGGTGAGAGACTGAAGACCATCTGCCCAAATACTGGACCTGAAAGTAGCCCCAAGGGATTTGTGCCCATTTTAGTGACAACATTGAAACCAATCAAACTATTGATTTTTGATGGTGTGGAAATGACCAGTAGCATTGATAAAAAGTGATGGAAAATCATTTAAAAGCTATTGTTTTTACTTAAAGAGAAGCTGCCACTAGATTTTTACTCCATTTAACTTCTAGCATTTCATATTCTACTTGAAGGGGCTGGTAGTTTAATGGGGTAAACATGGTGACAGGTTCTCTCTAACTTTGGCCCATTCCACATTTATCATAGGAGTCTGTACTATGTGCAGTTACCTGTGTATAGTGCAGGGGGCGCCAGATTCAGGATTTCTGGTGCACGTTCTTCATGAATCTGGCGCCCCCTGCACTGCTCTGACAGAGTGCGACAACTTTTTTAAACATAGGGGCTCATTTACAAAGGGTCCACGGACATGGACTGCAATTCCGTCAGGTTTTACAAAGGGTCCACGGACCGCGATTCAGTCAGGTTTTCCCGAATATTTCCATTTTGCGCCTATTTGTGCCAAATTGCCCCGGGTTTTTGGTGCACGCGATTGGATTGTGGTGCATAGGCGCCGGATTGCACGTGACATAAATCAGGGGCATGGCCGTTGGACAACCTGCCGGATTCGGAAAAAACGGGGAGTTTAAAAAACGAAATGTGTCGCAAGATCAGCACTCACATGCACCTGGAAGAAGAAGGTGAACTCCGGCGGACCTCGGCGTGGAAGCAACACCTGCAGGAAATTGGATGCACGACCTCAGTGAATTGCGCTGGACCCGAATCCTCATCGGACAACGCACCGCGGGTAAGTAAATGTGCCCCATAGAGCGTGCAACACACTTCTGTCTGACTTTGAATGATAAATGTGGCGCATGGTCCGACTGACCACCGGAGCACCCATTTCAGTGCAGAAATTTGTGTTGGGTCGGGTACAGTGCAGCCGCAACACATTCGTGTCTCTGACATTTTATAAATATCTGTGCAAGCAGTTTGCACTGAAAAGAACGTGCAAAGTCCGACAGAAAACAGGGGCTTTAATAAATTCGGCCCATGTGTCATTTCTTACCCACTATTCTCTTTCACCCATATTCATTGTGTTTGTGGTATTTGTTGTACAGACCGTGGACGCCCACAGCTCTGCTCCCTCACCCCTCTTCACTACTGCCCCCTGGTGTTCAGCCTCTAAGGGAAGGCTCTGGCTGGCTATGACAAGTGCCTGTTACACAGTGTCCCACTATTTTGGCTTGCCAGTTGCTCACTGGACCTGGTACTTCCAGCATGTCGCCATTACATAGTGTCCATTGAGCTCCACCCCGGACCTGCCCCAACCCAATATCGGCTTATTCTACCTGCATGCTAATGATGGGGATAACAATGGGAATCATGGGAAGAGTAGTCCATGCTGGATTAATATACATGGATTTTCTGCAGCCATATACATAGTGCTAAAAATATTCCCAAATAGTGCAGATTTTCATGTGGATTTCATAACATTTATAAACCTGGTGGGAATGTGATATCATCAAATAGGTCAATTTTTCATTGGATTTTTAAAAATATGTAGGTATGGTATTTCTGCAGCAGAAAATCCATAGGGTGTAGAGTACGTCTCATGTGGAGATATCCAATGGCTCTCTCAACCAGGGATGAACCTAAACTCTCTGCTGCTGCCTGAGGCAAGCTAGTTTTTAGCAGGTGGGTTCTCCATGCAGCTTATCACACCTGTGCTGACATTGGCTGTGAAAAGACAATGGGGCACATTTACTTACCCGGCCCATTCGCGATCCAGCGGCGCGTTCTCTGAACAGGATTCGGGTCCGGATGGGATTTATGAAGGTAGTTCCTCCGCCGTCCACCAGGTGGCGCTGCTGCGCTGAAAATCATCTGAACACGCCGGAATACACCGAGCTGGACCAGGTGAAGGTAAGCGCTTCCCAAGCGACACATTTTCGGTTATTAAATGCGGCGGTTTTTCCGAATACGCCGGGTTTTCGTTCGGCCACGCTCCCCGTTTTCCTTCGCGTGCATGCCAGCGCCGATGCGCCACAATCCGATCGCTTGCGCCAAAATCCCGGGGCAATTCAGGTACAATCAGCGCAAATCGGAAATATTCGGGTAACACGTCGGGAAAACGCGAATTGGGTTTATTAGTAAATGACCCCCAATATTTTTAAGTGTCAGGTTCTGCTTTGAAAGTGACTGTACCCCTGATGCCGCCCCCCATCTTGCTGCAAGTGTGCTGCCTGAGGCAAGAGGCTTAACTCGCATCATGGCTGGTGCACCCCTGCTCTCAACATAATAATATTGATTATCTAACATAAAAATTATTGATTTATAGAGCTTCATCATATTCTACAGCGCTTTTCAGATCACAGGGTACAGATACAAAATAAAATAAAACATTACAGAGTAATAACATAATAATGTTATAATAATACAATAGGAGTGAGGGCCCTGCTCACAAGAGCTAACAGTCTATGAGATGAGCTGTTTACCACTACAAGACTAATCGGCATGGATCCGAAAGGGGGTTGTACCGGGTTGTTATCCCCTATCCACAGTATGGAGGGTAACAGTCTGATCTGTGGGGGTCCTACTGCTGGAAGTAAGGTCCTGTTTTCGCTAATCGACCATGCGTCCTCTGCTTCATTCAATGATGAGATAAATTGCACAGCTTTCTAGTATCACTGGCAATCCCATTAAATATCTATGAGAGTGGAGGAGATTACCAAGTGCTGTGCTCAACAATATCCATCACCCCATTAGTAATACGTGGAATGGCAGCAGTCAGACCCCCGCCAATCAGAATGTTATGCCCTATCCAGTGAAATGAAGATAACAATCCAACTCTGTAAACCCATCTCATTGGGGCTTATTTACTAAGGGTTCGCGGATCGCATTTTCGTCGGACTTCCAGCTGGGACAGGTATTTAGCAGAGGATTGTGTCGCACACGATCAGATTGTGGCGCAGCTGTGCTGCTTTCATGCAACAGAAATCAGGGGGCCGTGCCATTGAACGATCCGACTGATTCGGACTGAGCGCAGGATTTAACTTTCAAATTGTGTCACAGGACATGCACTTACATGCACCAGGAAGAAGAAGGTGAACTCTGTCGGACCTGAGCGGGGAAGCGACACATGCAGGATATCGGGCACACGATCCTAGTGAATTATCATCGGACAATGCACTTTATGTGAACTCCATCGGTCGGGTAAGTAAATGTGCCCCATTGAATATGAAAGTGAGAAATACATTGGCATGTCCATTGCATGTTGTTTCCATGTTACTTTTGTTTCTTATGCTTTTTTTTGGGGGGGGGGTTTCCCATAGAAATCAATGGCTTTGTGAGGCATCTTCGGAAATCACTAAACCGTGGATGTGAAAAACAGCGTCAATGTGAAAGAGCCCTTCTCTGAGATAGGAATGAGTGTATATATATACTGTATATATGTAAGTATATAATGCAATATGAATGAGAAAATGCCCCCTAGTGTACAGTGTGTGAATAGTGCTATACACTTATTCCATTACATTATTATATATATATATTTATATCATCTCTCAACTATTAACTCCTTATTATTCTATGAAATCACTTTGTCTTTCTTCTCATTGTCTGGGGTTTGCTAATGTAAATAGAGGTAACACCGATGACTAAATGGTGACATCACTACAAGTCATCTTTAGTTGATGTCATCACTGAGTTATGTTGCACCAATTAATCAATTATCACTCATCAATCCCTTTTATCAGTTAATTACCCGAGAAGGAACAAATAATTAAAACTTGTATAAACATCCAGGGTTCCTCTCAGGCCTTTGGATGCTTATTGCTATACACACTGGAATACTTGGGATTGTCCTGGTTTTTTCAATGTTTGCAGATAAATGCCCCTCCTGAGTCATGTCTGATAACACTTGGTGTGGGGTAACAGAGTGCAATGCCTGAGACCTGTACACAAGTGGTATTTTATATGTTTCATGAGGTAACATGTTTTTATGTAAAGTGTCTTATGTTTTCCTTGTACCACTGTAATTGGTAGGCAGAGAATGGATTGAAACTGCATTGAAACTGCACTACCGTGACACCCACAGTCTGTGGTGGGAACTGCCTGGGTCATCTCCAGGTTTCAGTAGGCCCCTGGGTGACAGAGCTTCACTGGGCCCCTTTGTAGTGAACTCACATGTCGTCATTCAAAATTCAGAAACTAAAACAGTCTCCTGTTCCCTAAAATATTCCCTAGTTTATCATCCCAAACAGCCTCCTTATATATAAGCCCTCCCCCCTCACACTTTATGAAGTCATTAGATACAGCTCTGCACACCAATGTGGATTCCTTATGTACAGCCTTATGTGGGCCCCACTGCAGCTCTGGGCCCGGGACTTGCCCAGGTATTCCCAGTTCTGGCATCGGCCCTGGGAACTGCTTTAGGTAGTGTTAGTAGTTTCCAGTTTTTCCTAGAACCTGCCGGATGGTAGGTGGGACATGCTAATGAGGGCCACACCCCAAATCCCACCTGTAACAGGAGGGGGAGGACTGGTTGGATGCTGCACCATATGTTTCTGGGATTCAAATAGGAAGTTGTACAAGGACCTTTGGATTATTCTAGGAACCACACGTAGTAGCTTTTGGCTAGGCCAAGATACTCCAGCAGAAAGCTCCCTATCTTACAGGAAGGGAAAATACTCATACACCATTGGGAAATTCAGGATTACATTATTATGGGATTGACCAGCCTCCCACTCATTGTGATAAACTGGGGTTTCAGGAAGCCATCGGTCTCTCCACCTACAAGCACAGTAACTCTTCCCAGGCCGCTAGTAGTAAGATCTAAATGTAACTGGACTGTACAAGTGCCTGTAAGTTATCAGTAAATGAGTTATTGTTACAGGCCTCCTCCTTGTATCCCAGTTGTCTGGTCCATCTACCCCTCACCATCATCAAGGCCCTATATGCCAGACAGCAGTATCAGGGGTTGCCACCAGGGGAACTACATGTCCACATCACTGACCACCATAACCATCAGTGCCCTTAAATCTTGAATTTTTGAACATAAGCCAAAACTCATCTGTTACATGAACTGTATCTTCAAATCTTATAAGAGATCAATTAGAAAAATCTCTTAAGTCATTGCAAGTTTAGGATTTGTTGTAATACCAAGCACAGCCACTTTGTCCTATCATTTGCCCATGTGGGAGGTACAAGTCTGACACTAACCTCTTCTCTTCCAATGCATGGATGGGTATAGTGGGGTTAGGATATAGGTCACTTGAGATTATCACGGGCCACAAACAACAGACTCATGGTCCGTTGTATATGGTCTATTAGTTATATGTGTGTGAGTAATCCAAAACAGCTCCGCTCACCCAGTCCGTGATAATCACCATTAAGGCTTTATAGGTGTATGTTGATCCACCTTGTAGCTGGCACAGGCACTTGAAGCCCAGTAGAACAAAGGCTTCCAACATGACTTGAAGACGTAAAATAGATGAAATACATGTCTTGATTTAGTTCAAGACATGTGCATCAACAACAGTGCACCGTCCAATGTATTTTGGCTATGTCTGTGCATGGACCATGAATTAGACCAATATAGTCGAAACATGTTGGATGTTGCCCATTGATGATTGCAAAGCTCTTGAGAAACCAAATAAAGACAAGTGTCTTTCACTTCTTTAAGTCGTGCTGGGATCCTTCGTTCTAATTCGTGTGTGAGGTCCACTCACATGCCAAAGACAGAAGAAAAGACTACCCTGGCCGACAGAAGTAGGACCTGCTCTGAGTTTTGCGGTTTTGGCGGTAGACTCATACACAGGGCCATGGAAACCACATAGAAACACATGGGGATGTGTGCTAGCCATTGATCTAGCAGTCCAAAAACAATGGTTGCATGTAGAAAGCCTTAGCCAGACAAGGTGTACATGGGCTTTATTCTATAGATTTTTTACCGGGATCCTTGGCTGAAGTTTTGGGAGATTATGAAGTATTACAACCTCTTGGTATAGGAAGTGAAGAATAGAAGGAATACTAATGGATTCTATATTTCCTGTGTGTCTTCTCCTGGTGTCTATTGAGAAGGAGCGCAGATAGATGTTACAATGCCTGGCCACAGTGACCACAACCACCGTCCGTGTATATACTCCGCACGCCCCCAGTAACAATAATGCACTCCAATGTATAGTCTCTGACTGGAAGCAGAGGAGAATTTGGGAGCTGGAAGTGTCCCTCCTCCCGTTCCTGATCGCCCCCATATAAACGCTGAGGGTTTCATCAGGAATGTGTGTGGGTGAGAAATGGTCTGGCTGACAGTCCCTGCACTAAAAACACTATTTCTCAAAAATTGTGGATTTGAATTGAAAATAAAACTAGAATGATTGAATCGAGTCTCTTCTTCCACTGTCCTGGAAAAATCTGATGGAACCAAAAAACGTACATTGTAGATATTTTAATGATTGAAGCGGTGAAAGAAAATGCTAAGTGGGATGGAAACCTAAGCCCTGCTCATCACTTTATCGATGCCAGCTGTGGGGTAGAGGTGGCAGAAGTCCACTGTAGGACGTGAGTGCGCCAGGATCAGGTGATCTCCAACAAGAACATCCACTGCCGTCTGGTGATCTGAGCTACCGACATTGGTCTGGTGATGTGAGCTACCGACATTGGTCTGGTGATGTGAGCTACCGACATTGGTCTGGTGATGTGAGTTACTGACATTGGTCTGGTGATGTGACTTACCGACATTGGTCTGGTGATGTGAGCTACCGACATTGGTCTGGTGATGTGAGTTACCGACATTGCTCTGGTGATCTGAGTTACCGACATTGGTCTGGTGATGTGAGTTACTGACATTGGTCTGGTGATGTGAGTTACCGACATTGCTCTGGTGATCTGAGTTACCGACATTGGTCTGGTGATGTGAGTTACTGACATTGGTCTGGTGATGTGAGTTACCAACATTGGTCTGGTGATGTGACTTACCGACATTGGTCTGGTGATGTGACTTACCGACATTGGTCTGGTGATGTGACTTACCGACATTGGTCTGGTGATGTGACTTACCGACATTGGTCTGGTGATGTGACTTACCGACATTGGTCTGGTGATGTGACTTACCGACATTGATCTGGTGATGTGAGTTACCGACATTGGTCTGGTGATCTGAGTTACAACTCACATTGGGGGTAATTTCTTTGCAACAGTTGCATGGAAACAACGTGGAACCGGCACGACAACGAAACACTCCACAGGGGTAATATGCCAAATTCTTCTTCTTTATTGAATAAAATTCAAACAACATGAGGAGACAACAACGGTTGACGCGTTTCGACGGTTCCCCGTCTTAATCTTAACCTGTCTGCTGTATGGAAATACGCTCACCTTTATAGTACTCTGTTAAATGAGTGAGAGAGGGGAAACGCCCTCCTTCCTGTGTGGTTGCTCGGAGACCGGGCCGCGTCTTACGGTCACATGACCAAGCCACATGACCGGAAAGGTGCCGCCCGAGATAAAGGGAAAAAAAAGAGAGAGAGAAAGTCCCCTATCATCTTCTCCACAACATACAGCAAGCAATATAGGGACATAACCAGAATAGTTCAGAAATATGTCCCGATTTTACTACAGGATCCGACTCTCCATGATCTATTGAATGATGGTGTCAAATGTGTGGCCAAGAGAGCTCCCACGATAGGCAGTGTTCTCTCACCAAGTTTATTTAAAAGCCAAAAAATCAACACGACATGGTTAAGTACCAAGGGCTGCCATAAATGTGGACACACACTTTGTAAGGCCTGTAGACACATAACAAGTGACACCAACATAACTTCCTGCAGCACGGGCAAGAGCTACCCTATTCAGTCATACCTTAATTGCAATACCAATAATGCCATTTATTCTATCAAATGTAATATGTGTAAGACACAATACATAGGACACACCACGGGTCCTCTAAAAACTAGGATCCGCAGACATCTGTCAGACATCACTAATGATTCAGTTGGTATCTCAGCAGCGTCGAGACATTTTAGAGAAATACATGGCAAATCTACCCGGCACTTTACATGGACGGGTTTTGAA
Organism: Engystomops pustulosus; assembly: GCF_040894005.1. Lineage (NCBI taxonomy): Eukaryota > Metazoa > Chordata > Amphibia > Anura > Leptodactylidae > Engystomops > Engystomops pustulosus. The sequence continues at coordinate 162,162,037 of NC_092416.1, read as the reverse complement.
AAGGTTACACTTCCAATTAGGGGTGGCAATATGAAGAGAAAATTATTAAACAGGGAGAGTTATTGGATTTTTGTTTTGGAGAGCAGGATACCACATGGTATGAATAAGAGACAGGACATCATACTGACATACTAAGAGTCATTTTAACCCTGTATTGTTTGAGTAAGAGACAGGACATCATACTGTCATATTAGGAGTCATTATAACCCTGTATTGTATTTTCTACTGCAGTATTTTGCATATTTCGCATATTTGATCTTATACTCCCTCTACTCCTTCTGTGGCTTTGTTAACAATTTGTTTACAATTTGTTTACATTTTGAGATTATATATGTATTGTATTTTCTACTGCAGTATTTTGCATATTTCGCATATTTGATCTTATACTCCCTCTACTCCTTCTGTTGCTTTGTTAACAATTTGTTTACAATTTGTTTACATTTTGAGATTATATATGTTAATATGGCTTAACTCGCTTTGGCAACCTAATGACAAAAGATCATCCTCAGTGTATTGGTGCATGCAATAGTAGACACAATATCTAGATGTTCAGTAAGAATGTATTTTTCTATTTCCCTAGTATTTTTCTATTTCCCTAGTACATTGAATTTTATGTCTAGCTAGCATGTGTTTTTCCTGTATTAGACAGTGACAATTTTTATAGATGTTCCCTTTTTTTAAATTACTTACTCACCTATGAATCTTGATCCCGGGTAGTGCTTCCGATTATGCAGACCCGATATTAGTGGTTCGCAATTTATTGGAGGCACGGCCCGTTGTCTGATCTTTATACAATATTTTGGTTGTCCCGTTGCTAGGCTGCGTTCCCGGTCATATGGCTTGGACATGTGACCGTGGGGGCGGCACCTTTCCGGTCATGTGGCTTGGTCATGTGACCGTAAGACGCGGCCCGGTCTCCGAGCAACCACACAGGAAGGAGGGCGTTTCCCCTCTCTCACTCATTTAACAGAGTACTATAAAGGTGAGCGTATTTCCATACAGCAGACAGGTTAAGATTAAGACGGGGAACCGTCGAAACGCGTCAACCGTTGTTGTCTCCTCATGTTGTTTGAATTTTATTCAATAAAGAAGAAGAATTTGGCATATTACCCCTGTGGAGTGTTTCGTTGTCGTGCCGGTTCCACGTTGTTTCACTTATGCTACATGGCTATGGTTTGCCTTTTCCGAGCACCAGGACATTGCCACAGTGAGAGTACGGCCAAGACGGTCTGAAGGTTGGGTGAGCCGGCTTTATTTTCGTTACCTTTTACTATTCATAGTGGAGGTGAATCCTATTTTTATAGTTGCATGGAAAGTCACAAAAAACATCAAAGGTCACAGAAAATAGCAGAAAATAGATCAAGGTAGCGACTCGTTTCAATTTACGCCAAAATTTGCGTAAACGGGAAATTTCAAATCATGAATTCAGTCTAATTGTGAAAACTAGCCTATGCAAATAATGAATTTGGAGCAAGCAGGGTCTCTGTCAAAGTGACTTTGCACTGTCCTAAGTTTATTTGGCAGCAGGGCGTTCCATCATTAGGGGGGCTGCAAGGCATTTCATTATTAGAGGGGGGTGGCTAAATATTTGGGGGGCTGCATTGGACATTTCATTACTAGGGGGCTGTATTGGCATTTCATTACTAGGGGGGACTGTATCGGCATTTCATTACTAGGGGGGGGGGCTGTATCGGCATTTCATTACTAGGGAGGACTGTATCGGCATTTCATTACTAGGGGGGATGTTTCGACATTTCATTACTGGGGGGACTGTATCGGCATTTTATTACTAGGGGGGGGCTGCATTGGAGGTTTCATTTCTAGGGGGCCTATATCAGTATTTGATTAAAAGGGCATGTAATGAGAGGGAGGCTGCTGCTGGGCATTTCAACCTAGGCTTTTACTCAAGTCAATAAGTTTTCCCTGTAATTTGTGGCAAAATTAGAGGCCTGAGCTTATACTTGGGTCAATCAGCTGCCTCTAAAGCCAGCGAGATCTTGTCATGTATCAGAAGTGGTCTGGACTCTTGGGGATGTAATATTACCACTGTACAAGGCATTGGTTTGGCCTCACCTACAGCCATTGACTATGTGAGATGAGGCGTAGAGACAGAAAACCCTAAAGTCAAACCCTTGTTATCTAAATTTGACAGGATACTATTTGTTCTGTTTACTCCCATTATTATGATATTTTTAATTATTGTCACATATGGCTTCCATTTTCTTAGAAATTTACCTTTTAACCCATTGTGTGGCAAATTGTATCTTGAATTTTTGAGCATAAACCAAAGCTCATCTGTAACATAAACTGTATCTAACATTTAGATCCCAGCTTCGTGTCACCAAGTGACTACCCCTGGGGCAGATCTGCTCGCTCAGCAGTGGCTCTCCCTGGTCTATGGCTCCGAAAGACAAGGGTAGTGACACATAAAGTAAAACTAAAAACATGATAACCACAAACAGATGACAACAATGTGTAAATCAGATCAGCAGAGGAGCCATGATCTCCCGGGGAGGGTGAACACAGAAAAACAAACTTTAAAGTCTTCAAACAACTTTAATGAAGGTTCAAGTAAGGTAAAATCTGACTGCTCACAGGCCACATGTTGCTCCCATTATTATTCCAATTTTTTCCTACTCCCCTCATCCACTCCGCCAAAGTTTACTATTGGGATTTCAGTTTTTTTCCCCTCCTCCTATTTATAATTGCTCTCTATCTTTTCCCATGTTTTTTTTCTTTGACGGTCTACAGAAGTACCAGCCCCTGTACTCTATTATTATTTTACAGCGATTGGGGTCATTGGAAGTATAAATTACATACCATGACTTATAAATAGACTTGGAAATAAATAGACCCTCCCTTAAAACCCCAGGATCCTGTTTCTCAACTAGTTCAAACATACAGTGGTGCAAAAGGTTTCGATATAGGGTGTTGTTTGAGCAAACATGAACCACAATGTTCAGGGACCGAACCCGGAATTCAGCCAGAAGTTCGGGCTCACCCTTGCCGGTAACACCCACCGGCACTGAATGTGGGTGCTACCACACTGGCAGAGTATTTCTACTCCCTGACGACATCACATGGAGCACGACTCCTAGGGCAAATGGCGTTTGAGTGCACCCATCACTAGTCCTTACCTTTCTGCACAGGTTTAGTACTGATGGTCCTAATAAGAGATGGGTGGCTCATCTAGGCCAGTGATGGCAAACCTTTTTGAGACGAGGTGCCCAAATTACAACAAAAACCCACGAATTTAAAGCAAAGTGCCAACACAGCAATTTAAGCAGTAACTCGCTGTTCTACCACAAATTCAAAAGAAGGACCTCCATCAATAAACTGCCCTTGCCCTCACCCTTTCACTCTTTCTTAAGTCCGAAGAAGCTGAGTATGTGTGGCTATGAAGAGTGGCATCTACATTGCCTGTGCCTGCAGGTGAATTCTTCTAGTCATGTCTGGTGAACTCTGTGCTGGGGCAATGTGGCCTGGGTGCCCGCAAAGAGTGCCCTGAGTGCCACCTCTGGCACCCGTGCCATAGGTTCGCCATCACTGATCTAGGCTGACAGATTCATCAAATTTGTGAACTGATTCTGTGCAGGTCCAAGTCTATTCCATCAAAGTTTCTTCAATGATCCTGGAAATCAGGATCCCCTCAACACGACACAGCTAAACATAATCATACGTCCAGAGCATGAGGCGTCTGATGTACTTGGACAGGGGCACAATTTGCTGACCTAATGTCAGGCACCAAGGGTAGTGGACCCACCGGACCACTGCGGATGATGACATAAGCGGTCACCTGGGACCGGAGTCTAAGTGGTACCTGGTTTTACCCAGAATCCGCCGCAAAGCAGGTTGGACTTGTTGTGGCGTGGTACCACCAGGTCGCTCCACAGGCGTGAGTTTGTCCAGGGGGTGGCCAAGGCGAGATACAGAGACGTTGAGCAGAGCCATAGTGAGGGACAGGCAGGAGGTCAGAAGTGGCAGCAAAGGATCAGTGTCGGGGACGAAGCAGAAGGTCAGGGAGGAGTATAGTCAGGAATGGAACCGGGGTCACAACGGGAATTCAGAACACAAGCACAGGGCATCAGGAACAAAGCTTTCTCAAAGGCACAAGGCACAAAGAAGGAATTCTGGAAATGGCCAATTAACAGTGCACTGGTCCTTGAAATCTTCTGAAGCCATTGCGTGCGCCCTAGGATACAGGGACACGTGTGCCTGACCGCCGGACAGGAGCGAGGACAGGTGAGTTGGAGCTGTGGGGTGCTGGAGCACGGAGAGGGGGACGGGTGAGCACCCGTGACGCCTAAATGTATGTAAATCAGCCTTTCAGTGCATGGTGGGTGTGGTTGCAAAAGGTCCCATAGACCCTCTCTTGTACGGGACCTCTATTAATCAAGGTTAATTGGGAAGAGCCAGATGGTGGAACGGCATAAGAGAGGGTGCACCAGAAATTGTGGACACACCCACGGTGCCCCTAAATTATTCTTCATTTGAGCCACTGATTTATCTGGAAAGGCTGGACACTTCAGCTACAGGGCCGTATGTTTAGTTTATATGTGACATGACATAGTAGGATGTGGAGAAACTCTTAACCCTTGAGATTCCATGGATTTGGACTAATGCTATTATTACCTTTGTAACATATCAGAACATCTTCATACTACTGATACTTTCACTATTCTGAGCCCCATCTTTCACCATCAAGCAGTTGTTGTGGAGTCTCCATATACCACCTCTGCTGGGTAGCTGCTCCATGATATACAGGCAATGAATTATTAATCAAACGGTGATCAGCGTGGCAGAGCTGTGCCCTTCAGGCAGGAAGCGCGGTATGAGGAGAGGGAAGCCAAGCATTGTGCGGGGTTTCTATATAATTCCTCTCTGTTGGTTGCATGTTACTGGCACATTCAGCCGTGCTGCAAGTTCTCTCATGAAACATCTTGCTCCATTTATCTGCTGCCAAGAAAAGTTTAGAGTTGAAGTTTACAGAAAGGATAATTAATCACCTGATTTCTCTTTTGGGTTAATAGTCATATTTTATTCTACTAACAAAGTCAAGCTGAAGGCTTCTTCTCTACAGTTAATGGTCCATCAAGCCCTGGCCATTCACAGAGATGGATATATATGTAGGGACTCAAATCAGACATGTAGGGGGGGGATTTGTCATTGGGTTTTTTGTCTATGTTTGGAGCTGTTTTGGCGCAGTTGTGGTACAAATGTTGTTTTGCAACTTTCCATTGCGCCAAAACAGACCCTGCTTGCTCCAAATTCATTATTTGCTTAGGCTAGTTTGCACAATACTAAACTAAATTCATGATTTGGCGCAAATTTTCATTTAGGTGCATGTTTTGGCACAAAATGATTCCAGTCACCCCCTGGTGTAGAAATAGGACAAAAACCACTACCAAATTTAGCAAGACTAATTGCTCCTAATTGCATAGGAATATGTGCACCAAAAAAAGAACATTTTTTTACACCCCCCCCAAAAAAAAATACAATATTATGAGACAAAACAAAAGGGGGGAAGAGGTAGGGGATGGTTTGAGCAGATTGTACATAGTGTCCTATCTGCAGGAAGCATGTTATAGAGCAGGAGGGGCTCAGAAATTGTACATAGTGTCCTATCTGCAGGCAGCAGGTTATAGAGCAGGAGGAGCTGAGCAAATTGTACGTAGTGTCCTATCTGCCAACAGCAGGTTATAGAGCAGGAGGAGCTGAGAAGATTGTACATAGAGTCCTATCTGCAGGCAGCATGTTATAGAGCAGGAGGAGCTGAGCAGGATGTACATAGTGTCAAATCTGCAGGCAGCCTTTTATAGAGCAGGAGGAGCTGAGCAGATTGTACATAGTGTCCTGTCTGTAGGCAGCATGTTATAGAGCAGGAAGAGCTGAGCAGATTGTACATAGTGTCCTGTCTGTAGGCAGTATGTTATAGAGCAGGATGTGCCGAGCAGATTGTACATAGAGTCCTATCTGCAGGCAGCATGTTATAGAGCAGGAGGAGCTGAGCAGGATGTACATAGTGTCAAATCTGCAGGCAGCCTTTTATAGAGCAGGAGGAGCTGAGCAGATTGTACATAGTGTCCTGTCTGTAGGCAGCATGTTATAGAGCAGGAAGAGCTGAGCAGATTGTACATAGTGTCCTGTCTGCAGGCAGCATGTTATAGAGCAGGAAGAGCTGAGCAGATTGTACATATTGTCCTGTCTGTAGGCAGCATGTTATAGAGCAGCAGGAGGAGCTGAGCAGATTGTACATAGTGTCATGTCTGTAGGCAGCATGTTATAGAGCAGGAAGAGCTGAGCAGATTGTACATAGAGTCCTGTCTGTAGGCAGTATGTTATAGAGCAGGATGTGCTGAGCAGATTGTACATTGTGTCCTGTCTGTAGGCAGTAGGTTATAGAGCAGGAGGAGCTGAGCAGATTGTACATAGTGTCCTGTCTGTAGGCAGTATGTTATAGAGCAGGATGTGCTGAGCAGATTGTACATAGTGTCCTGTCTGTAGGCAGTAGGTTATAGAGCAGGAGGAGCTGAGCAGATAAGGTAAGGCCTCAGATGAACGTGTGCTCGTCCGGCTGTAGCCTGGGCGAGCACACGTGGGCACCTTCTCCATAGGAAATCACAACCGCTGCGGCTCTTACAGCCATAGATAGAGCGAGTTCATGTTGTGCTCACTGTACTGAGCCCGGGCGCCATAGCGTCTATGGGAACGTATACGTATACGTCTTATACGTCCCTCTGGCAGTCATGTGCATGGGGTCTAGCAATGTGAGACCGCCCACTGGACTCTTAAAGAAAATCTATTTGATTTCATGCATTATGAAGCAAACATACCTTGAGAATGCTGTAGCTGCACTGATGCAGAACCATATCCTGGTTAATCCCTAAGCTGAGTGGTTTTGCTGAAAAAACAATTATAATATACAGGACCTTGGGGAAGCTGGATCCTCAATGCACACATTACACACAAGCTTTCTGAACAGCCAAGACAGGATTAATCAACCTGAGCTGGATCACTCATACACAGCAGCTGGGGAATGGTGCAGCGATTGATTATTCTGCCTGGCAGGGAGAACACTTCCTTACTTACATCATCCTCTGGTGCAGTGCATAACTAATATGAAAGGAAAGGCGCCAAGGCAAGGCACAGAAGCGACAGAGCTTCATTATCATAACTTTAGAATTGTTTTTTCAGCAAAACCACTCAGCTCAGGGATTACATAAGATATGTTTCTGCATCAGTGTAGCTACAGCATTCTCAAGGTATGTTTGCTTCATAAAGCATCAAATCAAATGGTAGATTCCCTTTAAATCTTATAAAAACAAACATTTTAATTACTAAGTTAAGCACTTTTTTTATTACATAAAACTCTAAAAAATGTTGTTGTTTTTTTACAAGAAGGTCAGACATTTTTAAGACTTTTGCTTTCTAAAGTTGCCTATGAGAGCTGCGCTTAGTGCCTTTTGCCTGGAAGAATAATTTGCTTATTAATAGACCCTACATGACTATTGGGAGCGAATAAAAAAGATATAACACATAAAAAAAAGCTGTTTAATTTGACCTCTCTGGCATTGCAGGGGTTATCATGTCTTGCCATGCTGATGGATAGAGGGGGAACTAAGCCAAATTCAACGATGAACCCACCGCAGGAGTCGCTCTGTCTCCTGTGACTGTGTCTGGGGCCATGGGGGGAAGGGTTAACATCTGGAAAGCATCAGCTCACTGATAAATTCAAATGTATAGCGGGTGAGATCTCCATATATAGTCCCATATACATGCATCTACTGTATATACAGAGCACACGACTCATTGGTGCTATGCTCTACGAGAGCTCAGGACATCACCTTGTCTCCTCCATATACATGGAGCACTTCTAACATTAGGATAAGGAGGATCCCTAACTTTACCCTAATGAATAGATATTGAGACATGTCACATTTTATCATCCGAGGAGCAGAACCGCAGCTTTTACAGGATGCGGACTGTGTTTCCTATAGATCATATTACCTCTACTGACCGGGACATAATAACCACTGTGAGGAGTCAGTGTTTTCTTTCTCCTGCTACACCCATCTTGGATGGTAAGTGATAAAATCCCCTGCAAGATGTAGTTACAAGTGAAGTGAATCACTGACTAAAGGTGATTATTCTCAAGAAATCCAAGGAGCTGAGAAGATTGTACATAGTGTCCTATCTGCAGGCAGCATGGTACAGAGCAGGAGGGGCTGAGCAGATTATACATAGGGGCAGATTTACTTACCCGGTCCATTCACGATCCAGCGGTGCGTTCTGTGTGGTGGATTCGGGTCTTCCGGCGATTCACTAAGGCAGTTTCTCCGACGCCCACCAGGTGAAGTCCGCCGAGATCCGCCGAGGCCCACCGGAATGCACCATCCTATACCTGGTGAAGGTAAGTGCAAGTCCCGCAACACTTTTTTTTAAAAAATGCGGCGGTTTTTCCGAATCCGTAGGGTTATCGTTCAGCCACACCCCCCGATTACTGCCGCGGGGCAATACAGGGAAAATCGGCGCAAATCAGAAATATTCGGGTAACACACCGGGAAAACGCGAATCGAGCAAATTGTATATAGTGCCCTATCTGCAGGCAGCATGTTATAGAGCAGAAGGAGCTGAGCAGATTGTACATACTGTCCTTTTTATTGGCAGCATGTTATAGAGCAGGAGGAGCTGACAAGGTTATATGCAGCATCAGGGCCGGTTTAAGACACAGTGGGGTCCTGGGCAAAAATAAAAGTAAGGCCCTAAAATAAAACTATTTCATTAACAATAATAACACGTTGCAGTTTCCAAACTAGTAACTAGTAATATAGTGAGGTATTGTGTAATACAGGATTTAAAGGAAACCTACCACTGCTCGCATGATAAAATCATGCAGGCAGACCACCCGGTAGGCTATTTAATACTAATTCCGGCACATACTTTAGTTAGGCACGGCGATCGTTAGTTTAGCTAAAAAATGTTTTACTTACATATGAAAATAGCCCTCCGGTGCTACCCCTACCTCATCTTCGAAAGGGCGATGGCTTCCGATCTTTAATTATTCCCGCCTCCTTCATTGTAGCCGTCCTCCTTCAGGTGCCGAGAGCCGTGACGTCACCTAGCTCTCGGCACCTATCGCCGGCCGGCTGTGTGAGAGTTAGTATCTGCGCATGCGCGATAGGTGCCGAGAGCTTGGTGACGTCACGGCTCACGGCACCTGAAGGAGGACGGTTACAATGAAGGAGGCGGGAATAATTAAAGATCGGAAGCCATCGCCCTTCCGAAGATGACGTAGGGGTAGCACCGGAAGGCTATTTTCATATGTAAGTAAAACTTTTTTTTAGCTAAACTAACGATCGGCGTGCCTAACTAAAGTATGTGCAAGCATCAGTATTAAATAGCCTACCAGGTGGTCTGCTCGCATGATTTTATCATGTGAGCAGTGGTAGGTTTCCTTTAAGGAGAAATTGATCAGAAAATGCTGGCAACATTACTAATAACTGACACTGCTCAGGCTGACACTGTCTTACACCAACAGTGGGTCGGTGACACAGACATTAGTTCCATCTAGTACCTTACAGTATTCAATCTGCTGCAGCAGAAAGAGAATTTCAGTACCACTTCCCTGCTGAATTTGCTGCCAGATGTCTTCAGATCTGGTCAGCACTTTTCCACACTGTGCCCCTAAAAATACCACAGTCACTTACAGTATAATGTCACCTGGATAACTGTGCTTACATACAGGAACCCCTAGCTATTATTATTAGACAGACGCCGTGTTTTGAAACCAAGTGCGTACACACAAGGCAAAACAAATCACTAGATGCATATGTGTAACTTCAAAATATAGAGGAGACGGCACTCATCGATGAAGTCAATCTTTATTGAAAAGATGCCAAACATGCAGGGGAGATGCGACAGTTGGCATTTGTGTAACTTATTTAGGCTAAGTTCACACTACTGTATAAAACTCCCTTCTTTACATCCGTTAAAGAAGTTAAAAAGTTTAACGACTCAGTTAAAAATCGAATTGACATGAATGTAAATTTTATGTTCAGTTTGAAAAGTTTTTTTGGAACATTTCCATCAAATCTTTAATATAGTGCCCATTATATTATATCCGGTGAGTTGTTTCACTGCCAAACAATTCATTGATAACCCGCAGCAGCAATTCCAGCTCAGGACCAATAGGCGCCCAGGACAGCCTCCTTCACACCCCTCCACACCTACTGGGCATGAAGATGGCGCACGTGGAAAAATTGTCACAATATTAGACCTTGCTTACAAAACTGGAGTGAAAGCTTTAATAACCCCCCCCCCATTATGTTCTTACAGTTGTATTTTTGAAGCTATTGGGGCTCATTTACTAATGGTCCGCGGACCGCATTTTGGCGATTTCCGTGTTGCGCCGCATTTAACAGGGGTTTTTGCCGCATGCGATCGGATTTTGGCACCGACTTTCATGCGATGAAAATCAGGGGGGCATGGCCGTCTGACAACCCGACGGATTCAGACAACGCGCTGGATTTAAAATTCAAATTGTGTCGCAAGCACCGCAAAGAAGCACCGCAAAGAAGAAGGTGAACTCCGGCGGACCTCAGCGGGGAAGCGACAGATGCAGGGAATCGGACGCACGAGCTACGTGAATCGCAGAAGATATCGGAATCCTCGTCGGATAGCGCACCTCGGGGATCGTGACGGGACGGGTAAGTAAATTTGCCCCATTGTGTTCTTTTGTCTACTGGTAAATCTCTCGTCGTGATGACATTGTGGGAAATAATTCAGTGCACTTAGTCAATAATAAGAGATGGGAGAGAAAATTTTAGGGAAAAAAAAGATTTCTTAATATGTATTATTGTACTATAGGCTGGTAGGGGGTAAGGAAAGTGGGTACAAGTCCGAGACCCAATTGCTTTTCTAATGAACATCTGGATAAGTTTAGATCGATATTTCACATACATATGTTCTACATTGAGAAATTATTTGGGTAAATCCAAAATAAAATTGCACTTTTCATGTATAGAAATTTATGAATTTCCTGAAACGCGAAGAAGAAAAAAAACCTTCCTTCAAAATGAAGTTTGAGCGATGATGACTGATGAGCCCTCCACTTTTCCGATCACAAATTCTGGCGCCAGTCACTTGGCTTTGTATCTTCCATGGAAATGTACAGCAAATCACACACGTCTTGCAGTAAGTAGCTGAGGGTTGTAAAAGGAGGAATCAACACATCTCAGACCACCACTGAAGATCTAGTCCTCGCAAACGATCCTCATGTTGTTATTGGACATTTAGATGAAGAATCTTCCAAAACTTCTCTGGATCTAATTTTGGACACCTCTAAAAGCTACCTTTTCCATAATTGCAGACCACTTCCTAATGGAGGTCTTATCTGGTAAAGAGTATCTGTTTCTGGGCACTTTGAAGGCCTGTGTACATTTGCCCAGATGTGGTGGGCATGGTGTCGTTGGCACAACCCCATTCATGGCTTTGGCAACTGCTACTATTATTCCATTATACTTCTGAGAACCTGAGACGGTGGATAAACTGCAGCTGGTCTAGAGAAGTTGGAAAGTTAAACTTTGCCAGAAATAGCATAGGGCCAATGGGAGACACGCTCGAAAATGTACATGTATTATATAGACTATCTGTTCACATGGAAGGAGAGTTATCATCAAGTTTCTGAGGTAAAACTGTTCTAGTTGCCAGTGTCCTGGTTTCCTTAGGCCCACCAGAGAAAATCAATTTGGGGGCCCGCTCTTTATTTTCCCCCAGGAACTATACTCTAGCCACCTCCAAATTGTGGTGTTTTCTGATTGACCTTTGGGGTTCAGTAATGAGTTGAGCCAGGGCCCACAGAAGGATCCTCCACACTGCTAGTTGCCCATGAAAACCAATCAAAGCTCAACTTTCATTTTATAAATAGCTGTGGGAAAATGAAAGCTGAGCTCTGATTGGTTGACATTGGTAACTAGAACAGTTCTGCTCTCAGACACTTCTGATAAATCTCCCCCATAGCCTTTAGCTGAGTAGACCGTATTTTTAAAATTCTTGGCCCTGAAGCAATAAAGGTCATTGACCACTTACCAATTTCTGACCTTTAGCACCTCTACCGATAAGTTGTTCATACAAACCCTGCAGCCTCTTTGATATTTACATAGTATTGCAGGCGCAATTTTTGTAGTGATGGTGCACAGTGTTGTCATGTAGACATGTCAAATTCATATGTGCGCCCCCTATAGACATGACTGCCTCACTACATGGAGTGTCCTGTACATCAAGAAGATGTAGAATTCTTAAAGGTTGGACTTGATGGACTTTCCAGCGTTATATACTATGATGCTAAAGATGAGCGCATCCATTCGTTGATTCATAAGTTTGGTACAAATCTTGCATTTTTTAGGCACCAAACTGAATCTGAATATTTTCTGGTTTGATTTGTGGCGAATCTTGTAAATAGGATAATAACAATAAACGGTTGTGGTCAGTTTCCATTTACACCACTTTCATGGCACCTAAAATTATTGTATCATCTGGTGACTCCTTCAATAATTCAAATGAGAATATTAAAAATTTGCAAAAAGAAAAAAACATCAGTGCTTAAAGTTTGTTGTGCCCCCAACATCCTCAGGCTTAACTACGACTGAAAAAGTTTCAAGAGTCGTGGCCAAAATCGCTTTCATTATTGTTTCAGTGGAAACAAAAAATGTAAAATTTTGTAAAAATATTAATGAAACAAAATAGGACATTTTAATAAAAAAACCTGTGTTATGGAGAGGGTGGTTATATATACCGATTTCCGGGGCAATTGGAGCATCACTGAGTTGTTCCGGAATATTTGGAACTGGATTTAATCTTACAAAAAATTTGTGAAAGGCTTCAGCGAATCGAATCTTCAATTGACTCCTTCACTTGAACTTTATAGGTTGTTTTTCGGGAGTCTGAAAACCAAAGAAAGAAAAAAATTTATGCTCCGGCTCCCGCATTGCACCGATACTTTCGGTATTCAGGTATACGCCCTGCTTGATGTTCTGGAGGGTCAGGGGACCTGCTTTAACCTATTTGTGGTCTCCTCTGACCAGCGAACAAGAAAATAAATGATTTTCTCTGCTCCAAGGAGGCCACCCGTTGGCATAAGCGGGTCCAGTGACCCCAGAATTTTTTACAGAAACCACAGTTACCCTAGCAATGTGGGGACAAGAGTGGAAGAAGTATTTTTTTAAATTCCAAAGGACTTTCTAGATTCCTTGAAAACTCCTTCAAGAAAAGCAAGTCATTTCGCTGTATATGGTGGTATTATAGGAAAAATTAGCTACAATTGGAGATGAGCGGACATGATGGTCCGACACAGACATATTGTCGGATTGGCAGCCACACAGCCAATCCGGCAAATTGACGCACCTGGCAACTATCCATGGCTATGATTGGCCTGAAAGCCACCAAATCAGCAATATGTCTGGTGTCCCCCTTGCCATTCATAGCTACGGCTAGTTGCTAGAAGTGTCAATTTGGTGGATTGGCTGTTTGGCTGCCAATCCCGAAATGTGACCGGGCTAGACGGCCTAACCCAAACGACCATTGGGTCGCTCAGCTCTAGTTGCAATATTACGGTATGTAGTAACCAGCTGGCAGTAATATGTGATTCCTACTATTGATGTTATTCGTACAATATGGAAATAACTATATTATTATGCAGCACATGTACGTACTGTATATGACAGCATTATTTTTTCCCTATATGGCGGTATTCTGTCTGAAACAGAAAGTGCTGTAGTGTATTTCTGGATACCCAGGGTGTAGAATAGCAATATAATGACAGTCTCAGCATAGTGTAAGTAGTAGGATGCACGTTTCCCGCTGTCTTATTGAATAATCTTGCATGAGCCTGTGGACTGGTTGGGGATAGCCGTGCCGTGGAAGCGGCTCCTTGTTACATTTCGGTGTTCAGCACAAGACAGACAGGCCTTTCAACTCGAATAAAATCTCTCAGTATCTGCCGCGCAGCTGACAGGTCTTCCCCAATGAGCCTGAGCGAGAGTCATCTGCTAATCTGTCATCCCCCCACTTTGACTCCAGTGTAATAGTGTCCCGCGCTCCGCCGCTTGAAAGCTTCTCCGCTTGTACAAACTGCGGGCAATTAGATTAGGACGGCAGGGACAGCCGGGGGCCATCTCTGTAACTGAGTGACTACTAGGTGGAGGACTGTGTGCGCAAGGAGATAGTCTGTCATTCCTGCCGACTTCTTTCGCTCTGCTCATTTTATTAGAGAGGTTCTGTCAGCGGCGGTTTCCTAGAACTAGCGCGCAGCTATAGAGCGAGACGTGATTGATACAGACAAGACACCAAAGGTCTCTAATCCTCTGCACTAATATTGTGTAATATCTGCCTGATACAGGAGCAGGACGCCACGGACATACCACAACAGGCTGTATAGGTCAGGAGAGGGTTAAAAGGAATCTATCATTTCTTATCCATTTGCTTTGGATCTGATGCTTAACAGAAAATGAAAACTCTCTTCTTTACGTTCTTGAATAGAATTCCAGAAATGTAGTAACTACTGACCAGAGGCGGATTAAGACTGGATGGGCCCCGAGCTGTACGAGTATTATAGCCCCTACAAGTCTGGAATCACTCCTCACATATGGTACTAGAATCAGCTTCATGGGGAATGGGGAATACGTCCCTTCTGTCTCAATGTGGGGTTTTAGGACCCTTGGAGGACCTTCAAAGGTCCTGTACATGTGTATTAAGAACAGGAACAGATGAACAAGGATTTCAAGGGTGAAGGTGGAGGTTTGGGTGGCCATGGACTCCCATAGAATTATTTGGCTCCTGGCTACAGCCCAAACCACCTATCTATTATAATCCACTACTGCTACAGACACACAAAGCAAAGGAGTTGAGAAATGACTACGAGGGAAAACAATTTCAGTGATTGTTATTCAGGGTCTTGGAATTGTTGCAAATAGAAGGTTGTTGTAATCAGGATTATGCAAATTTATTAATGGAATAATTGTCTGATTAACCCCTTGCCGCCAATGCCCTTTTATACTTTTAATTTTTTTTGTTCCCCTCCTTCCTAGTGC
The DNA here is from genome assembly GCF_040894005.1 of Engystomops pustulosus. Lineage (NCBI taxonomy): Eukaryota > Metazoa > Chordata > Amphibia > Anura > Leptodactylidae > Engystomops > Engystomops pustulosus. The sequence goes on along the minus strand of NC_092416.1, from coordinate 162,146,951 downwards.
CATAATATTTTTATTTTACCTTTTACAGGGCCATGAGGGTTTGTTTTCTACGGGGCAGATTGTACTTCCTAGTGGCACCCTTTAATATTCTGCGCCATGTTCTTGGAAGCAGGAAAAAAGATTCCAAATGCGGTGAAAATTATGAAAACGCTTTTTCTACTTTGGTGTATGGACCCGTGTAAGGTGTGATTTTTGCAGGACAAGCTACTGTTTTCATTGACAGCATTTATACAAATTTATATGCAGTTGCAAAATATTTATGTTTATTTATTCATATTTCTGTTCTAGGGAAAGGGGAAGGATTTAAAAAAAAAATACTCCCTTTTTTACAATTTACCATTTTTTTAAATCTACAATTTTTGCAGTCCCCCTAGCATACTTGAACCCTAGAGGTTCTGATAACTCAAACTGCAATACTACTCCACAAATCTTTAGCAAAACTAAACCTTAATAATAAAGTTTTAATACTACCATCAAAATCCATCATAAAAAATCAGGAGATTTTACCCATAGATCCAGGCACAAGGGCCTGATATCCATGGCCTCATTCCTTCTAAAATCAACTTGTATAATTATGCTAATGAGCTCTGGCATGGGTTGTTAACAGAGCCCCTCCATGCTGTAGCTTCATAAGCTGTTACACCATATACCATCAGCACTTCCCCCTCCCTCTGCCTAATGACAAAATAACACATTCATGAATTCAAAGTTCAATCTGTCTATATCAGTCTTGATGTATACAATTTTGGTTGCCACGGGATCCGTAAATCTTCATCTTTTCTGGCAGGACATATTCTTCTCATGAATATCTTCTCCTGTCTGCACAATGCAGTGTTCTTTCTGCCCCTCCCTTACAGACAAGCTCACACACAGACACTTCCTGCCGGCAAGCAGCAGCCTGCACAAACTTACTCTACAAACTACAGACAAGATAAGACCATTTCATATCAGGGGAAAGCAGCATAGCAGAGCTGACTGTGTGTTTTATAGCTGACATGTAGCAGTGCTGACAGAGTGTCATTTTGTGTTATATCCATCTCACGGATCTCATCATTTCTCAATCTTCCTATGTGTTCAATGCTAGTAGAATGTTCAGAAGCTAAATAAAAGTGTAGATAAACCTATACCCTGATAATCTAAGCACATTGTCAGCACACAGCATCTCATAGCACAGAGGAATCATGAAGTGAGAGCCCCCGCCAACACTCTGGTATTTTATACTGACCATCACTGAGTACACTGTGTAAACATCACCAGGGGTTTCAAACTTTCTTTCAAGGGAAAACCTTTTAAGATGTTAAAAGTTTTCTTGAGCTTTTCTTTTCACTAAGGTTGCATCCAGCTTTTCTAAAATGTGAATCTACAGATCTTTTTAGGTATCAATACAGACCTGGCAATCTCATTGCTAGAGAGATTTTCACCTCATGGTACTGAGATAACGGGGGATGTGTCTTCCTAGAACGAGATATAGCTATGACAATTTTATATTTTATACAAAAAAAATTATATTCATTCTGAAGGGTTTTTTTTGCAGATTCATCACTTTTATATTATATTATTGAATACTTAAATTCATTATTCTGGTGGTTTTAGATGAAAGCTGCGATGGTGAGGGACATAGTCAGCAGCAGACTGGAGGACAATGACAAGCTCTGCTCATTGTAGCGTACCCGTGTTTGTACAAGGTTGGAATTCCCAGGACATTCTCACGCTGAAGAGTTTTCACCCGATTGCACAGACACCTTGCTCTTCCCCACGACTGCATGGCACAATTACCAGTGTCCCGCCTTTGCCAAAAAATAAAGGAGAGAATGGGACAGATTTACTAATGCTATCTACAATTTGGACAAGACAGTGTTATACTGCACCAGATATATCACAGTGGGTGGATTTGGTGGAGTTCTTTGCCATGCCTGCAGCCTATAGCCAGGTGCACGCTATGGCGCAATTACACGCCAGACCTGGCAAAGAAGTGATCCGGTGCATCACTGTGCTGCCTCCCGCCAGAATTTATTATACAGTGATGCACTTAGCGCCAGCATATCGTAACTGTGCCCCTATGTCTGTACCATTTATGAATTGACAGTCGTTGCTCCAGAATTTCTGCTCCAGAATTTTGTCACATATTGGTCCCAATAGTGTCCCATATTTGTTTCAATTTTGTCCCATATTTCTTCCAATTTTGTCCCACATTTTGCCCGTCTTATGAGTCCCAGCTTGGTATAATGCCCCATACCCCATTATAGTCACCTCATGGTAAATCCGGACAGAACTTTTACTCCACTCCTGGTTTCGGCATCAAAAACTGCATCTGAAAATCGTCGGGATTACCGAAAATTATTTTGCGCCGAATTGCCCTGGGTTTTTGGCGCACGCAATCGGATTGTGGCGCATCAGCGCCGGCATGCACGCACAGGAAATCGGGGGCCGTGGCCGTCGGAAAACCCAACGGATTCGGAAAAACCGCGGAATTTTTTAAAAAAAATGTGTTGCTTGACACGCACTTACCTGCACCCAGCAATGGATGGTAAAATCCAGTGAACTCCGACGGACTTTGTAAAGACTTCAGTGCAGCAGCGACACCTGGTGGACATTGGGAGCACTACCTTAGTGAATCGCCAGAAGACCCGAATCATCGTCGGAGAACCCGCCGCTGGATCGCAAATGGACCGGGTAAGTAAATCTGCCCCATTGTTGCTGAATGGTGTTAAACAGAATCATTTGGTCTTGTGAATAACCTGAAACCTCATCTGGCTACATAACCTAACTCCCAAAAAGAGCTGGAGACCAGAGTAAAATATGGCTAGTACCTCTGGACAACTTGTGTACATTGAGAGGAGACAAAGGCCCAGATTTACCAAGGTCCTTGCGCCAGTTTTATGTCGGACTTTGCACATTCTTTTAGGTGCAAACTGCTTGCACATGTATTTAAGAAGTGCCTGCACCACATATGTGTTGCAAGTGACCCTTTTGTGTGCTCATTCGGACCGTGCACCACATTTATTATGCAAAGTACAATAGGAATGTGTCCCAAGCCACATGTTAAAGGTGCACCAAAAAAGGTTGGTGCACTATGTCGGAGCAGTGCAGGGGGCGCCAAGTTCATGAAGAACGGGTGACACAAATCATGAATCTGGCGCCCCCTGCACACTACACAGGTAACTGCACACAGTACACACAGCACTGTTTTTAGTAAATGTGAGCCAGAAATAACACAATCATCATCATTGTGTTGGCCATCATGTTGATACGCTTGCCATTACTCATGTTGAGTCTCCTTCACCAGAGTTCTTGTAAAGACTGTTCTGCGAAAGGTTGAAGTACAAATATACAGAACCTCCTGTGTGGAAGGAACAGGGTAAAGCCGAATAGAATTACATTGCAGAAGTGACATAACCTTCCTCATCTTATTGGCCATCGAAACCCTGCTGGTCAATATCTCTGTTTATCAGGAGATTTTACTAGTGATACGAGAAACATTTAAGAAAAAGAAAACCTAAATTCTTCTCACCCTCCAATGAGATAATCAGGGTTATAATATTTTCTAATTTCTATTTTTTTTGTAAGAACTGCATAAAGTGTTCAGATCATTATGCAGAGGACACCTTGTAAGGATGAGTAATACAATACGAGACTACAAAGAGAACATCCATTCCCTTCTTTCGGGACAAGTCGTCTACTCTGCATCAATGGCTGAATCTTTGTGTTCATTTGTAAAGAGCAGCGCGTGATGATGGAGGGGCCGTAATGACCAAATACTAGGAGTATTCACGCTGATATATGACTGACTTTACTGTTGTTCTCCTTCCATTCTCTCAAGTGCTGCTGCAGATCAATACAGACATTTATCCGGCACCTTCCTTTATGCTGCTCAGAAAGCTGTCAGGGACTTGGTGGATTGCTCGACGCTGTGCAGAGAATGGAGAAACTTTCTTAAAAAGCTTCATATCGTTTCATGTAGATCCATGCAAATGCTTCAAAACTGCAGAACAAACAAGGACATATCCTATGATATGTAATGAATCCATTAATCACGATGGTCAGAATAGAGTAAGGGAATAGAAATGGCATCTTTAGACACAAGTCCATGAATTCCGGGCCATAACCATATTTTATTGATCCAGATAAAAGCAGAAAAAAATCAATGGGTGGTAGAATTTTGATTAAAAATAAAGAGGCGCAGTGTGGGCCCAAATGTAGTCTTTACCAGGACCCCAAAAATAATATATCGATTAAAGTAATTGGTTTCCTTAAATGGAGAAGAGACACCTTATGGACCCCTTAAGAACCTCGGACCTAGGTCCCACTACACCTTCTGCAACTCGCAAGTTATGCCTTTGTGCATGAAGAATTTGAAATAAAGCATACAGTGGATTCATTATTTTAAACAAGGGGTGCAATTTGTTTAAATTAACCTACCCCAAAGTACTAAAAGCCTTCGGAAAAGTTAAAGTATATATACACACCAAAAACTGTGCTATTAAAAAAGACAAGTTAGCCTGCAAAACAGCAAGTCATTACATGTAAAAGTTACATGTAATGTAAAAGGTACATTTGACATTATACAGTTATTGAGGTACAAAATGAAATCTAAGTGGAGACGTGTATTTCATCATCTAGAGTGTAACATGTGAGAAAATGAAAATTTCATACCCAAGCCAAAGTATCATAGTATATAAGGCCGGAAAAAGACGCAGGTCCATCAAGTCCAACCTATAAAAATGATACCAATGTTTTTTCCCCATAACTCATGGTATTTTTGCTCCCAAGAATGTCATCCAGACCCCACTTCAACATATACAAAGAATCCTCCATTACAACCACCTGCGTCAGAGAGCTCCATAGTTTCACTGCTCTTAAAATAACAAAGCCATCTATGGTGATAGTAGGACCATCTCTCCTTTAGGTGAAGAGGATACCCCCTGTCTATGGTGATGGTAGAACCTCCTCTCCTCTAGGTGTAGAGGATGCCCCCTGTCTATGGTGATGGTAGAACTGCCTCTCCTCTAGGTGTAGAGGATGCCCCCTGTCTATGGTGATGGTAGAATAACCTCTCCTCTAGGTGTAGAGGATGCCCCATGTCTATGGTGATGGTAGAACCTCCTCTCCTCTAGGTGTAGAGGATGCCCTCTGTCTATGGTGATGGTAGGACCATCTCTCCTTTAGGTGAAGAGGATACCCCCTGTCTATGGTGATGGTAGAACCGCCTCTCCTCTAGGTGTAGTGGATGCCCCCTGTCTATGGTGATGGTAGAACCACCTCTCCTCTAGGTGTAGAGGATGCCCCCTGTCTATGGTGATGGTAGAATAACCTCTCCTCTAGGTGTAGAGGATGCCCCAAGTCTATGGTGATGGTAGAACCTCCTCTCCTCTAGGTGTAGAGGATGCCCCCTGTCTATGGTGATAGTAGAACTGCCTCTCCTCTAGGTGTAGAGGATGCCCTCTGTTTATGGTGATGGTAGGACCATCTCTCCTTTAGGTGAAGAGGATACCCCCTGTCTATGGTGATGGTAGAACCTCCTCTCCTCTAGGTGTAGAGGATGCCCCCTGTCTATGGTGATGGTAGAACCTCCTCTCCTCTAGGTGTAGACGATGCCCCCTGTCTATGGTGATGGTAGAACTGCCTCTCCCCTAGGTGTAGAGGATGCCCCCTGTCTATGGTGATGGTAGAATAACCTCTCCTCTAGGTGTAGAGGATGCCCCATGTCTATGGTGATGGTAGAACCTCCTCTCCTCTAGGTGTAGAGGATGCCCTCTGTCTAGGGTGATGGTAGGACCATCTCTCCTTTAGGTGAAGAGGATACCCCCTGTCTATGGTGATGGTAGAACCTCCTCTCCTCTAGGTGTAGAGGATGCCCCCTGTCTATGGTGATGGTAGAACCTCCTCTCCTCTAGGTGTAGAGGATGCCCCCTGTCTATGGTGATAGTAGAACTGCCTCTCCTCTAGGTGTAGAGGATGCCCTCTGTCTATGGTGATGGTAGGACCATCTCTCCTTTAGGTGAAGAGGATACCCCCTGTCTATGGTGATGGTAGAACCTCCTCTCCTCTAGGTGTAGAGGATGCCCCCTGTCTATGGTGATGGTAGAATAACCTCTCCTCTAGGTGTAGAGGATGCCCCATGTCTATGGTGATGGTAGAACCTCCTCTCCTCTAGGTGTAGAGGATGCCCCCTGTCTATGGTGATAGTAGAACTGCCTCTCCTCTAGGTGTAGAGGATGCCCTCTGTCTATGGTGATGGTAGGACCATCTCTCCTTTAGGTGAAGAGGATACCCCCTGTCTATGGTGATGGTAGAACCTCCTCTCCTCTAGGTGTAGAGGATGCCCCCTGTCTATGGTGATGGTAGAACCTCCTCTCCTCTAGGTGTAGACGATGCCCCCTGTCTATGGTGATGGTAGAACTGCCTCTCCTCTAGGTGTAGAGGATGCCCCCTGTCTATGGTGATGGTAGAATAACCTCTCCTCTAGGTGTAGAGGATGCCCCATGTCTATGGTGATGGTAGAACCTCCTCTCCTCTAGGTGTAGAGGATGCCCTCTGTCTAGGGTGATGGTAGGACCATCTCTCCTTTAGGTGAAGAGGATACCCCCTGTCTATGGTGATGGTAGAACCTCCTCTCCTCTAGGTGTAGAGGATGCCCCCTGTCTATGGTGATGGTAGAACTGCCTCTCCTCTAGGTGTAGAGGATGCCCCCTGTCTATGGTGATGGTAGAATAACCTCTCCTCTAGGTGTAGAGGATGCCCCATGTCTATGGTGATGGTAGAACCTCCTCTCCTCTAGGTGTAGAGGATGCCCTCTGTCTATGGTGATGGTAGGACCATCTCTCCTTTAGGTGAAGAGGATACCCCCTGTCTATGGTGATGGTAGAACCGCCTCTCCTCTAGGTGTAGTGGATGCCCCCTGTCTATGGTGATGGTAGAACCACCTCTCCTCTAGGTGTAGAGGATGCCCCCTGTCTATGGTGATGGTAGAATAACCTCTCCTCTAGGTGTAGAGGATGCCCCATGTCTATGGTGATGGTAGAACCTCCTCTCCTCTAGGTGTAGAGGATGCCCCCTGTCTATGGTGATAGTAGAACTGCCTCTCCTCTAGGTGTAGAGGATACCCTCTGTCTATGGTGATGGTAGGACCATCTCTCCTTTAGGTGAAGAGGATACCCCCTGTCTATGGTGATGGTAGAACCTCCTCTCCTCTAGGTGTAGAGGATGCCCCCTGTCTATGGTGATGGTAGAACCTCCTCTCCTCTAGGTGTAGACGATGCCCCCTGTCTATGGTGATGGTAGAACTGCCTCTCCCCTAGGTGTAGAGGATGCCCCCTGTCTATGGTGATGGTAGAACCTCCTCTCCTCTAGGTGTAGAGGATGCCCTCTGTCTAGGGTGATGGTAGGACCATCTCTCCTTTAGGTGAAGAGGATACCCCCTGTCTATGGTGATGGTAGAACCTCCTCTCCTCTAGGTGTAGAGGATGCGCCCTGTCTATGGTGATGGTAGAACCTCCTCTCCTCTAGGTGTAGACGATGCCCCCTGTCTATGGTGATGGTAGAACTGCCTCTCCTCTAGGTGTAGAGGATGCCCCCTGTCTATGGTGATGGTAGAATAACCTCTCCTCTAGGTGTAGAGGATGCCCCATGTCTATGGTGATGGTAGAACCTCCTCTCCTCTAGGTGTAGAGGATGCCCTCTGTCTAGGGTGATGGTAGGACCATCTCTCCTTTAGGTGAAGAGGATACCCCCTGTCTATGGTGATGGTAGAACCTCCTCTCCTCTAGGTGTAGAGGATGCCCCCTGTCTATGGTGATGGTAGAACCTCCTCTCCTCTAGGTGTAGAGGATGCCCCCTGTCTATGGTGATAGTAGAACTGCCTCTCCTCTAGGTGTAGAGGATGCCCTCTGTCTATGGTGATGGTAGGACCATCTCTCCTTTAGGTGAAGAGGATACCCCCTGTCTATGGTGATGGTAGAACCTCCTCTCCTCTAGGTGTAGAGGATGCCCCCTGTCTATGGTGATGGTAGAACTGCCTCTCCTCTAGGTGTAGAGGATGCCCCCTGTCTATGGTGATGGTAGAATAACCTCTCCTCTAGGTGTAGAGGATGCCCCATGTCTATGGTGATTGTAGAACCTCCTCTCCTCTAGGTGTAGAGGATGCCCTCTGTCTAGGGTGATGGTAGGACCATCTCTCCTTTAGGTGAAGAGGATACCCCCTGTCTATGGTGATGGTAGAACCTCCTCTCCTCTAGGTGTACAGGATGCCCCCTGTCTATGGTGATGGTAGAACCTCCTCTCCTCTAGGTGTAGAGGATGCCCCCTGTCTATGGTGATAGGAGAACTGCCTCTCCTCTAGGTGTAGAGGATGCCCTCTGTCTATGGTGATGGTAGGACCATCTCTCCTTTAGGTGAAGAGGATACCCCCTGTCTATGGTGATGGTAGAACCTCCTCTCCTCTAGGTGTAGAGGATGCCCCCTGTCTATGGTGATGGTAGAACTGCCTCTCATCTAAGTGTAGAGGATGCCCCCTGTCTATGGTGATGGTAGAATAACCTCTCCTCTAGGTGTAGAGGATGCCCCCTGTCTATGGTGATGGTAGAACCTCCTCTCCTCTAGGTGTAGAGGATGCCCCCTGTCTATGGTGATGGTAGAACCACCTCTCCTCTAGGTGTAGAGGATGCCTCCTGTCTATGGTGATGGTAGAACCACCTCTCATCTAGGTGTAGAGGATGCCCCCTGTCTATGCTGATGGTAGAACAGCCTCTCCTCTAGGTGTAGATGATGTCCCCCGTCTATGGTGATGGTAGAACTGCCTCTCCTCTAGGTGTAAAGGATACCCCCTGTCTATGGTGATGGTAGAACTGCCTCTCCTCTAGGTGTAAAGGATGCTCCCTGTCTATGGTGATGGTAGAACCACCTCTCCTCTAGGTGTAGAGGATGTCCCCTGTATATGGTGATGGTAGAACCTCCTCTCCTCTAGGTGTAGAGGATGCCCCCTGTCTATGCTGATGGTAGAGCCTCCTCTCCTCTAGGTGTAGATGATGTCCCCCGTCTATGGTGATGGTAGAACCACCTCTCCTCTAGGTGTAGAGGATGTCCCCTGTATATGGTGATGGTAGAACCTCCTCTCCTCTAGGTGTAGAGGATGCCCCCTGTCTATGGTGATGGTAGAGCCACCTCTCCTCTAGGTGTAGAGGATACCCCCTGTCTATGGTGATGGTAGAACTGCCTCTCCTCTAGGTGTAGAGGATACCCCCTGTCTATGGTGATGGTAGAACTGCCTCTTCTCTAGGTGTAGAGGATACCCCCTGTCTATGGTGATGGTAGAACTGCCTCTTCTCTAGGTGTAGAGGATGCCCCCTGTCTATGGTGGTGGTAGAACAGTCTATCCTCTAGGTGTAGAGGATTCCCCCTGTCTGTGGTGATGTTAGAACCTCCTCTCCTCTAGGTGTAGAGGATGCCCCCTGTCTATGCTGATGGTAGAACAGCCTCTCCTCTAGGTGTAGATGATGTCCCCCGTCTATGGTGATGGTAGAACTGCCTCTCCTCTAGGTGTAAAGGATACCCCCTGTCTATGGTGATGGTAGAACTGCCTCTCCTCTAGGTGTAAAGGATGCTCCCTGTCTATGGTGATGGTAGAACCACCTCTCCTCTAGGTGTAGAGGATGTCCCCTGTATATGGTGATGGTAGAACCTCCTCTCCTCTAGGTGTAGAGGATGCCCCCTGTCTATGCTGATGGTAGAGCCTCCTCTCCTCTAGGTGTAGATGATGTCCCCCGTCTATGGTGATGGTAGAACCACCTCTCCTCTAGGTGTAGAGGATGTCCCCTGTATATGGTGATGGTAGAACCTCCTCTCCTCTAGGTGTAGAGGATGCCCCCTGTCTATGGTGATGGTAGAACCACCTCTCCTCTAGGTGTAGAGGATACCCCCTGTCTATGGTGATGGTAGAACTGCCTCTCCTCTAGGTGTAGAGGATACCCCCTGTCTATGGTGATGGTAGAACTGCCTCTTCTCTAGGTGTAGAGGATACCCCCTGTCTATGGTGATGGTAGAACTGCCTCTTCTCTAGGTGTAGAGGATGCCCCCTGTCTATGGTGGTGGTAGAACAGTCTATCCTCTAGGTGTAGAGGATTCCCCCTGTCTATGGTGATGTTAGAACCTCCTCTCCTCTAGGTGTAGAGGATGCCCCCTGTCTATGGTGATGGTAGGACCATCTCTCCTTTAGGTGTAGAGGATGTCCCATGTCTATGGTGATGGTAGAACCGCATCTCCTCTAGGTGTAGAGGATGCCCCCTGTCTATGGTGATGGTAGAACCGCCTCTCCTCTAGGTATAGAGAATGCCCCCTGTCTATGGTGATGGAAGAACCTCCTCTCCCTTAGGTGTAGAGGATGCCCCCTGTCTATAGTGATGGTAGAACCTCCTCTCCTTTAGGTGTAGAGGATGCCCCCTGTCTATGGTGATGGTAGAACCGCCTCTCCTCTAGGTGTAGAAGATGCCCCCTGTCTATGGTGATGATAGAACCGCCTCTCCTCTAGGTGTAGAGGATGCTCCATGTCTATGGTGATGGTAGAACTGCCTCTCCTCTAGGTGTAGAGGATGCCCCCTGTCTATGGTGATGGTAGAACCACCTCTCCTCTAGGTGTAGAGGATGCCCCCTGTCTATGGTGATGGTAGAACCACCTCTCCTCTAGGTGTAGAGGATGCCTCCTGTCTATGGTGATGGTAGAACCACCTCTCATCTAGGTGTAGAGGATGCCCCCTGTCTATGGTGATGGTAGAACCTCCTCTCCTCTAGGTGTAGAGGATGCCCCCTGTCTATGGTGATGGTAGAACCTCCTCTCCTCTAGGTGTAGAGGATGCCCCCTGTCTATGCTGATGGTAGAACAGCCTCTCCTTTAGGTGTAGATGATGTCCCCCGTCTATGGTGATGGTAGAACTGCCTCTCCTCTAGGTGTAAAGGATACCCCCTGTCTATGGTGATGGTAGAACTGCCTCTCCTCTAGGTGTAAAGGATGCTCCCTGTCTATGGTGATGGTAGAACCACCTCTCCTCTAGGTGTAGAGGATGCCCCCTGTCTATGGTGATGGTAGAACTGCCTCTCCTCTAGGTGTAGAGGATGTCCCCTGTATATGGTGATGGTAGAACCTCCTCTCCTCTAGGTGTAGAGGATGCCCCCTGTCTATGCTGATGGTAGAGCCTCCTCTCCTCTAGGTGTAGATGATGTCCCCCGTCTATGGTGATGGTAAAACCACCTCTCCTCTAGGTGTAGAGGATGTCCCCTGTATATGGTGATGGTAGAACCTCCTCTCCTCTAGGTGTAGAGGATGCCCCCTGTCTATGGTGATGGTAGAACCTCCTCTCCTCTAGGTGTAGAGGATGCCCCTGTCTATGGTGATGGTAGAACCTCCTCTCCTCTAGGTATAGAGGATGCCCCCTGTCTATGGTGATGGTAGAACCCCCTCTCCTCTAGGTGTAGAGGATGTCCCCTGTATATGGTGATGGTAGAACCTCCTCTCCTCTAGATGTAGAGGATGTCCCCTGTCTATGGTGATGGTAGAACCTCCTCTCCTCTAGGTGTAGAGGATGCCCCCTGTCTATGGTGATGGTAGAACCTCCTCTCCTCTAGGTGTAGAGGATGCCCCCTGTCTATGCTGATGGTAGAACAGCCTCTCCTCTAGGTGTAGATGATGTCCCCCGTCTATGGTGATGGTAGAACTGCCTCTCCTCTAGGTGTAAAGGATACCCCCTGTCTATGGTGATGGTAGAACTGCCTCTCCTCTAGGTGTAAAGGATGCTCCCTGTCTATGGTGATGGTAGAACCACCTCTCCTCTAGGTGTAGAGGATGCCCCCTGTCTATGGTGATGGTAGAACTGCCTCTCCTCTAGGTGTAGAGGATGTCCCCTGTATATGGTGATGGTAGAACCTCCTCTCCTCTAGGTGTAGAGGATGCCCCCTGTCTATGCTGATGGTAGAGCCTCCTCTCCTCTAGGTGTAGATGATGTCCCCCGTCTATGGTGATGGTAAAACCACCTCTCCTCTAGGTGTAGAGGATGTCCCCTGTATATGGTGATGGTAGAACCTCCTCTCCTCTAGGTGTAGAGGATGCCCCCTGTCTATGGTGATGGTAGAACCTCCTCTCCTCTAGGTGTAGAGGATGCCCCTGTCTATGGTGATGGTAGAACCTCCTCTCCTCTAGGTATAGAGGATGCCCCCTGTCTATGGTGATGGTAGAACCCCCTCTCCTCTAGGTGTAGAGGATGTCCCCTGTATATGGTGATGGTAGAACCTCCTCTCCTCTAGATGTAGAGGATGTCCCCTGTCTATGGTGATGGTAGAACCTCCTCTCCTCTAGGTGTAGAGGATGCCCCCTGTCTATGGTGATGGTAGAACCTCCTCTCCTCTAGGTGTAGAGGATGCCCCCTGTCTATGCTGATGGTAGAACAGCCTCTCCTCTAGGTGTAGATGATGTCCCCCGTCTATGGTGATGGTAGAACTGCCTCTCCTCTAGGTGTAAAGGATACCCCCTGTCTATGGTGATGGTAGAACTGCCTCTCCTCTAGGTGTAAAGGATGCTCCCTGTCTATGGTGATGGTAGAACCACCTCTCCTCTAGGTGTAGAGGATGCCCCCTGTCTATGGTGATGGTAGAACTGCCTCTCCTCTAGGTGTAGAGGATGTCCCCTGTATATGGTGATGGTAGAACCTCCTCTCCTCTAGGTGTAGAGGATGCCCCCTGTCTATGCTGATGGTAGAGCCTCCTCTCCTCTAGGTGTAGATGATGTCCCCCGTCTATGGTGATGGTAAAACCACCTCTCCTCTAGGTGTAGAGGATGTCCCCTGTATATGGTGATGGTAGAACCTCCTCTCCTCTAGGTGTAGAGGATGCCCCCTGTCTATTGTGATGTTTATGGAAACAATGGAACAAACTGTCCTCTATTTACTAATAGGTTCAAATGACAGAAGAGTTATTATAGGATTCTGGGAAATCTGTGTCCTACAATGGTGACAATACATTATAGAATGTATTTTTTACATTTATTATCTCCTTATTTATCATAACGAGGCAATTTCTATATAGCATGGGCCAATTCTCTGGATAAGTAGTATAGAGACTGCCCCAGCATCCAGGGGTTAATACAGGAACATAATAAGGAAAAAAAATGTTAATTTGTAAATGAGCCCTCATTGCAGCCCCCCTCAGGTAAGCTCAAGACCCCCAGGTTAACGTTTGGTTGTAAAACTCATCAACCTTCTGTGTCCGTCAGACACATTATAGAGTGGATGAATCCACCTGGAACGGAATCGGGGCAGCGCGGATCACCCAAAATGCCCAATTAGCCAGAGGAAGCTCAGAGTCCAGGAGTGGAGTGTCATTAGCAGTGCCACTTGTCACCTCTAACGAGGGACCCAGGCACTGCAAGGTGACATAGCACAGCTAGGTGTGACGAATGAGGCCTGCGCCAACTAGCTGGAGAGCTGCGGAGGAAGAATTGGCTTCATATAGATATCTCGACTCATACTGGGAAAAAATTACCGGAGAAAACAGGGAAAATCCATCTGTTTTCATCCGTTACTACCCAGTATAAGCAACAAGCATTACCAATATAGACATTATATATAGTGTGTTACATCTTGTTTTACATGTTCTCTTGTGGAACTACAACAAACAGCATTCCCTGGAACGGGAGGGATGGAACACAGGGGGGACAGTTTGGAGCCAACTAGAATTTTTGAAGAACCTGACTATAAGGGTGAAGACACACGTGGCGTTTTTAGGCCGTTTTTAGTTAGTGCGTTTTTTATATCATAAAAAACGCATGCGTTTTTGACAGGTTTGACCAATTATCTTAATTCAAACTGGTCAAAAACGCATGCGTTTTTTACGATCTGAAAACTAAAAACGAGCCAAAAATGGCCTAAAAACGCCACGTACGTCTTCACCCTAAGGTCTTACACGCTGATAATAAGTGACAACATCTGACTACATCAGGGGCTTAACTAGGAGAGGCAAGGCCCCATTTCAGACTTCTTCACCCTTACCCCTTAAAAAAATATACATACTTTTTTACATTACATTTTACATATGTACATTGCAATCACACACAGTATATACACACCATATATACATACATACAGCAAATACACACATACATACAATATCATATACAGCATATACACACACATACAAATACAGATTATTCACACTACACACACCCACAGCATATTCACAACCAATATCCCAGTTGCCAGCCCCCATGACACCGTGGGCCCCATAGTAGCTGCTATAGATGTTCCACTTGTAGTTATGCCCCTGGATGAAGGGGAATTTTACGTTTGTGGGTCATATTAGGGGGTATTATATTGGGGTTCAAATGGGGACAAACAACAGTTTGGGTGATGGCGACAGTACAGGATGTGTTATACAGGGCGGGGGGAGTTTACAATGTGGTTTTGCCAATGGAAGGGGGGATTATATAGTGTGGGACCCATTTTATGTATACACTCACCGTCCACTTTATTAGGTACACCTGTCCAACTGCTCGTTAACACTTAATTTCTAATCAGCCAATCACATGGTGGCAACTCAGTGCATTTAGGCATGTAGACATGGTCAAGACAATCTCCTGCAGTTCAAACCGAGCATCAGTATGGGGAAGAAAGGTGATTTGAGTGCCTTTGAACGTGGCATGGTTGTTGGTGCCAGAAGGGCTGGTCTGAGTATTTCAGAAACTGCTGATCTACTGGGATTTTCACACACAACCATCTCTAGGGTTTACAGAGAATGGTCCGAAAAAGAAAAAAACATCCAGTGAGCGGCAGTTCTGTGGGCGGAAATGCCTTGTTGATGCCAGAGGTCAGAGGAGAATGGGCAGACTGGTTCGAGCTGATAGAAAGGCAACAGTGACTCAAATTGCCACCCGTTACAACCAAGGTAGGCAGAAGAGCATCTCTGAACGCACAGTACGTCGAACTTTGAGGCAGATGGGCTACAGCAGCAGAAGACCACACCGGGTGCCACTCCTTTCAGCTAAGAACAGGAAACTGAGGCTACAATTTGCACAAGCTCATCGAAATTGGACAGTAGAAGATTGGAAAAACGTTGCCTGGTCTGATGAGTCTCGATTTCTGCTGCGACATTCGGATGGTAGGGTCATAATTTGGCGTCAACAACATGAAAGCATGGATCCATCCTGCCTTGTATCAATGGTTCAGGCTGGTGGTGGTGGTGTCATGGTGTGGGGAATATTTTCTTGGCACCCTTTGGGCCCCTTGGTACCAATTGAGCATCGTTGCAACGCCACAGCCTACCTGTGTATTGTTGCTGACCATGTCCATCCCTTTATGACCACAATGTACCCTGTAACATCTGATGGCTACTTTCAGCAGGATAATGCGCCATGTCATAAAGCTGGAATCATCTCAGACTGGTTTCTTGAACATGACAATGAGGTCACTGGACTCAAATGGCCTCCACAGTCACCAGATCTCAATCCAATAGAGCATCTTTGGGATGTGGTGGAACGGGAGATTCGCATCATGGATGTGCAGCCGACAAATCTGCGGCAACTGTGTGATGCCATCATGTCAATATGGACCAAAATCTCTGAGGAATGCTTCCAGCACCTTGTTGAATCTATGCCACGAAGAATTGAGGCAGTTCTGAAGGCAAAAGGGGGTCCAACCCGTTACTAGCATGGTGTACCTAATAAAGTGGCCGGTGAGTGTATTATATATATTATATTGTGTGGAAATACTAAGGAGTGGGATAAGGGGAAGGCAAATGTTGTGGCTGATCTTGTGTAGGAGGTTTGCCTGAAGGCTCCTGGGCACAGGAACAATGGCGCCCTCTGCAGTCCCTCGAGTTATGCCCCTAATGTGATATAGCATAGTTATTGCAGGTGGCAAGGTAGCAGCCAGATCTCCCCCCACTTGTTTAGCCCCTATTGCTCTGGGGCCTAGAGGTGGCGTAACTATCGGAAAGAAAACTTTATCGGGCACATTTACTTACCCGTCCCGTTGATGCCTCCAATCTGGAATGTCCGACTAGGATTCGGAGCTGCCACGATTCACTAAGATCGTCCGTCCAATTTCCTGCATGTGTCGCTTCCGCGCTGAGGTCCGCCAGAGTTCACCTTCTTCTTCCTGGTGCATGTGAGTGCTGATCTTCCGACACAATTTGAATTTTAAATTCCGAAGTTTGTCCGAATCAGTCAGGTTGTCCGATGGCCACGCCCCCCCGATTTGTGTTGCATGAATGGCCACGCTGATGCGCCAAAATCTGAACGTGTCCGCCAAAAATCCCTCTGCCATTCAGGGCAAATTAGAAATATTCAACGTAAATGTGTCCGATGGGGCACATTTACTTACCAGGTCCATTCGCGTTCCAGCGGCAGCTTCTCCGACGAGCGTTCCGGTCTTCCGGCGATTCATGAAGGTCCTGCGCCCGATGTCCACAAGGTGTCGCCGCTGCGCCGAAGTCCGCCGAGGTGCCCCGGAGTTCAACGTCTTCATCGTGGTGCATGTGAGTATGGCCCGTGCGACCAATTTTTTTTTTTAAATGGGCCGGTTTTTCCGAATCCGTCGGGTTTTCGTTCGGCCACGCCCCCGATTTCCGCCGCGTGCATGCCAGCGCCGATGCGCCACAAACCAATCACGTGCGCCAAAAACCCGGGGCAATTCAGGGAAAATCGTCGCAAATCGGAAATATTCGTGTAACACGTAGGGAAAACGCAATTCGGGCCCTTAGTAAATGACCCCCCAATGTGTCCAATGAGGCCCTATTCTTTAAACCCTGGTTGCCCAATCCGCTTTTTAAAAAATAAAATAAAATTGATGTTAAATATTGCAAACCGTAAGGTAATTACCGATGAGATTGGCATCTTGGCACGTGTAGGGGCATGTGGTGCCAGGAGTTCTGTAAATGATATGACACTACACATACACATCATACATGCTCCTAGTCCGGCTCCATGTATTAGAGGACGTGTACAATTCTCCAGCTTTCTCTGCTCGGGAGGAGACCGGGCCGGGCCTGCAGGCACACAGAGGTAGCGGGCACGGGGCCAGCTGTTTAGCTTGGACACTGGTGAGACTCGCAGGGGGAATCCTTCAACCATGGATTTATTATTTCCTGCTACTAAAAAGGAGAATCAATTCCAGTTAGATATTCATTTACTGAATGTGGAAAATGGCCGCTCATCTCGGGGCCTCTGACACGTAGAGGAAAGGAATAAATAAAACGGCTGACCGAGCGCTCTTAACCCTTTACCTGCTGAAAGCACTTGCCATAAAGTCCTGTACTAAAATTCATAAAATTGAACAGCTGCACCATGAGAAGGGTTTGCATAAAGTTTTACTATTTCTATATCCTACAGACAAGTGCATGACACGACTTACTGTAGATGAGGTTTGTGATCTACGCAGGACAGGCCGGACCACTAGAGCTGGTGGATATAGTTAGACAGCCCCCTGTGGTATATAGCCAGACAGCTCCCTGTGGTATTTAGCCAGACAGCCCCCTGTAGTATATAGCCTGCCACCCCCTGTAGTATATAACCTGCCAGCCCCCTGTTTGCCCAGCACATGAAAAAATAAACGTACATACTCACCTTCCAGAGGTCCGTGATGCTCAGCGCGGCTCCCTGATGCTGACCCGGCGTTGTCCTAGCAGTTGTAACGAGCAGTAGTTCTATATTTACTCCAGATGTAAATAGCCCTGTGACACTTTTTAGCAGTGAAAAGTCCCAAATAACCTCAGTGCCCAGGAAAACCAATGAAAAATAACCCCCAATAAGTTCCATAGGGGCCTCCCATTTACCATTTGCCCTTTATAATTTTGGTGAATACCAGAAGGTGTTGTTCACCCCTTAGATGCCATGGTCCAATGATACAGCAGCACCGAAGGGTTGTGTACCAGCCCTTTGACTGGTTCTTTCTCTAACGGAGAACTTCGAAGAATAGAGAATTATTATAGCTTAAAGGGTCCATGTGACCAATTGTAATTGTTTTATATTATAACAGTGATCAGCAGAATTGTGACCAAAATTTTGACTACGGATGAAGTGACAATTTTGACTGACACTTCACTAACTTGTAATGGGTTGTGTACGATAACCACCCGGAATTCCCAAAGATGTAAGTGGGATCAGCATCAGTCCTGGATGTGGACCCCACTCACAGGGGGATATGTGATCGACCATAGTGACCTGTTTCCCCTAAATTTTAAAGGAACGGGTTACTTTCCTAGAATAACCGTTGTAACCAGCTTTCTTACATCCCATGACAACCCCTTTAAGCCATTCCCTCATTAACTTGTTCTCCTAATCATGAGCTATCACTCTGTCGAGCTGTGCATTATCACATTTTCTTTTGATCATATGTCATGATGAACACATGGCCACCATTATTACCCCTTCTGAGACCTATGTCTTCACTTTTTTGTTTCTTACAGAACCCATGTTGAGTGTATTAAGAATTTTCCTGATAAATTTTACAATGCAAGTGGATAGGGAAAGCAAAGCCTGAACTCCAGGGTAAGGGATCTGGCTGGAGATCATTAAAAGCGCAGCCAAATGACCCTGTTCTGGGAAGAGGCATCAGTCTAGACTCACAAATAAAGTTCTTTCGCCTCCCTCCCAGAGAGACCAGTCAATTATTTTCAGATTACAACAGCAGGGGGTCAGAGTCGTCAGTACATATCACCATGTACCGGGCTGCCCCCCTCTTCCCTGCCGTCCCCTGTTTATGTTACCAGGTGGGAATCCGGGCTCCGCCACTGACTGTAAATCCCTCCGCTCACTAAACATAGTAACATGGAGTTACACAACACATGGGACACATGTAGCCCACCCAGGGTTGTATCCCCATACCTGCAATTATAGGACCACGTTTTATTGCAAAAACTGTATATATGGTGTTATTAATGGAGTCCACAAAGTCATCTGGACAGAATGTACTGAGACAGACACACGGAAAATCCACACATGTCATGCCCTTTTGTAAAGTGCCATCATATTAAAGGGAACCTGTCAGCATTTTACCCCAGTCAACTACTTGTCCCCTCAGGTACAGTATGAAATGTCCTTTATAGAATTCCCTCTTTTATGTGAAATCTCATCCGTTTATCTATTAAAAAAAGAAAGAAAGACTTCATTTTTACATGAGATGAGTCAAGTTTAGTGCTTGCAGGGGAGTGTCACTTCAGAAGCCCCTATCGTCTGTTCTATAGCACCTAGAAACATGCTACAGGTGTCATATTAAACATAAGGTTTTGATTAGAGATAAGCGAGCACTAAAATCCTCGAGTGCTCGTTACTCGAGTCGAACTGTTCCCGATGCTCGAGTGCTCAAGGTCAATGGGAGACTCGAGCATTTTTCACTGAAAGAACACATTGAAAGAACACTGAAGAAGAACACATTGCAGATGTTTCCGTACATCTGCTAACTTATCCGAATACACGCACGCCAAACGGTGTTCTTCACAATAGTATGTGAAGAACAAAGGGGGTCATTTACTAAGGGCCCGATTCGCGTTTTCCCGACGTGTTACCCGAATATTTCCGATTTGCGCCGATTGTACCTGAATTGCCCCGGGTTTTTGGCGCACGCGATCGAATTGTGGCGCATCGGCGCCGGCATGCGCGCGACAGAAATCGGGGGGCGTGGCCGAACGAAAACCCGACGTATTCGGAAAAACCGCCGCATTTAAAAAAAAATTGTGTCGCGAAAATTTCACTCACCTTCATCCTGGATAGGCCGGTGTATTTCGAGGCATTCCAGCGGACTTCAGCGCAGCAGCGCCACCTGGTGGACGGCGGAGGAACTGCTTTGATGAATCCCGGCCGGACCCGAATCCAGCGCAGAGAATGCGCCGCTGGATCGCGAACGGACCGGGTAAGTAAGTCTGCCCCAATATGTGTAAAGAACACATTGCAGATGTTTCCATACATGTGTTATTCACACATATTGGGGGTCATTTACTAAGGGCCCGATTCGCGATTTCCCGACGTGTTACCCGAATATTTCCGATTTGCGCCGATTTTCCCTGTATTGCCCCGGGATTTTGGCACACGCGATCGGATTTTGGCGCATCGGCATTGGCATGCACGTGACGGAAATCGGGGGGCCGTGGCCGAACGAAAACCCGACGGATTCGGAAAAACTGACGCATTTAAAAAAAAAATGTGTTGCGAAAATTGCACTCACCTTCACCAAGTATAGGCCGGTGAATTTCAGGGCATTCCAGCGGGCCTCGGCGGACTTCAGCACAGCAGCAACATCTGGTGGACGTCGGAGGAACTACCTTAGTGAATCCCGGCCGGACCTGAATCCACCTCAGAGAACGCGCCTCTGGATCGCGAATGGACCGGGTAAGTAAATCTGCCCTATTGTTCTTCATATACTATTGTGAAGAACACCGTTCAGCACGCGTGTCTTCGGATAAGTTAGCAGATGTACGGAAACATCTGCAATGTGTTCTTCACTTAAATGATCCTGTGTTCACTGTTTTCATTGTATTCTTCACTGTTCTTCACTGTGTTTTCTTAAGTAAATGCTCAATCTCAAGCCAGCGAAATACTCGTCCGAGCAACGAGCCGTTTCGAGTAGGCTAATACTTGAACTAGCAACAAGCTCGGACGAATATACTCGTTCATCTCTAGATTTGATCTTTCAGACCACAGCCTAAAGATCCATTTCTAGTATGTTTAGTTCTGTAGCTCATTGGCTTGAAGGTGGTAAGCATATAATTCAAGTGATTTATTGTGATTTATAATTTCAGTGCTTCTAAAATGTTTGTTTTTGAATAAAAGTATATATTTCCTTAATACACATCCTTTTCTTGTCTTTCATATGCTTCATATATATAATGGAGGTGTGGAGGTTGTGATATTTTTCTTCTTCTCTTCCATATAAAAGTTCTGTAGCTCACAGAGCCATACGCTTGACGAAAGTTGATATAATTAGCTTTAACATGATGTAAAAAGCTTTTTTCCCAGTACTATAGAACAAAAAATAAAGGCTTTTAATGCCATACAGGAAAATTATAGAAATATGAAGAATATTAACCTGGTGGTAACAGGTTGAGACCAAGATTCTCCATCAAATATAGAAAATATACATAGAATATACATAAAATACACTGCAGATGAGATGGCGACAAGTAAAACATCTGTTGCGCTGTTACCTCTCTCGCAGTCACGCGGCCTGAATCATCACGTCAGACTGGATCCTGGGCGTCCTCTTCCCCACTACAGAGACCACATCCAGATGATACAGAGGAGTAGTGTTCACATGGGACATAAGTGAGGTCAGGAGAAGAGCGTTTCCTAAGAAGAAATATTCCATAATCTAAGGAACAGAAAGTCGACATGTGAACATGGATGCAACCACCACAAATATAGAGATGCTGGCTGAAAAAAGTCACACATCTAAAAGTAAAAATTTCTTTTATTGGCGTGAAAGAGTTGCTACAATAAACTCCTTTAGTTCAGGAAACTAGATTATCCATTATTCTGGATTATTATATGAGGATTATAACACTTCCAGGTTTAAGATATTACAGGGATTGGCCGCTTTACCTCATGAACAATCGTCCTGCTAGGATCTTATGATTGTATTCATGAATATAAGATCAAGGTCCTGGCGGGGCGATTTCTCATGGACAGATAGAGATCACATGACCCTCCATCTGCGGCCATTTTATGGACAGGAATCTCTGGCTGATGAGGTAAAAGACAGGAGACTTCAGTTTACATATCAGGAAGGCGGAGCAGAACTATTAATAGATATTGGTAAATTACATAATATCCTGCCCCCTACATATTTATACGTACATTACAAAAACATGAGGTAAAGTGGTCAACTCTTTTAATGGCCAAACACAAGTGATCAATATCAGACTGGTGGGGGTCTGACTGTTGCCCTCTCCCCATGATTCGGGACAGTTGTCAGGGGTTCAGGGGTTGCAGCTTCATCCTAGTCATCAAGTAGATGGTGAGAAGTGTGAAGTGTCTCCATCAATAACTCATCAGCAAAGCTGTTAATAGTTGGACCCCCAAAATACAAAATACACCTAACTAACCAGCATAGACCAGGCTCGGACTGGTCCACAGTTGAATAGGTTGTCCTCTGAGCTTGGTTGGCCGCCAGGACCTACTTTATGGGAATATATTGCTGACTCACAGAGCTAAGAGGACTCAAGTTAAAGGCAAAGGCCAGTCAGCAGGTTACTGACAGGGATCCTAGAACATCTCATGGCAATGACTAGAGCAATGGGTCAGTTTTAGGATTTTGTAAATGGATATCAGGTAATATTTGCACAGTGGTGGGCCCCAATAAAAGATTTTACCGGTGGGCACGAGGCATTTCAGTCCAATACTGGCAAAGACTCACCCTATAAGAGACCTAGTTCAACTTTATTTCAGGACCTTCCCCAAAAAATGTGTACAGGGAGACATGAGATTCAGAAAAAAATCTTTTATACTCTAAACTAGAAATATATTTCCTTTTTATGTTTTTATTTTCTGTTATGTTAGATCCTAAATGCATATTTTGTACCGTTACACCCATGGGGTATCTTGTATACTGGATTGTAAGGAGCCAGACCTACATGTGATTTGGGAAGGGACACAGCCTAACTTTGGGTTTCAGTAAAATGTCTTTGGCTCCAGATTTTGGATCCGTCCTGATAATTCACTACGCTGCATTCAGTCGTATTGTCTGGAGTCTAACATTTGGCATGTCGCTGATATCGGCCCCCGGGTTCTGTAAACAGAACTACTGTGCAGACCCCCGCAGTAAGAAGTGAAGAAGCCGGGGCGGCCACATAGGCGCGGAGCTCACACACCCCTTACTCCCACATTTGTCACAGCAGGATCTCTAATACACAGCAGATAGATGACTGACTCCATAGTGAAGCCGCACAGCTGGCCCGGATCCCTAGGCTTCTAGGAAAGCCCCGCCAGGCACATGAAGACTCAATGTAAAACAGGCGGCGTCATTACAACCTGCGCCGTAACAGTAGCTGACTGATACACACCATATGTGATGAACCTGGCAGCTGGGAAGGTTCATGTACACATGTGCCTATAGCCCAGGATGGAGACCTCCCGGGGTCACGTGCCACGTCTGGGTTTTGCAATGTATGTCCTTGATTCTATGCAGATTCTTTTCTTAAATTATGTTTATAAAGGTCAAAGTCGTGTTTATTATGATGTAGACCCCTGCACAGGAGAGTTTCATTAGGAAAGGATGGGCCATGTGGAAAAATGGTGGTCGTGCCCCCTTTACATAGGTGTGAACATTACTGGGTGCCCATACTCAGCAGTGTTATTTACTTGTCACTACTATGTGTGGAGTAGCCCCCCTGACACCTTGGCCCCATAGGAGCCGCTATGGGTGCCATACTGGTAGTTGCCCTACATAACCGATTTAACATAAAATTAAATAGATAATTTACTTAGAATACGAAGTCCCCTCAAAAGTGCTTATCATGGGGCTCATTTACTTACCCGGTCCAGTCGTGATCCTGCAGCGCGTTGTCCGACATGGATACGCGTCTGCCAGGATTCACTAAGGTCATGTGCCCGAGTTCCTGCAGGTGTCGCTGCTGCGCCAAGGCCCGCCGGAATTCACCTTCTTCTTCCCGGAGCATGTAAGTGCATGTCTTGCAACACAAATTCTTTTTTAAATACCGCGGTTTTTCCGAATCCGTCGGGTTTTCCGACTGCCAAGCCCCCCCCCCCGATTTCCGACGCATGCAAGCCGGCGCCGAATGCATGCGCCAAAAAACGGGGCAATTTGACGCAAAATGGCGCAAATCGAAAACATTCGGTAAAACCTGACGGAATCGCAGCATTCAGACCCTTAGTAAATGTGCCCCAATGTCTATAAATATAAAAATAAATCCCATATGCACCCGGCATTCAGTTACCGTACATCACATTTGTTCTCCATCTGACCTCGCTGACGCTTCTCTAAGAATGGCAGAAAGCAGAGATCTAGAATACAGAACATATAGTGGAAAATTGGCGAACTTTTCATTATAGAAACAATAACATTTATTTGTGGATACTAGACAACCCCTTGAAAAGGAACCCCTTTATACCACTGCCCCCCCCCCCCAGGTAGGATGTGACCTTTCTAGAATTTCATCATTTATATGAAATCAATAGATTATCTTTAAAAAAAAAAAAATCCACTCCAAAGTTATATTAAAATAAGCAGAAAAGAGTCATATTTTAACTGTTAAATTTCTAGTCTAGTGAATCTAGTTAAATTTAGAGGCTGCAGGGAGAGTGTCACTTTAGACGCCCCTTTCTTTTTCTATAGTACCTAGAAACAGGTATCAAACAGGTATCTTTGATATGACATTCATATCAAAGATAAGAATGTCATTTTTCAGATCAAATTGTTGTTCTGTGATCTAATATGACAACAACATCATGAGGGGCATTTATTAATTTTGGCGAAGGTTGGCGCTGGAACCATGCTATATTTTTCAGTAGGATGTAAGTTTGTGGTGCAAGGGATTAATAAATTGGTGCACGGACTTAAAGGTAACTCCCCAGACCTGCTTTTAGCTGCTTGAATTTTGCGCCACAAATTGCTCCACAAAACAAGCGTCAGAAAACACCAATATTGTGGTGCAGACACTTCATAAATTAAGGTGAAAGAGGCACAAAAAGGAAAAAAATAAAAAAAACACTAGCAGTTTTCTGTTTGAAAGGCCATAATAAATGACCCCCCATGTTTCTAGATCCTATAGATTTGAAAATAGGGACTGCTTAAGTGACGCTCCCCCTGCAGCCTCTAAACTTGACTCATCCCAAAATATGACTATCTCTGTTCATTTTCACATGACTTTGGAGGAGATTTCTTTTTATAGATAAACTACGGATGAGATAGGATTGTATAAGAGAGAATTGTAGAAATTATGGGTCAGATGTATCAATGTTGTGGCGCACTAGTTCCGTTTTTGCGCCTATATGAGGCGCATTGTTGCACCTGAGTTATTACAAGTTAGTTGAGTGCAAGCCTCTTATTAATCACTTGTGAGTCTCCGCATGATTTTGTGACTGCACTTTACTTTAGGCACAATATAGACGCAAAAAAACAAGTGATACATAAATTTAATGGGGTAATGCGATAGTAGTTTGAGGGGTAAAATCTGCTGACTGTAGGGTTTAAATAAAAATTGTGGCTTCCTGCTGCCACCAACAGAGGGCGCTCAACCCCATCCTGTTCTTATTTTAAATGTAATGGGACTATTTTGGACTTTTTGAAGCTTCCTGACTTCCTGAGCAGTGGAAGTGAAAGTTCTGTGAGAGGGGGTGAGAAATAAGCCGGATTCAGTTATTATATAACACTAGCAAGTTCTATTAGTTTATATGTAGTCAGACAGCGCCTTTGGGTTTAAAACTGGGCCTGGAGAGTTTATGTCCTTATAACATACATAACATTTTTTCCATTATGATCTTTTGGCCTCTGCTCATTATTTACTCTATGGAATTGTGTTTTTTTTTCCATGATTCCCTATGGGTGACTCACAACAGTACAGGCGGTCCCCTACTTAAGAACACCTGACTTACATACGACCCCTAGTTACAAACAGACCTCTGGATCTTGGTGATTTACTGTACTTTAGCTTTAGGCTACAATAAACAGCTATAACAGTTATCACAGGTGTCTGTAATGAAGCTTTATTGCTAATCCTGGTTCTAATGACAATCCAACACTTTTAAAATCCAATTTTCACAGAGACAAAAAATAATTTGGCTGGGGGTTACAATGATTAAGTATACAGTTCCGACTTACATACAAATTCAACTTAAGAACAAACCTACAGACCCTATCTTGTATGTAACCCGGGGACTGCCTGTATACAGTATAGGCGTTGGGTTCTAATAGCGCAGCCAGGCCACTACACAGTATATGGAGTCAGCTGTTTCTGGTGATTGCTACAGAAAATCCTGTTTATATATTTAACATTATTTAATTAAGGGGGACTCTAATTCTCCCCCTAGTGGTGGCTGCAGGTAAGTAAAATTTGAATAATATAACTGTGTCCATGTTAGATACTGAGCTGCTCCTGCACTGTACAGAGTTTCTTTAGTATGGATGAGCAGACCCGAATGGCTTGTGCCAATCTTTGCTGACTCGTCTCTGGACTTCGTTAAAAGTCGGTTTGCGTCTGACTCAAATTCTCTGCCCCGATGAATGCTCGTACTGATCGTGGGTGTTAACAGTTTAAATGCTGTTGCTGGACACATTGGGGCTCATTTACTAAGGGCCCCGGATCACACTTTTGATCAATGAAGAACGTGTGTCAGTTTTGATGAGCCTGGCGCCCCCTGCACACTACACAGGCAAACTGCACCTAGTACAGACTGCACTTATTTTGATAAATGTGGCCCAATGTCTCCCTGGGTCTCACATTCCTCCATGTACAGTATGTCCGCTCCTCCTCTGACTCTCCCCCTCCGTGGAAGGCGCCGCGCAGAGTTCATCTGTCGCCCTGGGCTCTCATCTCATTTTCTCCTGCAGAATGATTGCAGGAGCCGCATGCATAATATGTGGAGATATTGCTTGTGTTATTAGAGCTCATAGTAAGGGGGCAGCCGGGACCCTCCTCCCTCCTCACCGCCTTCCCTCTCCTATTACTTTTGCTATAAAACAATGTGAGATGGAGAGGAAGGTGTTAATGGGAAGCAATAGTGAGGAGACAAACCAGAGGACTCATAGCTATAAATAGTCACCATTGTACAATGTAACCATAGGGTCCCACACAAAAACTAGTAATGGGTTCCCCCAACCATCAGCAGAACGCGGGAAATCACTGGGATTATTGGAGGCTTCTTAAAGGGAGAATGTAACACATAATATCTAAAGGGATAATACACAAAGAGATGTCACAATACAGAGATAATACACACAGTGATGTCACAGTACAGGGATAATACACACAGTGATGTCACAGTACAGAGATAATACACACAGTGATGTCACAGTACAAGGATAATATGCACAGTGATGTCACATTACAGAGATAATACACACAGTGATGTCACAGTACAGGCATAATACACACAGTGATGTCACAGTACAGAGATAATATACACAGTGATGTCACAGTACTGGGATAATACACACAGTGATATCACAGTACAGGGATAATACACACAGTGATGTCACAATACAGAGATAATACGCACAATGATGTCACAGTACAAGGATAATACGCACAGTGATGTCACAGTACAGGGATAATACACACAGTGATGTCACAGTACAGGGATAATACACACAGTGATGTCACAGTACAGACGTAATACACACAGTGATGTTACAATACAGAGATAATACACACAGTGATGTCACAGTACAAGGAAAATACACACAGTGATGTCACAGTACAGGAATAATACATACAGTGATGTCACAGTACAGGGATAATGCACACAGTGATGTCACAGTACAGAGATAGTACACACAGTGATGTCACAGTACAGGGATAATACACAGTGATGTCACAGTACAGGGTTAATACACAGTGATGTCACAGTCCGGGGATAATACACACAGTGATGTCACAGTACAGAGATAATACACACAGTGATGTCACAGTATTGGGGTAATGCATACAGTGATGTCACAGTAGAAGGATAATACACACAGTGATGTCACAGCACAGGGATAATACACAGTGATGTCACAGTCCGGGGATAATACACACAGTGATGTCACAGTACAGAGATAATACACACAGTGATGTCACAGTACAAGGATAATACACACAGTGATGTCACAGTACAGGGATAATACACACAGTGATGTCACAGTACAGGGATAATACACACAGTGATGTCACAGTACAAGGATAATACACACAGTGATGTCACAGTACAAGGATAATACACCCAGTGATGTCACAGTACAGGGATAATACACACAGTGATGTCACAGTACAGGGATAATACACACAGGGGGTCATTTACTAAGGGCCCGAATCGCGTTTTCCCGACGTGTTACCCGAATATTTCCGATTTGCGCCGATTGTACCTGAATTGCCCCGGGATTGTGTCGCACGCGATCGGATTGTGGCGCATCGGCGCCGGCATGCGCGCGACGGAAATCGGGGGGCGTGGCCGAACGAAAACCCGACGTATTCGGAAAAACCGCCGCATTTAAAACCCGAAAAAGTGTCGCTTGGTGACCGCTTACCTTCACCTGGTCCGAGGTGGTGCATTCCGGCGCGTGGAGATGATTTTCAGCGCAGCAGCGCCACCTGGTGGACGGCGGAGGAACTACCTTCATGAATCCCGGCCGGACCCGAATCCAGAGCAGAGAACGCGCCGCTGGATCGCGAATGGGCCGGGTAAGTAAATTTGCCCCACAGTGATGTAACAGTACAGGGATAATACACACAGTGATGTCACAGTACAAGGATAATACACAGGCACCTTTGACCTCTCTTTGGCTGCCTTTTTCCATATTGTCTAGATGGAGGGTCTCTTTGCACCCTTATGGCACAGGTAGGACTGGTTCTTCTGCGTCTCTTCTAGTTATAACATTTCTACTATACACAAGATAACCTCTGTAATGCGCCACTCAAAATTAACCCATTCCTGGAATAAAAACATTCCCCCCTCACAGCCCCTCCCCAGTAATATGGGTCATTGATCCGTCCCTTTACTTGTCCCAGACCTGAAGTAACCCTACACGCAGGGAACGCCGTTCATCATCAGCCGAATATCAGGATGGAGGCTGAATATGTAATAAACAGGATAGATAAAAAAAATCTGCGAGTCAGAGGAGCATAAAGAGAGAAAGGAAGAATTATCTGGCAGGAAATGAGGAGGGTCACGAATAAAGAAGAAAATCAGGAATATATTTTTTGCCAGGTTTTTTGCAATAAAAATGTATTTTAGTCCTAAAACTATTGTGGCCGGCCAATAATAACGGAGCTAATTCCTTAAACCTTGTGTAGCCGATGAGTTTGCCCTGAGCCGGAAGCCTGAGGCATTTATTACCCGGGCTCTCACAATCTATACTAAAGTGATCAGTTTCCTCTCCGGCCGCCACCGCTGGGTGAAATCCCACTGCAGGAGATGACAGGGAGAAATTTATGTGCAACTTTTCACACATAATATCTGATCAGAGGCCTCTGCAATATTTCAATTTTAGAAGCAATGACTTTTGCTTTTACGGAGATTTTAACAAGTTAACTCTTCGTGGCCGGAAAGCCTCGGATTGTGTGGTTTAATATGGAAAAAAGATCGCTTAGAAACATTCGTATATGGTCATATATAGACTTGAGAGATGATTCATCGCCACCGTAGGGGTTAATCCAAAAAATATTCGGACTGCTTACAATGGATGACCATCAAATGCATATGGGGCCCTCCTGGCCTACATCCCAAACAGAATCAGTAGGATTTCCACTTTCCCAATTCTTTTGTCTTTTAAAGGAAATCTACCATCAAAATCCTGATAAACCAGGGACATTACTCATAGATCCAGGCACCGTGACTGTGATAATCATCTTATATTTGATATCCATGGCCTCCTACCTTCTAATAACAACTTTTAAAATTGTGCTAATGAGCACATAGGTGTTAGGTCATTATGCTAATTAGCATAATTTTTAAAGTTGATTTTAGAAGGGGGCATCTATGAGTAAGTGTCCCTAGTTTGTAATGCTTGATTTTGATGGTAGACAGGGAACCTGTCACCGCATTTTTAACAAATACAGCTAGTGGAAGGTTCCTATAAAGCCCTAGTATCTATATGACACCCTTCTTTTCGCTAAAAATTGTTTCCCCCACAGAAAATCTGAGTTATAAACTTGCCTGGCATATGGGGATCTATAGAATGAGTTGTGGAGCGTGGCCTAATGTCATATCACCAGAATGACATAACTACAGGTCCTTTAGCCTCTTAGCATTAGCAAACTGTACCCCATGCATGTATCTGACCACATAAAAAATCACAGCATGCCTCCATGGTCTTTTACTCCTCTCCATGCAGGCTGCTGTGATTTCATGTGATATGATATGCTGCGATTTTATAAGAAATATGCTTGGTGTACAGTTTGCTAATGTTAGAAGGCTACAGGACCTGCAATGATGTCACCCTGGTCACATGACATTATTGCTGCATGCAGAAAAAGCATGGGGAGGATGCATGCTGGATTGAGCCAGAGGAGGCCATGCCCACCTAAACCTTGGATACCAGGTTAAATTATAAAGTTGAATATATGGGAATGTGACAATTTTTACCTAAAAGAAGGTTGTCAGTTAGTTAGGACTCTATGGGAACCTGCCACTAGCTGTATTTGTGAAAAAATGTGGTAACAGGTTCCCTTTAAGGTGATAATGTCTTAATGAGTTTGCCCAACAGCTATGTATTATGTATGCCAATAATCCAAACCTCACCTGGGCTCTCACAAAATGTACTAAGGCGATCTGTTTCCTCTCTGTTCTATAGCTGAAAGATCATTTTTTCAATAGAATTGACAAACTTTCTAACATAACTTTCTCCGGTTACCTCTAAGATGTGCACCTATCCACTTATCTCAAGATCCACTGACCCTCTTCTTGGGCTGAGCTAAAAATGTAAAGTTTGCCACCCGTATACATGGCTACTCTCTGTTTAAGTTAATGGGAGTGATAGAAGTAGAAGAGAGTGTAGACGAGGCTATTTTTATTGCAGTCTTCCATAGACCACAACAGGTAGTGGCCGTGCATGCCCTGCAAACTCTTAGGGCACATTCACATGGCCGTCTGCAGACGGCAAAGCGGCGCGGCGCAGATACGGTGCCACACATGTGTGGCACTGATCCGGGCCGCACACCGCAAAAAGATAGAGCATGCTCTATCTTTCGGCGTGTGTGCGGCCGTGCGGCGCTATTCTCTATGGAGGGAGGAGGGGTCACCTCCTCCTCCTCTCCAGCACACGGCGGTATGCCTTTGTTCGGTTTGGCCATGGGAAGGGGGTCAGTGGACCTAAATTCTTAAGATATATGCAAATTCCAGAGATGGCATATATAATAAATAGGGATGAGTAGAGTTGAGTGGGCCCAATGATCGGGTTCAGCATTCGGTCGCCTGACCCTGACATATTGCCGGATTGGCCACCCGCGTGCTACTGCCAGTGTGCACAGTTTAGCCTTTTATATGCTGCTGGAAACTTTTCCAGAAGCATTTAGCATTAATGCCCATAATCAGTGTCTGCATAGATTATGGGCGGTAACTGCAAATTTCCAAAGCCTGGGTTATTACCCGAACTTTTCAGTTTGCTTCCGCTCATCACTAGTCATAAATATTAAACATGATAATATCCCGAATCCTATTGTTCTTAGGGATGATAAACCACCAAAAAAGTTTTGGACTATGGTTCCTTGGGCCCACCAGATAAAATTATTCTTTTTTTCACCCTTCCTTATCTCTCAGAAAGAAAAATCCTACAGGTCTCCACATTGAGATGTCTTCTGCTGTATCCATGAGGCCCAGTATTAAGTTACAGTCTGGGCCCCTTGGAGGATCTTCTGGTGCTCTGGTGGACCAATCTAACACTGGCCAAACATGTCTAGCCGTGACCTCCTCCCCTTCTCTCCATCGATAATTCCTGCCTCCTTGGCTATATTGAGTGTTAATGGGTAGTTCACAGTAAATAGTCACTGAATGTACTTGGACACCGGAAAGTTGTTCATGCTCCCATAGCCGTACAGTAATGGTCAAGATTTTACCACTTATTTTTTAAATATAAATTAAATATTTTTTTAAATTCTGACAAAAATATGAATTCTTCATATACAACTAATATGGTGGTGATGAGCTCTGTATATATTTAGCCATTTTTATGGTTGCACATGAATTAAGGGCCGTAGAACTAGTTTCCTTCTACTGCTCTATGTTCTCCTGGAGATATACAGCATTTCCTTCTGTCTGTGGTATCTCCAGTGCTTATTATTCAGTATATTCCCCCTCCTTCCCCCATTACACAGGTCATCCCCATCCGTAGAGAAGCCATCATTCCCTCACCATTATGTGTGATCCCCAGAGGGCAGAGAACGCTCTTGTCTAGAAGTTTATCTGAAATGAGGAGCTCGGCCTTGTGAAGCTACAGCCAGAAACCAGAATCTGTCACTTGTACAAGAGGAGGTGACATGTGTAACACACACACACAATGTTCCTGTCACGTCCAATCGTGTAATTGGAGAGATGATAAGGAGTTTCATCGTCTCCTCGAGGTGGAAGTTAATTTCATGATGTCTTCCATCTAAATATGGACAATTGTCGCCTGTTTCATAATGAACTACTCGCAGAGAGGCCACGAGCGATCGTAGGGCCTACAAGGCTTCTTATTACTCTGACGGATTAACAAATTGTGTCATGTCTAGGACATCTAAGTCCGTGGACTGTGTAATATGTATAGTACTTCATGTGCACATAAGGAATCCGGAAAACCCATTCAAATCGGGATAAGACTTACATAGTCTCTGGGCTGCTTAAATTATTCTAATGGTTTAATATTTACTATCTACATATGGTACCAGAACCAAGCTACTTGGGAAAGGAGGATGAATCTATTCTGTCGGCTTTCAGTTTTCTAGTCCAAGAGCCTTTGCAGGACCTTCAACGGTCCTGAAAGGTCTCTTGTATACGTGTGTATCAAGAGTTGGCATTCTGTATAATGATTTCATGGCTATAGTTCCCTCTCTTATTATCTCTACAGGTCTTGGTGGAAGTTTTTAGTGGCTGTGGTCCCGTAGGAACCATGGACCGCGGGTGACCCACTCGGATAACCAAAATAATAATCTGCTACTCAACCTGTTATATTTCATATACATGTAACATGGAAGAAGCATAATGAAATGAATTATCTACGTTTTACATGATAGCCTGTCCACAATCATTTCTGACATAGCCCATCATTTTAGAATAATAGTAGACTAAGTTGGATCTAACTATGTTGGTGAGGGGCGGTCAACCTCAGAGAATGGAAAGATGTCCCATCACTTTGTAACAGTGCCATCTGCTATAGCAAAAAAATCTCAGGGGTAAAGAATATTTATCATAGATTAAGAGAAAACACAACATTAGTGAGTCAAAAAGTGGGGTCTGTAGTGGATGGGTGGTAGCCCAAAGCCCGAGTTTTATAGGGGCCCCATGGTCACCTAAACCAACCAAATTTCATAGTGAGAAGAACCTTCACCCATGAAATCCTCATCTATCTGTTCCTGCTTTCAATACACATGTACACAAGAGCCTTTTAAGGACCACTACAAAGGTCCTATAAAACTGCAGATTGAAAGCAGGAACTCCATTCCCTAAGAAGCTGATTCTAGTACCACATGTAGGAAGTGATTCCAGACTTGTAGGGGTTATAATATTTATACAGCCCAGGGCCCATGGCAGTCTTAATCCACCCCTGAGTGGGGTATAGGCCGCAGGTGATGGATAGGGTGGGAAGGGGATAGATAGCAAGCCGCAACCCCCATAATGGAGATCCCCCAATTTAACTGAGTTATGTAGTACATTCTTTTCTTTTTACTGTGTCTTTGAGTAATTTACAGTACGGACATGTATGTGTTACTGTATGACCCGAAAAAGTGGCTGTAACTCCCTTGTGGGCATTATTGGATCTTCTGAACCAGAACACATACATGTCTGAAATGTCTAACAGAGAGTTTTGCCTGCATCAGTTCAGACTATCATCTAAGGATGATTTACCTCAGGCTCGTTCTCTTAAATAAATAGAAAGAGCAGATGTTAATTGTGCTTTTACGCACTGTTATTCCTGAATTCACGCCAAATGCCACATCTAATTCAATTAGATCAACTCCAAATGGATTTTTTTTTTGGTAAGGCATTTTGTTAATACCTTCATCACATTCCTACCTCTAGTGGCACAATCACAGTAGTATACTCACTGGTCAGTAACATTTCAGCACATTCTACATAAAACAATAGCACAAATAGATATGAGAATGTTTCTATCTATGTATGTATCTTATCTTAGTAGTTAGTTTCTCCATTCACTTTGGCTATCATCATCCTCCCTTGTAACATTTGTACCCCATAAAGTCCATCAGAAGATGCACTGGTGAATGTCTTTTAGTTTGCCTTCTGTCCTGCACTAGTCTGCACACTGCCTTACTTCACTCCTAGCTCCTTACTTGATTTCTATCCCACTAGTCTGTCTCCTTTTGACAATGTTCTTGACTGCAAACAGTTAAGCCTCCTCCACTCACATTCCTTCTCTGTCGGTCTGATTAATCTGGATGTCAGGAGATCGGGTTCAATAACCTTTGTGATGGGGCCTCTGTTATCTCAGAAGAATATTTTCTGTCCACTTCCCAGTGCTTGCTATAAGATCTCTTAGGAATTTGCTAACGTTTTCTGGACTTCCATATTCTTTGATCTTTTGACTCGTGTCTGTCTTCTGACCATCCATTCTATTCTGCATTGTCCACTTGATTTTGACCCACATTCGTACGACCATTCTTCTGTATTCGTACGACCATTCTTCTGTATCCGACGACCATTCTTCTGTATCCGTACGACCATTCTTCTGTATCCGTACGACCATTCTTCTGTATCCGTACGACCATTCTTCTGTATTCGTACGACCATTCTTTTGTATCCGACGACCATTCTTCTGTATCCGTACGACCATTCTTCTGTATTCGTACGACCATTCTTCTGTATTCGTACAACCATTCTTCTGTATTCGTACGACCATTCTTCTGTATTCGTATGACCATTCTTCTGTATCCGTGCGACCATTCTTCTGTATCCGTACGACCATTCTTCTGTATCCGTACGACAATTCTTCTGTATCCGTACGACCATTCTTCTGTATCCGTACGACCATTCTTCTGTATTCGTACGACCATTCTTCTGTATCCGTACGACCATTCTTCTGTATTCGTACGACCATTCTTCTGTATCCGACGACCATTCTTCTGTATCCGTACGACCATTCTTCTGTATTCGTACGACCATTCTTCTGTATTCGTACGACCATTCTTCTGTATTCGTACGACCATTCTTCTGTATTCGTACGACCATTCTTCTGTATTCGTACGACCATTCTTCTGTATCCGTATGACCATTCTTCTGTATTCGTATGACCATTCTTCTGTATCCGTACGACCATTCTTCTGTATCCGTACGACCATTCTTCTGTATCCGTACGACCATTCTTCTGTATTGGTACAACCATTCTTCTGTATTTGTACGACCATTCTTTTGTATCCGTATGACCATTCTTCTGTATTCGTACGACCATTCTTCTGT
Organism: Engystomops pustulosus; assembly: GCF_040894005.1. Classification (NCBI taxonomy): domain Eukaryota; kingdom Metazoa; phylum Chordata; class Amphibia; order Anura; family Leptodactylidae; genus Engystomops; species Engystomops pustulosus. The sequence continues at coordinate 162,111,661 of NC_092416.1, read as the reverse complement.
ATCCGTACGACCATTCTTCTGTATCCGTACGACCATTCTTCTGTATTCATACCACCATTCTTCTGTGTTCGTACGACCATTCTTCTGTATTCGTACGACTTTTCTTCTGTGTGTTTGTCCCTTATTTCCTCTCCATGTTTTTACTTTGGCACAGGAAGGGAATGTTCACTTATTGAAACCTACCGCTTAGAGTAGGATAGGCAAGCAGGTAGGGAAACCACACAGAGAAAGCAAACTAAATACAAACTAATAGTAAGCTACCAACCTCTCTGGGCTGTCTTAAATATTGCAATCTCCTCACTTAACAGAACGGAGCTGGGGAACGCAAATGTACCCGGTTATCAGTGGTCACACAGGTAAGTATTCCCCTCAGGGTAACTGCTGTTCCAGATCAGATATTTTTTGAGTGTTATTAATCCTTAGAAGTAAATGAGATAGTGAGAGTTTACCTTGATGTCTTCTTCAGGTAGATACATGACTTGTCCTCGATCATACTACATGGTGTTCTTTCCTTCTATGGAGTAATAGTGCTTGAATCATATCTCCTCTAAAACTGAGGGATCCACGGCAGTGGAGGGGAACACTTATCTGTGGCACCGGGAACTCACATGTACAGAACTGCCACTAGGAAGTTTGGGGCCCTTACTTGTAAATTTTGTGGGCCCCCACACAGAATGATAATCCGGCTCTGTGTGTACAGTGAATTCCCTGAACCTGGTAAGGGAGGTGGGTTTTCTGTGATTTGGGGCCCCTTCACCTCCGCTGGGCCCCTTAAACACAGCCACATTAAAACCCACCCCCCTTATGGTGGCCCTTCACGTGTACTGCGAGGAGGAGCACCTTCTCAATGATTGGGATTACCACGTGGGATGCGGTTTCAACTTCGTATGAAAAACAGAGGTTAAGAACTACTGTATTAACTGGACGCCATTAAGAAAGAGCGTAGAAGTGGAGAAATATAAAGGATATTTGTTCTCGCTGTCCTTGTCCATCCTTCCTTTCTATCTTGTTATCTGTTCCCTACCAGAAGCATTACATCCCTACTTCCCATGAAATCTACTTTTCAGTCAGAATCAGTCTTGTTATTAAGAAGCTCACAGATTACATATAAGTTCTATGGAGAGGGGAGGGGGAGCAGTGAGTCACAGCAGCTAGGTCTCCTTCTAGAAGAAAGGGGAAAGAGATAAAGCTGTTACAAAACAAAGATTACAGGTCTCACAATAACAGCGTTATTTCTAATTTACACTTACGGAATACTGACTATGTACAGTATGTTTTCAACTCTGATACTAACTATAAAATAATACATTATATTATATAACATACTTAGGATTGCTACACTCCATAGCCATTACCGCTAGTTTTTGCTCGGTGTCAAATTTCGTTAGTATAATTGTTATAAAAGTGAATATTTTTCTTTGAGTTTTCTAGAAGGAGCCTGTTCTTTGCCAAGTCCGCTAGGAGCTGTAGTAACGATGTGTATATGTTTGTTTTAATAATAAGTAGATCTCAATGAAATATGTCAGGGTGACACCTTGGCAAAGTGTCCTGGCATGAAAAAAACTTAAACTAAAAATTCCAGCCAAATGCAACATGAGAAGGACAAAGTGTATGCACTTGCTGGAAGAAGGACAATGTGAATGACACAGAGGTGGCAATGCTTGTAAATACGTGGTAACCGGGGAATGACTTGTAATGGACGCTGTTATACTGGGAATGTGTTCCACAGTTTGTGTCTCGGGAGCGCAGTGTGGAAAAAAGAATAGAACTTTATTGATCCCAATGGGAAATTATCTGTATAACATGGATCCAGGCAAATTATTACACAAAAAAAGTAAACCCAAAATGATTTTCGGAACATAATAACATAAAATATATGTATATGGCAGGTAAATTACGGTAAATAAAATATTAATACTTAAATGAGAATCCCCTTTAAATTTTTTTAGGCATCTGTTATGCCAGACCTCCTCAAAGGCATTTGACACAGCATTTCCCTTATTATACCTTGGACCCTTTGAGTGATTTTAGTAAGTCTGTTCTTCTCCTTGACCTTATTTTGCATAAATGGCTTGGGACTTTTGCATTGAAGCATTATGTATACCGCAGGGCCATTCAGGGGTGTAACTAGGAATGGCAGGGCCCCATAGCACACATTTTTACACTTATGTGAACACATTTGTGCACTGATATATACATTTATACACTTACACAGATCTGTCCCCATGGCCCCCTTAACATGTGGGCCTCATAGTGGCTGATATGGCTGTCACCGCTGTAGTGAGGCCCCTAGGGCCATGTACAGGCGGTCCCCTACTTAAGGACACCCGACTTACAGACAACCCATAGTTACAGACAGACCCTTTTGACCTCTGATGACCTCTCTGGATGCTTTACTATAGTTCCAGACTGCAATAATCAGCTATAAGGTGTCTGTAATGAAGCTTTATTGATAATCCTTGGTCCCATTACAGCAAAAAATGTTTAACCTCCAATTGTCACTGGGGCCAAAAAATTTTTTGTCTGGATCTACAATTATAAAATATACAGTTTCGACTTACATAAAAATTCAACTTAAGAATAAACCTCTGGACCCTATCTTGTATGTAACATGGGGACTGCCTGTATATGGATTATATGTATGTGGTATCTTATGTATCACGTATCGTATTGCTGCCCCAGGTTTTGTACTTTTTATTCTGATACATTTTCTCCTAAAAGAAATATTTTTTTTAGATTTTTTGTAGTTTAGTTTGTGGCTTAAAAAGTCCTGCCAACAATAATGAGGGGTAAATGTAATTGAAAAAGTATACAATTTTTTACTGGGTTGATAAAAGGAAAACTTTGTCCCCTTTGCCACCTATTAGAAGGTATGCAATGCTCCAGAGCTATGTACATAAAAATTACTAATGCTGCTAAATAAAATAGTTCTTCCCCTATTGATAAATTTATTTACACTGTGATTGGCAATAAAATAGTTAAATCTTCAAAAAATGGGGAATAATTATGGAATATGACAACTCCTATAAATATACTCAAAACCATCCAGAAGGCAAGAATTAGTTGTACACACGACACTGCTGTCATTATGTATTCAGCGCTCATAATAGAGATGAATGCAGAACTATTTTGACATGTGCTGATAATGCAGACATATTCTGGTGAGCGCCACGCAGAGTAACTAGAGGTTTATGGGAAAAGGATCATGTCCTGGAATCTGTCACAAACTTCAAAAAAGCTAAAAAATAAATCTGCCGTTTAAGTCACATGCCATGGCTTTTAAGCCCCACCCAGTAGCGGATTATGAAATAGGCGGTTTGGGCGGTAGCCCAGGGCCCAAGCCCTCTAGGGGCCCATGGCCACCACGAACACCCACCAAATTTTATATCTTCACCCATGTTAATCCTCATAATCTGTCCAGCTTTCATTTCACATGTACACAAAAGCCAAGGTCCTCCAAATGTCCTAAAACCGCAGATTGAAAGCAGGCATAAGGGACACATTCTTCATTTCCCAAGATTCCCAGTTTGATTCTAGTACCAGATGTAGGAAGTGACTTCCAGACTTAATCTGCCCCTGGCCCCACCCCACTAAAAATAACATATTGGCATGGACCTACACTGATCCATACAAGCCATACACTGGTCCCCATGTACTATTATAATTTGATTATTCCATTCCATTCTCCCCAAAAATTACATTGTAAAATATGTTAATGGTATTCTGTCACCATCACCGTAACTTGAGGGGGTGCAAAGTGTGCGGTCGCAACCGGGCCCAAGAGGCTTAGAGGCCCCATATGATGAACCTTTCCTATATAAGAAGACTAGTACTAAGCCAGCCGCCCAGGGCCAATTCTAGCATATTTGCTGCCTGAGGCGAATATTAAAATGCTGCCCCCCCCCCCCCCACTCCCTGTTAAGTAAATCCTTAAACTTTACTAACAATTAACAACCCTACAGACAGCTCCCTGACACTGTGTGACTGACTACAGGATCTGAGAGGCATTAGTGGCATCTAGTACCTTATAGATGACAATCTCTTCCATCAGGAGGACTTTATTCCGGGTTCTCCAATCCATGACGTATCACGGCTGAATTCACGGTCGGATATCTTCAGCTCCGTGCAGCATCTCCACCCGGCGTCCCTAAAAATACCACAGTCACTTACAGTATGAAGTCTCCTGGATAACAACACTGTGCTCCTAAATAATATATACCCCTCACAACACAACTGACCACACGCTACCCCACATATAACACATCCCTCATTATATAGGGATAAAATCTTGCCCCACATATACAGTCCCCTCCCAGCTTAGTAATATACTGTATCCCATATACAGCCCCCCAGCTTAGTAATATACTGTATCTCATATACAGCCCCCCCAGCTTAGTAATATACTGTATCTCATATACAGCCCCCCAGCTTAGTAATATACTGTATCTCATATACAGCCCCCCAGCTTAGTAATATACTGTACCCCATATACAGCCCCCAGCTTAGTAATATACTGTATCCCATATACAGCCCCCCAGCTTAGAAATATACTGTATCCCATATACATCCCCCAGCTTAGTAATATACTGTACCCCATATACATCCCCCCAGCTTAGTAATATACTGTACCCCATATACAGCCCCCCAGCTTAGTAATATACTGTATCCCATATACAGCCCCCCAGCTTAGTAATATACTGTATCCCATATACAGCCCCCCAGCTTAGTAATATACTGTACCCCATATACAGCCCCCAGCTTAGTAATATACTGTATCCCATATACAGCCCCCCAGCTTAGTAATATACTGTACCCCATATACAGCCCCACAGCTTAGTAATATACTGTATCCCATATACAGCCCCCCAGCTTAGTAATATACTGTATCCCATATACAGCCTCCCAGCTTAGTAATATACTGTACCCGATATACAGCCCCCCCCCAGCTTAGTAATATACTGTATCCAATATACAACCCCCCAGCTTAGTAATATACTGTATCCCATATACAGCCCCTGCAGCTTAGTAATATACTGTACCCGATATACAGCCCCCCCCAGCTTAGTAATATACTGTATCCCATATACACCCACCCAGCTTGGTAATATACTGTATCCCATATACAGCCCCCCCCAGCTTAGTAATATACTGTGCCCGATATACAGCCCCCCCAGCTTAGTAATATACTGTATCCCATATACATCCCCCCAGCTTAGTAATATACTGTATCCCATATACCTCCCCCCAGCTTAGTGATATAGTGATATATAATATATACAGCCCCCAGCTTACTAATATACTGTATCCCATATACAGCCCCCCAGCTTAGTAATATACTGTATCCCATATACAGCACCCTCCCAGCTTAGTAATATACTGTATCCCATATACAGCCCCCCCAGCTTAGTAATATACTGTATCCCATATACAGCCCCCCCAGCTTAGTAATATACTGTACCCCATATACATCCCCCCAGCTTAGTAATATACTGTATCCCATATACATCCCCGCCGCTTAGTAATATGCTGTATCCCATATACCTCCCCCCAGCTTAGTGATATAGTGATATATAATATATACAGCACCCCCCAGTATAAAATGATTCTGGCCCCATATAATATATACTGAATCCCCCCCAGTATAAAATAGTTATAGCCCACAATAATATCTATAGCATCCCCCCCCCCCAGTATAAAATAATTATAGCCCCAAATAATATCTATAGCATCCCCCCCAGTATAAAATAATTATAGCCCCAAATAATATCTATAGCATCCCCCCCCAGTATAAAATAATTATAGCCCCAAATCTCCAAATAAAATATACAGAACCCCCCCCCCCCCCCGCCCACCCCTAGTATAAAATAATTCTGGCCCCATATAATATCTATAGCATCCCCCCAGTATAAAACAATCATAGCCCCAAATAATATATATATATAGCATTCCCCCCCAGTATAAAATAATTACGGTATAGCCCCAAATAATAAATATATATATTGCATCCCCCCAGTATAAAATAATTATAGCCCCAAATAAAATACATAGCATTCCATGATCCCCCCCCCAGTTTAAAATAATTCTGGCCCCGTATGATATATATAGTGCCCCCCCCGCAGTATTAATTATTAGCCACAATTAATTAAATACATGAAAAATAATAAAATCATACTCACCTGCAGGCAGCTGCTCCCTCGGCGCGGCTCCGGTTTTCACGCGCCTCTCCTGTGAGCCGCGGCTCCGCACAGTGACACAGGCGCGTGACGTCATGACGCCTGTGTCACAGCTTAGAACGGAGCGCGCAGCTGCCGGAAAGGCGCTGCATCGCTCCGCATATAAATCGCGCCTGTGTCTTAAAGAGACAGGCGCGATTTATTTAGCTGGTGGGCGATTCGGGCGTTAATGGACGCCCGAATCGCCCACTTTAGAGCGGCGAATTTCACCGCCCTTTACAGGGACCCGCATTCTGCCGCCTGAAGCGAGATTTTCATCTCGCCTCATGGCAGATGCGGCCCTGCAGCCGCCCCTTTTGAGTCTCCCCTCATGACATCCTAATAGTGGTTCCATCCCTTGGCTCCTCTTTCATTTCTGTGCCTGCGCGGTCAGTATCTTCTTGCAGACATGTGCTGATGGAGCAGAGACGGCCACCCGGTCTTTGCATCAATCTGCGCATGTGCCACACTATGCTAGGCATTGAGGCGGAGTTTGTGTACCTCCCGGCCCCGTCCGGAGTTGGCTTATCTACCGGTGCTTCACTGTTTACCAACCCCTAGCATAGTGAGGTACATACACAGATTGATAAGCAGATCAGGTGGCTGGTTTCGCTTCCTCTGTGCATGTCCACAAGAAGATGCCGACCGTGCAGGGGTGGGAATTGTCTTACGTGGTCAGTGAGAAGAGGAGCCAAGGGGTGGAAACCAGGATTGGGACGTCACAAGGGGAGATTCAAGGGGGGCGAAGAGCCTAATGCGATTGACTAATTTTTCAAAAACTTTTTAATGTGGATGATGACGGAGCAGTTTCCCGAGGGTGGGTGGAAGCCGACACTGGACACCTCAGAAGAGGAGACAAGGTAAACTTTGATATAAGTTTATGAACTGCATAAAAAAGCAAGGATTATTATAAAAATATTTTGGATAGGGTTTACTAATACTGATGTGGACATGGGGGGCACTGAAAATTGGGTTCTTGGTAACAGGTTCTCTTTAATGAGGACGGAGGTGCACCCAGAGCATTAGCTTTGCTCTCAGAGCTCCACACTCATCTAGTCTTGTCTCCTTCCCCTCCCTTCTCCATTTTAAAAATTCTGCGCATGTGTAATGGACCCTTCAGCCGACGCCCACATGGTGAGGCCTACACCCAAAGTTGATATGCAAGACCTAGGCTTTACGGTTTTAGCAGATATTTTGAAGAAGAAAACTTCTTAATGATGTCTGACCATTCATCTTCAGCCTGGAAACTTGGCCTTCTACCAGTTCCTTAAAAAAAATTGGCAGTAATAATAGACACAACATAGTAATGACCCACAGGGGTTCTCTCTATCATTTCCTTCATAGAGAAGACATAGTACGGTACATCAGTGTAGAATTGGAACAATTTATCAGGGCTGGGTGGGTTTAGTTGTCTTTAAAAGAAGCACTTGCAGCAAAAATATTGTATGGCCCTACATTACTTATACTATCTAGCATGGTCTTCGAGTCGGTAACATACACAATGATCAGTCAGGACATTAAAACTACCAGTATAGCTTTGGCCCATCAATGCATGGACTTCAAGAGACATCTGAGGATGATCTGGACCGTCTAGTACAAAGACGTGAGAAGCAGTTTCTCTAAAACCTGAAAATTAAATCTAACAATTTATTATGTTCCTAAAACCATTCCTGAACTACTTTTACAACAAGTTGTTGTGTATTATCATGAAATGCCATGGTCTCCTACGCCAACGGTGCCAGTTCACTGGTTGTCCTTCTATTTTTGTTGGATACTAACCACAGCATACTGGGAACACCTAACAAGACCTGAAGCGTTGGCCTTGGTTGAGGTTGTTCAGATCATTTCACTTGCCCATATTTCCTGTCTACATGACATCAATCTCAAGAACTGGCTGTTCATTTGCTGTCTAATATATCCCCTCATGAAAGGCGCCATTGTTACCAGATGGTTTTAAAGGTCTGGTCATAAAAACTTAATCCCGTATCAACAGTACTGTAATCGGTATAACTTTCTGATTGGTGGAACCCCTTTGGATCACAAGAATGGGGTCCATTTTACCTCAAGTAAATAACAGAGAAAGATAACAGGGAAAAAAATAAATATAAAGTATGATACAAATACAATCTGGTATAATGGACCCTTAGTGGTAGTAAAGTAAAGCCCAAATGATATAACTCACTCTATAGGTGACAATAAGCAAACAATCTATGGGTGACACAAGCAGCACACATTTTTAAGTCACAGTTGGCACACACCATAGGTGACTGCAGGCACACATTCTATAGGTGACAACTGGTACACACTCTATATGTGACAGTCAGAACAAACTCTATGGTGACAACTGGTACACATTCTATACTTCTAAATAATAATGGTGTCTACTCACAACTCAAAGGCTACTCCACTCCAGGATTCAGCTTGTGGCTGCAGCTTTCAGATACCTGAATGGTAATGGAGTGGCAGGCAGGAACCTACTGTGTGGTGGATCTGGGGCTGAGCTGCTGGGCTGTCAGGACTGTCTCTGGACTGTCTCTGGACCTCAGTGCAGGACTCTCCCCTCCATGCACTCTCAGCCTCTCTCTCTGCTGGACACATGGCCCCCTATCTCTTTCCTGAGACTTGACCCACAATCCCGGTGACGAGGAGGAGGTGTAAAGGAGGAAATAATTGAATTTTCACCAGGAATTGTGCCTATTTTGGGTCTTTTACTCCATAACATTGGTGTACGAGCCATGATAAATCTCCCCTATAGATTGAAAATAAATGATCGGAGCAAATATCTTGTGTTTCCAAATGTCATTGACTTGTAAACTGGCCATAAATTGAGGTTACTCATCATTACTCCTTCACAATCTTTGTTGTTACACACATGATCAACAATTCTACATAGAACGAAATTCTATGTAAAAAGCTATTCCACAGGTAAAGAAACCACAAATTATATGTAATATTCACTGTCGCATTAAACCCTTCGTCAATGGGGACTTGTTGATAAAGCAATTTCAGATTAAGTCGAAGAGATCTGTGTTATTCTTTCTCCCTGAATTGATTATTTCTTTTGGGATTATTTAGAAATGGAAAATGATCCCTGAAATTACGCGGGTGTCTGGAATTACACGAGAGGAGGGAGATGTGGACGCAGTTACAGTAATACTCTGCCTTCCCAGCACACATGTCCAGTGTCAGGAAGCATTCACAGCCCTGCAGCTGCAGAGCATCGCTCCTCTACACACTCTTATACCTCCAGGTCATGATCAGGAAAAGGAGGTTTTGTTCTTAACATCAAATAATTCAACGCAATCTTAAAAAAAATTGGGTATTTGCAAGGTCACACAGTGATTGACAGTGAGAGTCCTGATTACTTTGCCCACACACAGTGATTGACAGTGAGAGTCCTGATAACTCTACCCACATACAGTAGTTGACTGTGAGAGTCCTGATTACTCCTCCCACACAGAGTAATTGACAATGAGAGTCCTGATTACTCCGCCCACACACTGTGATTGACAGTGAGAGTCCTGATTACTTTGCCCACACATAGTGATTGACAGTGAGAGTCCTGATTACTTCGCCAACACATAGTGATTGACAGTGAGAGTCCTAGTTACCCTGTCATTACATAGTGATGGCAGGGTTCTGCAACAAGTTGCAATCTTTGGTTGATCCAGAATATAATGGTACCTGAAAGTCCAGCAGAGTTAAACCTTATTTGGAGAAAGTCTCTCAAGGCTGGGTTGGGGGTAGGGAAGTGGTTTTACCCCATTAAAGTATTAGCCCCTATATTTTACCCCATTAAACCACCCCCACGCTCAAGTAGGGTATGAAATGTCTTTTCTAGAATTCCCTCTTTTAATTGAAATTTTACCAATAAAAAATCTCCTCCAAAGTCTTGTTAAAATGAGCAGAGAAGAGTCATTTTTTTGCCTATGTACATCGTGTCCTATTAAAAGTAAGAATCTCATCTTTCTCATTGCATCAAGCTTGTGGTTCTTGTGCAGCTAAATAAATAGTTGTGGATTTAAGCTGCAGATGAAGATCAAGTTCCTGCCTATTTCTTTCACTGCCTGTATCTCCAGTTCTATTCCTAACAGAACCACAAACTTGATGTGATCTGAAAGATGAGATTCTTTAAATATGACACCAAATGTGTCCATTTAAAGGAAATCTACCACCAGGATGAAGGATTGTAAGCCAAGCACACTGACATGCTGATGTGTGCCCCCTCTGGCAGGATCGGCTCTTCTTTTAGCTCCTTATGCCTTGGTTTTTACAAAAAAGGATTTAAAAATCCTGCAAATGAGCCTGAGGGGCTCTGGGCTCCATAGCTGTTAATTGAGCCCGGAGCCCCTCGGGTTCATATGCATTGGGGCACATTTACTAAGGGTCCGCAGCCGCGAATCCGTCGAGTTTTTCCCGAATATTTCCTCTATGCGCTGTATTTCACGGAATTGTGGCGCACGCGATCGATTTTTGGCGCAATCGCGCCGACTTTCGCGCGACAGAAATCAGGGGGCGTGGCCACCGGACAACCCAAAGGATTCGGAAAAACAGCAGAATTTAAAAAGCCATTTGTGTCGCAAGATCAAGCACTCACATACACCAGAAAAAAGCAGGTGAACTCCAGCGGACCTCGGCGCAGCAGCGACACCTGGTGAATATCGGCGCACGGACCTTAGTGAATCCCAGCAGAACCCGAATCAGCGTCGGAGAACCCGCCACTGGATCGCGACTGGACCGGGTAAGTAAATGTGCCCCATTGTCTTTAAACCCTTTTTTTTGTAAAAACAAGGGCATAAGAAGCTAAAAGTAGAGTGGATATGCCAGAAGGGGCACACATCAGTATGTCAGTGTGCTTGGTTTACAGTCCTTCATCCAGATGGTAGATTTCCTTTAAGTAGTTTTTCAAAGCCAGCCAATTATGCAGGGACCCCCCCCCCCTCCCCTTTAGCCTGTTATTCTCTGCCAGGTAATTGGTAAACCTTTCTGTGTGTGGATTCTTCTATGTCTGGACTCTGGTTACCTGACATCTGCTCGGTTTCCTACACTCCTTGTATTTCTGTACAAACCCAAGTGGAGTTGGGTCCTCAAAATAATTTTTATTTATGTGCCATAGGGGTTCTAGTCAATCACAGAGTATAATATTATTTCATGTTTGTGGATACCTGCACCCTACTTTATTTTATGATGGCCTTTATTGTATACAATTTACTTTACTTTAATTTTACTTTATTTTATGATGGACTTTACTGTATACTATTTATAAAGCCCAAACTTTTTATTCAGACCAACTGGGGGAGATATATCATAAGTCTCTTACAGCAGAACTGTTCTAGTTACCCATGGCAACCAATCAGAGCTTAGCATTCATTTTCCCACAGCCGTTTATAAAATTAAAGCCGAGCTCTGATTGGTTTCCATGGGCAACTAGAACAGTTTTACCTCAGAAACTTTACTTGATAATAAATCTCCCCCACTCGCACTGGCGATGAACGTCCCTTTATAAATAGATGATATTTGCTCTCATAATATACAAATATTTATGTGACAATACGGTATATCAGGGGGGTCACAGCTGCGTTTATCCGCAGGGTTAGTAAAAAACCAGGATCATAACTTATCTCAGCAAACACGAGTTAGGTCATCTGTATATGCCACATCCCTTGTTATTCTTTGTGGCAGTGAGGTTGTGTGAATATTTGTATAAGAGAGTGTGGCCAAGCAGCGCCGCAGCAGCATCGGCCACCTCCACAATGTAAACCGTACTTTATGCCTGTTCCCAAAAATCCACTGTTTACATATAACTACATCATCCTGACACCAACACCATTGATACACACTACAAGGAGAAAGAGAGGGTAACTGCATAGTCATGTGTCCCTACTACTACTACACTACTACTATTATATTACTACTACACTACTACTATTAGTAGTATAATCAGGATGTATAGTACATTTGTCATCCATTACCATTGCACATTTATCATCTGCAAGTCATAGGTGTGAGAGAACCTGCAAAAAGCCCATGAAAACAAGAGCCAAAATACCAACTCCATGCAGACGTGAATCCAAGGAAACAGTGTTATCCTGTGCTGCCCATAGTTTTGTTTTCAATATATAGGACTCAAAAGTTTAGTTTTTATCAGTGAATGCTAAAAAAAAAGGAATATTATATAAAATGATTGTTCATTGTGGCTTTGAAACAGCTTCACTTCTTCCACAAGTACTTGGAACTCAGCGGGAAGGTTGTTCTAAACAACAAATGAAGAAGAAATCTAATGTGGGTAAGGGAATTGCTGAAATCCTTGTGTCTATACCAGGGAGACTCCATAAAACTGAGATCTGGGTTCTGTAGGGTGCAGATAATCACTTCCAGGACTTCTTCTTCTTGTATGCTGATGATGGTTCATAAAAGGGGTTGGCTACTTTTTTATAAATCTCTTCCATTAGACATGTCTCTGCATGTATAAGTATCTGTATCTTTCCCTGTTCTCCCCATGCTGCCCTCTGCATATATACACAACTTCCTCTCTCATTCCTTCAGTCCGTCCTCATGGCGTCACCCACTGTGTCTCTTTCTCTCACAATCCGTCTTATTAGTCGTTACTCTCCTGCTACAGCTCCTCCCGATCACTGGCAGCTGCTGATTTTCACTCCTCCTCCCAGTTTCAGGGGGAAGCAGAGAAAAAGGACTATATATGAGCAAACAATGGGATACATCCAGTGGCGTAATTTGAAGCTGTTTAGAGTACTAGGCTTCTCATATAGGCCTTTTGGGCCTGGTTGTGACTGCACCCGCTGCAACCCCTCAAGTTACACCTCTGGATATGGATACATCTTAGGCCTCCATTGTAAAAGCACCTGGGGAATCCTCCCACTGTAACCTTATAACAGATGGCGAAAAATTTATGTGATCTTAGCCTTAGCCCTTATGAAGACAAGCGTGTGCTCACCTGGGTTACGGCCTAAGCAAGCATGCAGCCGGGTGTAGGACAGCGGGGAAGGCGAGCACTCCTCGCCCGTCCCCTCTCCATAGAAAGCTGGGCGGCTGTCAAGCAACGATAATATAGGACATGTCCAGATGAGACACATAGGGGCACATTTAATTAGTCGCGATCCCACGGCGATGATTCGGGTCTGTTAGGATTCACTAAGATCGTGTGCCTGATATCCTGCATGTGTCGCTGCTGCGCCGAGGTCCGCCAGAGTTCACCTTCTTCTTCCCGGTGCATGTAAGTACTGATCTTGGGACACAAATTCTTTTTTAAATTCCACGTTTTTTTCCGAATCAGTTGGGTTGTCTGACGGCCACGCCCCCAATTTCTGTTGCGTCAAAGCAGGCACTGATGCGCCACAATCAGATCGCGTGTGCCAAAATCACGGGGCATTTCGGCGCCCCCGACAAAAGTGCGGCGTTCGGACCCTTAGTAAATGAGCCCCATAGTGATCACCTCACCATGATGAAGTGCAATAGACCTCTATGGGGGCTGTGATCTGGCCGCCAATTTAGCATGAGGCCTAAATTTGCATAATTTTCTGCCTCCCTGCCTAATATTTTGGAACTGTACTGTAAATAAAATTTCAGTTTCTGCTAAAGTTTTCCAACTCTAGTGCTTGAAGGTAGGAAAAGTCCAAAATAAGGACTGTTCAATAAAATGTAATACAAATGCTGTACAAATGATAAACCTATAGAAATCCAAGCACTACACAGTAACATGACTGCAGCATCTAGCAAAACAAAACCGGGACTGTTATTGTTATGGTGAAATGTGGACATAGAGAGTTGACAAGAAGTCATTAGCAGAGTTTTCCTGTGGTTCTTTTGTCTTAAAGAGGTTTTCAGGATATTTTTTTTCCCAAAGAAACAATCCAATCCATATCCTTTCCAGCGCTGCTGCTCTGGTGGTCCCCCTGTAATCTGCGGCCAAACACTGGCCTCATCGGTGTCATCTGTATGTACAGCTAAGTGTCATAACTTATCCCAGCAAATATGAGTTAGGTCATCTGTATATGCCACATCCCTTGTTATTCTTTGTGGCAGTGAGGTTGTGTGAATATTTGTATAAGAGAGTGTGGCCAAGCAGCGCCGCAGCAGCATTGGCCTCCTCCACAATGTAAACCGTACTTTATGCCTGTTCCCAAAAGTTTACTGTTTACATATGACTGCATCATCCTGACACCATCAACAAACACTACAAGGAAAAATGACTACTACACCTAGTATGGACTCCCGATGGTGATGTTATGCAAACCTTTTAGCGTACAAATGAACAAATTGGTTGCACCCATTCACTGGCCTCATCAGTCTTGTCTGTATCAGCTTAGGTGACAGGGAAAGCAGTAAAAATTAGGGTAAAACTTTTTGATAGGTGAACTTTACACTGTCCATGGTACTGATGGCATACACTGTCACCCATGTCATCTGCATACATTAACATGGGAGGTTACGTCCGGACATGTATGGTTTGTGATGCCTTACATAGTGGAGACCAGGTAGCAGAGTTATGGACCACAACATCAGATAGAAAAGACCAGCATGTACGAAGAGCCCAAAGCATATGTCAATCTTATGTTTCTATTGACCCTGCCTGTAGCAAGGCTAAATAGTAATAGTAACTGTAATAGTAATAGTAACTGTAATAGTAACTGTAATAGTAACTGTAATAGTAATAGTAACTGTAATAGTAACTGTAATAGTAACTGTAATAGTAATAGTAACTGTAATAGTAACTGTAATAGTAACTGTAATAGTAACAGTGAACTGGTTTTCCCTCCGTAGCATCAATGATCTCTTGCTTGTGAGTTTATGCCCTCAGGTGGATGTTCATTCCCAGAAACCATTCAGATTTAGGGTTAGGCGGACCTGCACTTTGGAGAAGTGCAGGTCATAGAAGTGGGAGCTGCATCATTTATAATAATAGTCTTTAGGGTGCTCCTTCCCACAGCTATTGCCCCCCGACCTCTCATACACATTAATACTTGGCAACGTTTGACCATGATGTGTACTAAGAAGGATTAGTACTAGGATTTGAAGACTAGTACTAAGGATTAGGCTAAGACTAGACACCTCTGGATCACCCCTATCATCTGCCGGAGAAGTGTTGGCTGAGCCTATAATCCATATCATAAGGTCATCGGCCTTGCTGACATCGGCAAGTAGAGCCAATGGAAGCCTAATGTGCTACTAAAATTCAATTTAATTCCCCCCTAAAATGTAACATACTGTGAAAATATTGAATTGAACTCGTCTTATGGTTTTATCGTGATTTATTTGGCCGATCATAAGAGGTGTAATTTAAAGCTGATGGGAACCAATGCAAAATGTGGACCTGTCCCCTCCTGTATTATATTATTTATAGTAGTGGTCTTCTCATATGGAGAAGAAATACTTTATGGGCCCCACATTAGGGTCCTGGACCTGGATATAACTTCTGCACTCCAGAAAGATTTGCCTTTCATGTAGAACACATGTAGATTTGTAGAAGCTTTATCGAATTCTTCGGGGAAATAACTACAGGGGTAGCAGCCACTATGGGGTCCAGAGTGTCAGTGGGGCCCTGGGGTATTGTGTGTGTATTCATATGCTGTATGTCAGTATCTGGAATTTTATGCATGTGTGTATTTGCTGTATGTGTGTGCATATGTGATGTGTATATGCTCTATATGTGTGTATATGCTGTATGTCTGTATATGGTATTGTATGTATGTGTGTATTTTCTGTGTGTGTATATTATGTGTATACGAGCTATATGTGTGTGCATAGGTAATGTGTATATGCTGCATGGGTGTTTATGGTGTATGTATATGTGGTGTGTATATACTGTATGCATGTTATGCTGTATGTGTGTATATGCTGTATGTCTGTATCTGGTATTTTATGTATGTGTGTATTTGTTATATGTGTGTATATTATGTGTATATGCTCTATATGTGTGTGCATATGTGATATGTATATGCTGCATGGGTGTATATGGTGTATGTATATGTGGTGTGTATATTCTGTATGCATGTTATGCTGTATGTATGTATATGCTGTATGTCTATAGCTGGTATCTTATGTGTATGTGTGTATTTGCTGTATGAAATGTGTACATGCTGCATAGGTGTATATGGTATATGTATATATGGTGTGTGTATATACTGTGTGTATGTTTGTGCTGTATGTGTGTATATGGTGTGTGTTTATCCTGTATGTGTATATAGAGGCCCTGTCTCTCCTAGTTACCATGTGTGACCATGTTCTTTTGATAGTATTCAGTGCACATGTAGCTCTTCCTTCTCTCCTGGCCTCGTACAGTATGTACCACCGTGGTGCCCGTGCCCCCAGCTATCAGTGTTGGCATGGAGTAAGTTGTTCTATTTTCACAATTAGCGGTATATCCCAATGAAGGGATGATTATAGGCTTTTCCCGCTACTTATGCACCTCTATTATTTTCTCATGATGCATGATGATGGAAAGCGCTAGATATCAATAATAATAACAATTACGTGGATGGCGGCCTCCCTGTTTCACGCCTTACTGAGGCTCAGTGCTCCAGGCTGGGGTGAGAGCTCCTCACACAGCCTCCAGCTGGGAGGTTTTACTTATCTTATCTTGTCCCTTCAGCAGCTTAATGGCCTGTGTAATGTGCATTAATCCTTCATTACTCTCATTACTCCAGAACTCCCACTAGCATCGCATTGCCGGATTTTAGTGTACAGTCTAGCAAAATGTTCATTTAGCTTAATGCAAAACAGCAGATCTCTCCATTTCCAGGTACAACTCAATTCTTCCGGTTGTGAAACGTGAGTTGGGATCTGAGACCAATGGACTAAACTAACACTTACGTGTGAAGGACTGATATTTGGGCGCAGATATGACCTATGACCACCGTGTATGTGTTATCTTACCGTACTGCGCACAGGAAAATGACATGGCTAGTATCGGGCCTCACTATGGAGAGGGGAGGGGTGAGGAGCGTTCTTCCCTCCGGCTCTCCGGCGTGCATCTGTATGGCAGTCTGGAGGAGCATACGGCAGTGCGAAAGAGGCCTCAGGTGGTATAAAGATTAAAAAATGAGTAGCTCCATCTTAATGTAGTTTGTTTTGGATGGAGGACCGAACATGTAATACTTAAGTTCCGCTGTGGAGGAGCTGTGGGAATTAAACACTTGAAGTTTTAACAACAGGAAGCTATTGTTGGGGTCCCCATCACAATAAAAGGAATAACAATCCTCATTAAAATCTGATTTCCATGAGCGATATTTGTGGATTATGTATAGCTTTCATTTAAAAGTTAGAAATACAGCCGAATTATGATCTACTCATTGTAAAGTGTTTGGCCGAGTCTAAATAGGTAGTTTAAAATTGAGAAATTCTTGAAGCAAAACATAACCATAATAAGTAGAGATGAGCGAACATGCTCGTCCGAGCTTGATGCTCGGTCGAGCATTAGGGTACTCGAAACTGCTCGTTGCTCGGACGAATACTTCGCCCGCTCGAGAAAATGGCAGCTCCCGCCGTTTTGCTTTTTGGCGGCCAGAAACAGAGCCAATCACAAGCCAGGAGACTCTGCACTCCACCCAGCATGATGTGGTACCCTTACACGTCGATAGCAGTGGTTGGCTGGCCAGATCAGGTGACCCTGGGATAGACTAGCCGCTGCCCGCGCTGCTCGGATCATTCTCTGTCTGGATGCCGCTAGGGAGAGAGCTGCTGCTGGTCAGGGAAAGCGTTAGGGTGCTAGTAGATTACTGTTAGGCAGGAGTGATTCTCCAAGAACCCAACAGCCCTTCTTAGGGCTACAATAACGTTATACTTTTTTTTTTTTATTTGCAGCTAGTACCATATTGTGAGGAATTTGCAGGGGGACTTGCTACCGTTGTGTTTAGCTCTTAGTGACACACATATCCACCTCAAACACCAAAGTGGGAAAATTTATTAGGGGTTTGATTTCAATTAGGCACAGTCTGCCATTTACTTTTTATTTTACGTTTATTTTTTTAATAACTCAGTGTCATCTCATCTGGCATAGTAGTGTGCTTTCATACTTGGCTAGAAAATAGCCATAGGAGAATCCAAACGGCTTACTTACGCCTACAGTAGCGTTATATATATTTGATTTCTGGTTGATCTGCTGGTGGCTGTACTTGCTGCAGTGCATCTACTAGCAAATTGTGAGCAATTTGTAGTGAGACTTGCGACCGCTGTGTTTTGCGCTTAGTGACGCACATATCCATTGCAAAGACCGAAGTGGGAAAATTTATTAGGGGTTGGATTTCAATTAGGCACAGTCTGCCATTTCCTTTTTTATTTTACGTTTATTTTGTTTAATAACTCAGCGTCATCTCATCTGGCATAGTAGTGTGCTTTCATACTTGGCTAGAAAATAGCCATAGCAATAGGATAGCATCGTTTGGTTTTAAAAACTAAAAAACACAAAAAAAACAAAAAAACACAAAAAAAAGTTAAAAAAAAATTAAAGTTATAACTCTCATTTTCAAAATGTTTAACCCGAGGGCTAGGGGTAGAGGACGAGGGCGGGGACGTGGGCGTCCAACTACTGCAGGGGTCAGAAGCCGTGGTCCTGGGCGGGGTGAGACACCACCTGCTTATGAGGGAGCAGGGGAACGCCGCAGAGCTACACTCCCTAGGTTCATGTCTGAAGTTACTGGGACTCGTGGTAGAGCACTGTTGAGGCCAGAACAGTGCGAACAGGTGATGTCGTGGATTGCCGACAATGCTTCGAGCAATTTGTCCACCAGTCAGTCTTCCACGCAGTCCACCCATGTCACCGAAATCGGCACTCCTCCAGCTCCTGCACCTCAGCCTCCTCCCCCCCAGTCTGCCCCCTCCCAGGAAAATTTGCCATTTGAACCGGCATACTCTGAGGAACTGTTTTCTGGACCCTTCCCACACTCACAAACCACTTGTCCGGTTGCTGCTGAGCAATTTTCCGATGCCCAGGTTTTCCACCAGTCGCAGTCTGTGGGTGATGATGACCTTCTTGACGTAGTGGAAGAAGTGTGTAAAGAGGTGTCCGACGATGAGGAGACACGGTTGTCAGACAGTGGGGAAGTTGTTATCAGGGCAGGAAGTCCGAGGGGGGAGCAGACTGAGGGATCGGAGGATGATGAGGTGACAGACCCAAGCTGGGTTGATAGGCCGGGTGAACACAGTGCTTCTGAGACAGAGGAGAGTCCTCGACCAGAACAGGTTGGAAGAGGCAGTGGTGGGGCCAGACGGAGAGGCAGGGCCAGAGCTGGTGCATCAGCACCAAATGTGTCAACTAGTGAAGCTCCCGTGGCGAGGGCTCTTGCGGCGAGGGCTAGATTTTCAGAAGTCTGGAGGTTCTTTAAGGAAACACCGGATGAACGACGGACTGTGGTGTGCAACATTTGCCAAACCAGGCTCAGCAGGGGTTCCACCACTACTAGCTTAACTACCACCAGTATGCGCAGGCATATGAATGCTAAACACCCCACTCAGTGGCAACAAGCCCGTTCACCTCCGGCCGTGCACACCACTGCTCCTTCCCCTGTGTCAGCTGATAGTCAGCCCCCTGCCCAGGACCCTGCCACAAAAACCCCATCGTCGCCTCCACGATCCTCCACAGCATCCACCAGCGTTCAGCTCTCCATACCCCAGACGCTGGAGCGGAAACGCAAATATAGTGCAACCCACCCGCACGCCCAAGCCCTTAATGTCCACATCTCCGATTGCTTAGCCTGGAGATGCTGCCCTATAGGCTAGTAGAGACCGAGGCCTTTCGCAACCTCATGGCGGCGGCCGCCCCTCGGTATTCGGTCCCCAGCCGCCACTACTTTTCCCAATGTGCCGTCCCAGCCCTGCACCAGCACGTGTCAGACAACATCATCCGTGCCCTGACCAACGCCGTTTCTGACAAGGTCCACCTGACCACGGACACGTGGACGAGTGCTGCGGGGCAGGGCCACTATATATCGCTGACGGCACATTGGGTTAACTTGGTGGAGGCTGGGACCGAGTCTGACCCTGCGGCTGGTCATATACTGCCGACGCCGAGGATTGCGGGGCCTACCTCGGTCCAGGTGTTTCAGGCCTACTATGCCTCCTCCTCCTCCCACCCCTCCTCCACCTCCTCCTCCTCCGAATTACCATCCGTGGGCATGGCGCCATCAGTCGGTAGCTCTAGGCACAGCAGCAGTGCCGTCGCTAAGCGACAGCAGGCGGTGCTCAAACTGCTGAGCCTAGGCGATAAAAGGCACACCGCCCAAGAGCTATTACAGGGCATCACGGCGCAGACTGATCTGTGGCTGGCACCGCTGAACCTGAAGCCAGGCATGGTTGTGTGTGACAACGGCCGTAACCTGGTGGCGGCTCTGCAACTCGGCAGACTGACACATGTGCCATGCCTGGCCCATGTGTTAAATCTGATAGTTCAGCGTTTCCTCAAGACATACCCCAATCTGTCTGATTTGCTCACGCCGCCTCCAACTGCCCGCTCACCGACTGTTGTGCGACGTGCCCACGAGGTGGAATTCAACATTAACCATGTTATCCAGAGTTTACCAGCAGCGCAGAGCGATTGTAGACTGCCAGATGTCAACCTCCACCAGAACTGGTAGTCAGGTCAGTCAGCTTCCTCAAGTCTACAATGAGGAGTGGACGTGGATGTCTGATATCTGTCAGGTGCTGAGTAACTTTGAGGAGTCAACACAGATGGTCAGTGGCGATGCCGCCATCATCAGCCTCACCATCCCGCTGCTTGGCCTGTTGAAAAACTCTCCTATCAGCATGAAGTCGGAAGCTTTGCGCTCGTCACAAGAGACGGGGGAAGAAGATTCCCTTGTTGATAGCCAAAGCACCCTTAGGTCTGTTTCTCAGCGCATATCGGAGGAGGTGGAGGTGGAGGAGGATGAGGAGGAAGAGGAGGAGAATGTTGGCGAGACACAAGAGGGGACCATTGTTGAGTCCTTCACTGTTCAGCGTGTATGGGCAGAAGAAGAGGAGTTGGATGAGTTGGAGGAGGAGGAAATGGACAGTCAGGCCAGTGAGGGGAGTGAATTCTTACGCGTTGGTACTCTGGCGCATATGGCAGATTTCATGCTAGGCTGCCTATCCCGTGACCCTCGCGTTCAAAGAATTTATTCCAGCACCGATTACTGGGTGTTCACTCTCCTGGACCCACGGTACAAGCAAAATCTTTCCACTCTCATCCCTGGAGAGGAAAGGAGTGTGAGAATGCATGAATACCAGCAGGACAAGTAGCGAGGGAGAGTAGGCGAGCAGGCAGCTTGTCCAGCACTGGCAAGGGTACGCTTTACAAGGCTTTTGCCAGCTTTATGTCACCCCAGCAAGACACTGTCACCTGTCCCCAGTCTCGGCAGAGTAGGGCTGATCTTTACAGAAAGATGGTGAGGGAGTACGTAGCTGACCATACCATCGTCCTAAATGATCACACAGCTCCCTACAACTACTGGGTTTCAAAGCTGGACATGTGGCACGAACTGGCGCTGTACGCCTTGGAGGTTCTTGCCTGCCCTGCCGCTAGCGTCTTGTCCGAGCGGGTTTTCAGTGCAGCTGGTGGCATCATCACCGATAAGCGTACACGCCTGTCGACTGACAGCGCTGACAGGCTGACGCTTATTAAGATGAATAAAGCATGGATTTCTCATAATTTCCAATCTCCACCAGGTGAAGGAAGCTCAACCTGAATAATTTATCCACTCCTCCTCATTTTCCTCCTTCTCCTCCTCTTTGTACAGTAAAGCAGAGGAAACTGGCTATTTTTTGACAGGGCCCACTGGCTCTAGCTATAGTACTTTATGCATTTAATTTTTCTGGAGGGCCACCTACCCGGTCCTCTGTTTTAAAAAATTTTTGGGAGTGCCACATACAGGCACTCAATTTATTCAATTTTTCTGGAGGGCCACCTACCCGGTCCTCTGTTTTAAACAATTTTTGGGAGTGCCACATACAGGCACTCAATCTATTCAATTTTTCTGGAGGGCCACCTACCCGCTCCTCTGGTTTGAAAACTTTTTTGGACTGCCACATACAGGCACTCAATCTATTCCATTTTACTGGAGGGCCACCTACCTGCTCCTCTGGTTTGAAAACTTTTTTGGACTGCCACATACAGGCACTCAATCTATTCCATTTTACTGGAGGGCCACCTACCTGCTCCTCTGGTTTGAAAAGTTTTTTGGACTGCCACATACAGGCACTCAATCTATTAAATTTTTCTGGAGGGCCACCTACCCGCTCCTCTGGTTTGAAAACTTTTTTGGACTGCCACATACAGGCACTCAATCTATTCCATTTTATTGGAGGGCCACCTACCTGCTCCTCTGGTTTGAAAAGTTTTTTGGACTGCCACATACAGGCACTCAATCTATTCCATTTTACTGGAGGGCCACCTACCTGCTCCTCTGGTTTGAAAAGTTTTTTGGACTGCCACATACAGGCACTCAATCTATTCAATTTTTCTGGAGGGCCACCTACCTGCTCCTCTGGTTTGAAAACTTTTTTGGACTGCCACATACAGGCACTATCCAAATTAAATTGTCTCCATAGCAGCCTCCACACGTTGTCTCCATTGCTACCTCCAAAAGTCGTCCATATAGCTGCCTCCATACATCGTCCCCTTATCAAACGAGGTGTGTCAGGCAGAAATTTGGGTTGTTTTCATGGATTCCACATCAAAGTTGTTAACTTTGTCGCCACCCTGCTGTGTTATCCACAAAATATACTGGCAAACTTTTATCATTTACCAATATTATTTCAGCACTTCTTAGAAGTGCTGTTTGGGGAGTAGCCTAGAGACAGGGGCTTGGATTGGCGAAAGATCGCCTGGCAGCGGAGCGCCAGCTCCATGCGCAT
Organism: Engystomops pustulosus; assembly: GCF_040894005.1. Lineage (NCBI taxonomy): Eukaryota > Metazoa > Chordata > Amphibia > Anura > Leptodactylidae > Engystomops > Engystomops pustulosus. The sequence continues at coordinate 162,088,604 of NC_092416.1, read as the reverse complement.
CATGCGCTTCTTGCGCATCTGTTTACATTCCCCTCACCCGCCATATCCCAAACTTATAAGAACGCTACTACACTTAACTTGGTGCAGGCTGGGACCGAGTCTGACCCTGGGGCTGGTCATATACTGCCGACGCAGAGAATTGCGGGGCCTACCTCGGTCCAGGTCTCAAAGGTCTAGTATACCTCCTCCTCCTCCCACCCCTCCTCCACCTCCTCCGAATTACCATCCGTGGCCATGGCGCCATCAGTCGGTAGCTCTAGGCACAGCAGCAGTGCCGTCGCTAAGCGACAGCAGGCGGTGCTCAAACTGCTGAGCCTAGGCGATAAAAGGCACACCGCCCAAGAGCTATTACAGGGCATTCCACATCAAAGTTGTTAACTTTGTCGCCACCGTGCTGTGTAAGCCACAAAATACACTGGCAAACTTTTATCATTTACCGATATTATTTCAGCTCTTCTTGCGCATCTGTTTACATTCCCCTCACCCGCCATATCCTAAACTTATAAGAACGCTACTACACTTGATCTTATACAAAAGGTTCTTAGAAGTGCTGTTTGGGGAGTAGCCTAGAGACAGGGGCTTGGATTGGCGAAAGCTCGCCTGGCAGCGGAGCGCCAGCTCCATGCCAAGAACCAACTAACATAGTTTTAACTGCAGCACCTTTAATCTACTACTAGTTCACTGCCTCCATACATGGCCGCCTTATCAAACGAGCTGTGTCATGCAGAATTTTGGGTTGTTTTCATGGCTTCCATGTTAACTTTGTCGCCACCCTGCTGTGTAAACCACAAAATATACTGGCAAACTTTTATCATGTACCGATATTATTTGAGCGCTTCTTGCTCACCTCCTTTGGTTCCTCTCTGCCACCCATTGGTTTGAAACCTGAGTCCATTTAGGGTATGTCGCCATGCCACTCTCTAGCCTGCCGCTGCTGCCGCTGCCTCTGCATGCCGTCCCCTATAGTGTCAGGGTCAATTATTGCATGTTTTAGATGCTATCTAGCTTCATTCTGTCACTCTGTCATGGCCATGCTGTTGCCCATAATTTTGGCATAATGGTGCGATTAAGCAGCCTCAGAGGCATCCATGCATGCTGCCCCTGCTGTTTCCTGTCCATTTCCGTGGTGTTTCCATCCTTTTCTGAGGTTCCCAGGTGTTTGGCCAAGCTTCCCTGTGCAGAGCCTTGGTCCCCTTGAAAAATGCTCGAGTCTCCCATTGACTTTAATGGGGCTCGTTATTCGAGACGAGCGCTCGAGCATCGGGAAAAGTTCGTCTCGAATAACGAGTACCCGAGCATTTTAGTGCTCGCTCATCTCTAATAATAAGCAAAAGTAAATTTCTGATGATCATTTGCTCATGAAAAGGTTCTTAAGAGAGTTGGCCACTCATATGAAGGGTAAGTATAACACCCTGATAAGGTCATCCATATTATACTTACCCTGTTAAAATTTGTGGGAGCCACAGGTCATGTGATTAATCATTTAATAATTGCCCTTTTTTGGGCAGATAGAAATGTAAATAATTGCCCTTTTCAGGGCAGTGTAAAGAACTACATGGGTATACTGTACACATAGCACAGTTTGGCTCACTATTAATAAATGTAGGCCATTAACTACATCTGGACACCCATAGCATCCTATAGCACAGTAACATTAATAATAATATTCTTTCTTTGTATAGCGCCATCAAATTTCGTAGCGCTATATCGATTATGGAGAACATATACAAATAAAATAAGACATTACAGAGTAATAACATTGCCAAATAAAACAATAGGAGTGAGGACTCTGCTCCCAAGAGCTTACAGTCTATTAGGATGAGGGGGTGACACAAGCTTACAGTCTATTAGGATGAGGGGGTGACACAAGAGCTTACAGTCTATGAGGATAAGGGGGTGACACAAGAGCTTACAGGCTATGAGGATGAGGGGGTGTCACAAGAGCTTACAGTCTATGAGGATGAGGGGTGACACAAGAGCTTACAGTCTATGAGGATGAGGGGGTGACTCAAGTGCTTACAGTCTATGAGGATGAGGGGGTGACACAAGAGCTTACAGTCTATGAGGATGAGGGAGTGACACAAGAGCTTACAGTCTATGAGGATGAGGGGGGACACAAGAGCTTACAGTCTATGAGGATGAGGGGGTGACACAAGAGCTTACAGTCTATGAGGATGAGAGGATGACACAAGAGCTTACAGTCTATGAGGATGAGGGGAGGACACAAGAGCTTACAGTCTATGAGGATGAGGGGTGACACAAGAGCTTACAGTCTATGAGGATGAGGGGGTGACACAAGTGCTTACAGTCTATGAGGATGAGGGGGTGACACAAGAGCTTACAGTCTATGAGGATGAGGGAGTGACACAAGAGCTTACAGTCTATGAGGATGAGGGGGGACACAAGAGCTTACAGTCTATGAGGATGAGGGGGTGACACAAGAGCTTACAGTCTATGAGGATGAGAGGATGACACAAGAGCTTACAGTCTATGAGGATGAGGGGAGGACACAAGAGCTTACAGTCTATGAGGATGAGGGGGGACACAAGAGCTTACAGTCTATGAGGATGAGGAGGGACACAAGAGCTTACAGTCTATGAGGATGAGGGAGTGACACAAGAGCTTACAGTCTATGAGGATGAGGGGGTGACACAAGAGCTTACAGTCTATGAGGATGAGGGGGTGACACAAGAGCGTAGAAGCTATGAGGATGAGGGGGTGACACAAGAGCTTACAGTCTATGATGATGAGGGGGGACACAAGAGCTTACAGTCTATGAGGATGAAGGGGTGACACAAGAGCTTACAGTCTATGAGGATGAGGTGGTGACACAAGAGCTTACAGTCTATGAGGATGAAGGGGTGACACAAGAGCTTACAGTCTATGAGGATGAGGTGGTGACACAAGAGCGTACAGTCTATGAGGATGAAGGGGTGACACAAGAGCTTACAGTCTATGAGGATGAGGGGGTGACACAAGCTTACAGTCTATGAGGATGAGGAGGGTGACACAAGAGCTTACAGTCTATGAGGATGAGGGTTGACACAAGAGCTTACAGTCTATGAGGATGAGGGGATGACACAAGAGCTTACAGTCTATGAGGAAGAGGGGGTGAAACAAGAGCTTACAGTCTATGAGGATGAGGGGGTGACACAAGAGCTTACAGTCTATGAGGATGAGGGGGTGACACAAGGGTTTACAGTCTATGAGGATAAGGGGTGACACAAGAGCTTACAGTCTATGAGGATGAGGGGGTGACACAAGGGTTTACAGTCTATGAGGATGAGGGGTGACACAAGAGCTTACACTCTATGAGGATGAGGTGGTGACACAAGAGCTTACAGTCTATGAGGATGAAGGGGTGACACAAGAGCTTACAGTCTATGAGGATGAGGGGGTGACACAAGAGCTTACAGTCTATGAGGATGAGGGGGTGACACAGGAGCTTACAGTCTATGAGGATGAGGGGGTGACACAAGAGCTTACAGTCTATGAGGATGAGGGTTGACACAAGAGCTTACAGTCTATGAGGATGAGGAGGGTGACACAAGAGCTTACAGTCTATGAGGATGAGGGTTGACACAAGAGCTTACAGTCTATGAGGATGAGGAGGTGACACAAGAGCTTACAGTCTATGAGGAAGAGGGGGTGACACAAGAGCTTACAGTCTATGAGGATGAGGGGGTGACACAAGAGCTTGCAGTCTATGAGGATAAGGGGGTGACACAAGAGCTTACAGTCTATGAGGATAAGGGGTGACACAAGAGCTTACAGTCTATGAGGATGAGGGGGTGACACAAGGGTTTACAGTCTATGAGGATGAGGGGTGACACAAGAGCTTACACTCTATGAGGATGAGGGGGTGACACAAGAGCTTACAGTCTATGAGGATGAGGGGTGACACAAGAGCTTACAGTCTATGAGGATAAGGGGGTGACACAATAGCTCACAGTCTATGAGGATGAGGGGGTGACACATGAGCTTACAGTCTATGAGGATGAGGGGGTGACACAAGAGCGTAGAAGCTATGAGGATGAGGGGGTGACACAAGAGCTTACAGTCTATGATGATGAGGGGGGACACAAGAGCTTACAGTCTATGAGGATGAAGGAGTGACACAAGAGCTTTCAGTCTATGAGGATGAGGTGGTGACACAAGAGCTTACAGTCTATGAGGATGAGGGGGTGACAGAAGAGCTTACAGTCTATGAGGATGAAGGGGTGACACAAGAGCTTACAGTCTATGAGGATGAGGGGGTGACACAAGAGCTTACAGTCTATGAGGATGAGGGGGTGACACAAGAGCTTACAGTCTATGAGGATGAGGGTTGACACAAGAGCTTACAGTCTATGAGGAAGAGGGGGTGACACAAGAGCTTACAGTCTATGAGGATGAGGGGTGACACAAGAGCTTACAGTCTATGAGGATGAGGGGGTGACACAAGGGTTTACAGCCTATGAGGATGAGGGGTGACACAAGAGCTTACACTCTATGAGGATGAGGGGGTGACACAAGAGCTTACAGTCTATGAGGATGAGGGGTGACACAAGAGCTTACAGTCTATGAGGATGAGGGGGTGACACAAGAGCTTACAGTCTATGAGGATGAGGGGGTGACACAAGAGCTTACAGTCTATGAGGATGAGGGGTGACACAAGAGCTTACACTCTATGAGGATGAGGTGGTGACACAAGAGCTTACAGTCTATGAGGATGAAGGGGTGACACAAGAGCTTACAGTCTATGAGGATGAGGGGGTGACACAAGAGCTTACAGTCTATGAGGATGAGGGGGTGACACAAGAGATTACAGTCTATGAGGATGAGGGGGTGACACAAGAGCTTACAGTCTATGAGGATGAGGGTTGACACAAGAGCTTACAGTCTATGAGGATAAGGGGGTGACACAAGAGCTTACAGTCTATGAGGATAAGGGGTGACACAAGAGCTTACAGTCTATGAGGATGAGGGGGTGACACAAGGGTTTACAGCCTATGAGGATGAGGGGTGACACAAGAGCTTACACTCTATGAGGATGAGGGGGTGACACAAGAGCTTACAGTCTATGAGGATGAGGGGTGACACAAGAGCTTACAGTCTATGAGGATGAGGGGGTGACACAAGAGCTTACAGTCTATGAGGATGAGGGGGTGACACAAGAGCTTACAGTCTATGAGGATGAGGGGGTGACACAAGAGCTTACAGTCTATGAGGATGAGGAGGTGACACAAGAGCTTGCAGTCTATGAGGATGAGGGGGTGACACAAGAGCTTACAGTCTATGAGGATGAGGGGTGACACAAGAGCTTACAGTCTATGAGGATGAGGGGGTGACACAAGAGCTTACAGTCTATGAGGATGAGGGGGTGACACAAGAGCTTACAGTCTATGAGGATGAGGGTGACACAAGAGCTTACAGTCTATGAGGATGAGGGGGTGACTCAAGAGCTTACAGTCTATGAGGACGAGGGGGTGACACAATATCAGCATTTTATTTGGTTTTAATTTTTTAGTTATTTAATTTTATGTAATTTTAAGTACTATCCCTACCCCATTTTTTTGCTGGGTAATTGCCCTGTTATTACCCCCATTTTGAATCCCACTTTCCCTTACTACCCTCATTTTACAGCCATTTTTGGGTCAAAAATTCGGATCCCCATTGATTTCAATAGGTTGCGGGATCGGGTCATGTTTGAGTACCAAACTTTTTTCTTTTTAAGTTAGTCTGAAGTCATCATACCCGAAATTCAACAAGCTCAGTCAACACTACTTATCAGTTGTCTTGGGATACCCAGCATCTCTCCACCATCTACGAATGTATACATGAAGAAATCAAACTGATGGCAGGTCGCAGGAGATGAAAGTAACCGGCAATAACCCGATGGAAAAACAGGAGCATTCTGGTGTTGCAGGTACAGTCAGGCTTCCCAGAGGTAGAAATCCATTTATTGAAGGATAATAAAATATACAGAACAGACAACGCGTTTCGCACCTCTTCAGCAGCTGTTTCATCCGGTCTATATGGTGTGTCTCTAGGTGAATCGTAGAGCATTCATTCTTTTGTATATATAAAGAATGGAGCCCTTGCCGTTGGATGTGTTGGAGTCGGAGCAGATTGAGTAATGGGTGGTCACCCTGCGCCCACCTCCCTGTGTATTTCCACTGAATCCTGAAAACCCCTTTAAAGGGAACCTGTCACCGCTGTTTGAAAAAATGCATTGCGGACAGGTTCCCATAGAGCCCTTATAGCATAAGAGCAACCTTTCTTCATCTAATAAAATCTCTGCTCCAAAAATTAACATGGATATCAGGCAGAGAGTCTAGCCAGGTGAGGTGGGCATATACATATAAGCGAGTCAGAGCCTTGCTTACACCTACTTTCCCCACGTCAGCCGGCTATTGGCCGAATTATTACACAAATGCCTACGGCTGCCATGTGCGGAAGCAGTGAAGCCGCGTATGCGCCGTGTGATAATTCAGCCAACAGCCAGATGTCGTAGGGAAAGTAGACTCGATTCGCGTTTTCCCGATGTTTTACCCGAATATTTCCGATTTGCGCCGATTTTTCCTGAATTGCCCTGGGATTTTGGCGCACGCGATCGGATTGTGGCGCATCGGCGCCAGCATGCACGCAACGGAAATGGGGGGCGTGACCGTAAAAAAAACCGACGGATTCGGAAAAAACGCTGCATTAAAAAAAAAAGTGTCACTCGACATGCGCTTACCTTCACCCACGATAGGAAGGTGAAGTTCAGTGCATTCCGATGGTCTTCAGCGCAGCAGCGACACCTGGTGGACGTCGGAGGAACTACCGGACCGGGTAAGTAAATCTGCCCCATAATGTTAATTTTTGCCTTTTCGGAGCAGAGTTTTATTAGATGAAGAAAGGTTGCCTTATGGTATAAGGGCTCTATGGGAACCTGCCCGCAACTTACATTTTTTAAACAGGTTCCCTTTACTATGACAAGTTATAAATGTCTGTCTTCATCTATAAAAATACTTTTATAGTAATGAGAGACGTGGAGACCTAAGAAGGACAGAGTAGGTGAGTATGAGCCGGAAGGGGAATAGCCTATCCAGTCCATACCCGTGTCGCCTTACTTTACGACCCCCTTCCAGTCAGGCGTATCTATGACTTAGGTCAGAAACGGGACACTTTCACTTTTCCTGTTCGCAAACGACCGGAAACTTGAGAAATGCGTGTGTAAACCACTTCTCAGATTCCCATGTAAACTGGGTTTAAGAGTGGAAAATCTCTCTTACCTATTCTTTGGGTGGTACAAAATTCTGACATTCCTACAGGCCCTGCTTCCCTCTGCCAAGAGCAACAAGGACATTGTCCTTTTAATGTCTTAAAGGCTCTGTTTTCTTGTAATGCCAAATGTAATATTTTTTTGAAAACATTACCCCAGAAGTTTTCCAGCTGAGAAAACAGGCTGGTGAAAAATAGTTTCAGAAAACAAAATAAACCGTGCACAAGACATTCTGGGTGTGTATGCACAGCACATCTGGATTGGGGTATTTAAATTGCATGGAGTTTTTTTTTTATTTTTTAACCCTGCACAGCTGTTTGCAGAGGCCCTGAGGAGGAGAGCCAGGTCACCCGTCTCGGCTGCACCTTTTTCCTCTCCACACCCGTCTTCTCTCATTCGAGTCGCCCACGTGTAAACATGGTTTTCAGGGATCTAGCGAATACAGTACATGGACAGTACAGAGCGGGCGGGAGAGTAACAATTTCCAAAAAATCGAACAAAACATCTGCTGTTGATTGTAAGAAGCAGGTTTTTGGGAAGACCATTTACAATGTTCAGTTCACGCTATGGTGAATTAGGGGAGGTTCACACTTGGCAAGATCAGTCCGTGAACCATGGTCCATCCAGAGTCCTGCATCACAGACTAACACACTGCTGGGGATGGGACTCCTTACATCACAGGGATATATGATGAAAGGAGTCCCTGTTTTATAGTTAAACAGTAGCGCCGGCACTGAAATCATCCAAAGACATTAATAATTAACCTTCATTAACTTATATGGGATGAATCTAGCACAAACTAGCGCATGCACAATTTTCTCGTCATGGACAACAATCCGTGTATAAAATTTAACGTACGGTAGGTTCTTAGATTATGTCAGTATTCAGACCCAGGGCTTTCTGATTAATAGTCAGATGGAGAAAAGGAAATAGTGAGAAAAGGTTCTAAAGGAGGGGTGTCAAAGGGGACACATCAGCCGAATGTCATTTTATAGCGGTATAAATTTATCTACTCAAACTGTTAAGTAGTTATATTTATACAGCATCACCCTTACAATAAACTATTTGATGGCAACCACAAAGCTGGACATAAGTTAAATAACCAGAGAAACCGGCACAGTTAGTATATGCCTGTACAGTAGCAAATAGTCACAGTGGGGCTCATTTACTAAGGGCCCCGTGGACCGCACTATCGCCGGACATCCCGGCGGTTTCCGTATTGTGCCGCTGGGACAGGGATTTAAAAGGGGTTTTTGGCACACACAATCGGATTTTGGCGCAATCACGACAGCTTTCATGAGACACAAATCGGGGAGGCGGGCCGTCGGGGCATACGACGGATTCGGACATACTGCGGGATTTCACTTAAAAATTGTGTCGCAAGCCATGCACTTACATTTACGGGGAAGTAGAAGGTGAACTCCGGCAGAGCAGATCAGAGAAGCGACACATGCAGGATATCGGGCACACCATCTTCATGAATGACGGCAGAGTGCATCCTCGTCGGACAGTCCAGATCGAGGATCACGCAGGGACCGGATAAGTAAATGTGCCCCAGTGCCTCCACATAGTAGCACAGTAGCAAGTAGTCACAGTGTCAACTAGTACCCAATTGTGTCAGTGCCCGCCAATAGTCACAGTGCCCCCAAAGTAGCCAATAGTCACAGTGCCCCCACAGTAGCCAATCGTTACAGTGTTCACATAGCAGCCAATAGCCACAGTGCCCACACAGTAGCTAACAGTTACAGTGCCCTCACAGTAGCAAACAGTCAGTTATGTCACAGTAGCCAATAGTCACAGTGCCCCCATAGTAGGTAATATTTACTGTGCCCCTACAGTAGGCAATAATCACAATTCTGTAGAATCCCCTGAACCCCTCCCTCTCCTCCCTCGATGCATGTGCTAGTATTTTATTGTGGAAGAAACAAACATGTACTCACCTTTTCTTGCTCCCTTCTCTTATCCCCTGTGGAGCAGCTGTATGCTGGGCTGGAGCCTGTACAGCTGGGGGAGCAAGAAAAGTTGGGTACATGTTCTTCCATAGCGAAACATTGGCACATACTGTACATCGAGGGCTATCCTGGTGAGAACAGCATAGAGGTAGGAAGATGGACCCGAAACATAAGGCCATAAGGCTACTGCCCTGTGTGGCCCCTGCATGCAGTTTTTGATGCTATCCTATATCTTGATCCTGCTATGGTTTTGTTTTCTATATTTGAACATCTAAAAACAGATTCAAAATAAATAAATGGAAAGTAAATTATCCATCCACTTAATGGATTAAATAACAGACACTTCACATTCCGTTTATTTCACTTACTATCTGTTAATCTGCCGACTTTAATCTATCCAGTTTAATTTCTTTTAGTTCTATTCAGAGAATGCTCATTCCAAAAATGTCAGGAATAGCAGATTAAATGGTGAATATTATTGTATTTTAGACTTTTAATTTAAATAACAAAGCGGAAACCAACCTTAAAGGAAACCTACCACTTGAAGTGGCAGGTTTCTGATGGAAATACCGGCACCAGCTCAGGGTGAGCTGGTGCCGGAGCTTATTTTCGTTAGTGTTTTAAACCGCGGTATCGCGGTTTAAAACACTTTTTAAACTTTATAGCCGGCGCAGCGAGGTACGCGCTCGGCGCTTACCATGCGCGCGGCTCTCCTTCACTTCCTATGTAGCCGCGCGCATGGTAAGCGCAGAGCGCGTACTTCCCTGCACCGGCTATAAAGTTTACTGGCGGAGGCTGCTGAGGCTGCTGGGTGTTACAGTACTGGGGGAGTCTGCTGGGTGTTACATTACTGGGAGAAGCTGCTGGGTGTTACATTACTGGGGGAGGCTGCTGGGTGTTACATTACTGGCGGAGGCTGCTGAGTGTTACATTACTGGGGGAGGCTGCTGGGTGTTACAGTACTGGGGGAGGCTGCTGGGTGTTACATTACTGGGAGAAGCTGCTGGGTGTTACATTACTAGGGGAGGCTTCTGGGCATTTAATTACTAGGGGTGGCTACTGGGTGTTACATTACTGTGGGAGGATGCTGGACATTTCATTAGTGGGGGAGACTGTTGGGTATTTTATTACTGGGGGAGGCTGTTGGGAATTACATTGCTGGGGGAGGCTGCTGAGCATGAGTTGGGGAGGTTGTCGGGCATTTCACTACGGGGGGGGGGGGGAGGCTGCTGGGCATTACATTAGTTGGGGGAGACTGTTGGGCATTTTATTACTGGGGGAGGTTTCCTGGCATTTCATTAGTGGGGGAGACTGCTGGGCTGTTCATTAGAGAGGGAAGGCTGCAACCACTGCATTTCCCACCCTAGGCTTATACTCAAGTCAATGGCCCAAATATATGAAAGCTGGTGCAATGTACTTTGGTGCAGTTTCCACTAGATAATACAATACGCTCTTAGTAAAGCCCCGTGCACATGAACGCTGTAAGCATACAGCCGCACTGGAGAGAGGAGGGGTGAGGGCTCACCTCTCCCATCTGCATAGAGAAGCTAAGGGCCGGTGCCCCACATATCCTATATTTTCCCATAGTGGTGTGTGGATCGGAGAAAGCCAAAAACTTGTGGGGAGGGTGAGACTCATGTCCCTCAATGAGTTTCATGTGAAATGCTAAAACTGGAGGATCTCTTAGGCCTCTTTCACACTTGCGTTGCAGATCACGTCAGAGTCTGATCAGGGTTTGGTCAGTGAAAAAGTTCCATCAGTTTTCAGTTCGAGTTTGTTCAGTGTCTAAGTTTTTCTTGCACGTTTTTTTAGTGTTTTCAATGCAATCTCAATGTGTATTTCACACGCAGGTAAAAAGCATGAAATGGACTCAGGGCTGAGCTCTATCTTTTCTATGGCAATTGATGCATGAAAAACGCATTGCACTTGTGTGTGTCTCAGAGTGCGATGCGTTTTTGATGCATCTCCATAGACTTGTATGGTGCGTTTTTTCATGCGCGTGACTTGCAAAAGTAGAGCATGTCGAGATTTAAACGTGCGTTAAAAAAATGTGTACGTGAAAAATAAAGCAAGTCTGAAAAAAAACATTAATTACAATGAGGCAGATTTACTTACCCGGTCCGATCGCGATCCAGCGGTGCGTTCTCTGCGCTGGATTCGGGTTTGGCCGGGATTCATCAAGGCAGTTCCTCCGACATCCACCAGGTGGCGCTGCTGCGCTGAAGTTCCCTGAAATGCACTGAAGTTCACGATCCTATCCTGGATGAAGGTGAGTGCAAGCTCCGCGACACAATTTCCTTTTTTAAATGCGGCGGTTTTTACGAATCCGTTGGGTTTTCGTTCGGCCACGCCCCCTGATTTCCGTCGCGTGCATGCCAGTGCCGATGCGCCACAATCTGATCGCGTGCGCCAAAATCCCGGGGCAATTCAGATACAATCGGCGCAAATCGGAAATATTCGGGTAACACGTCGGGAAAACGTGAATCGGGCCCTTAGTAAATGACCCCCAATGGGTCAGAGTGCAATGTAAGTTGTGTGCATCAAAAGCACGCGCAGAACACACGTGTGAAAAACGCAAGTGTGAAAGGGGCCTTAGGTTTGCCCATTTCCAAAAAATGTTAAATTAAAAAATATATATTTTTAAGTGTCATCCCATTGAATTAGGCATTGCCACCCAAAAATGCAAACTGGATTGACAAACCACTTGTGCGTTAACCCTTTATCTAGACATAGATCGTGCACTTCTGGAGAATCGATGGTCTCCTCATTATCCGTCTGAAGAACCAAGTTGTGTCTTGTCTCTTCATTATATCAGCTAATTACATACAGGAAAGCAGGGTCTCCCACAAGCCCTCATCTAAATACATGCGTCTGCTTGCAATTAGCAGCCAATTTGGGGGCGTTGGGAGCGAGGCTTGGTTTACTTTGGCAGAAGATGTTGTACTGTTATGAGAAGATGTCAGGGCAGGGCATTAGGGTTTCTAATGACCGCGTGTTTGTGTTTGCCTTTCACACTCTGTTACAGTCTGTCTCGGAAACCCTGTGTTACGCACCGTGAAATTAAGGTCGGGGAGGGTTGAGTTTTATATAAACAAGTTTAGTTTTGGATTCTAAAACTGGAACCCTGTTACAACACAACCAATATGGCCGCCCTCGGCACCATGTACACCCATCAGGATTGTCACCCAGTCCCAAGTGGTAAATTTCCCTGGTACACCAGCAGATAAGGAGCAGGGTATGGACTATATGGACTATCAATCCTCATATGGTGGGGGTCACAGCAGTCGGACACTCACCACATTTATTGTAAGTGCTGGTAATTTCCATAAGCTTGTAATTCTGATCCCAAAAATTTTACACTGAGCTTTTTTTTAATGTACTTAGCTGGGTTCTGGTGCTGCATTTATTTACTGAACTGGTTTCTGTTTCTGCATTTATTTACTGAACAAGGTTCTGGTTCTGTATTTATTCACTGAACTGGATTCTGTTCCTGCATCAATTTACTGCACGGGGTTCTGCTGCTGTATTTTTGGGTTTTGTGCTCTGTTCTTTCTACTTATCTTGGTTTGATGGTGCATTTTTTCTTCTTATCTTGGTTCTGGTGCAGTTTTTATGTGCGAACTTGGCTATTGTGCTGTATTTACCATAAGTACTGGTCTTGGTTCTTGTGCTGTATATATGTAAATGACTCTCTTCTGGAACTGTATTTATGGTAAGGTCTTGGCACTGCAATACCATATAGTGATGAGTGGACCCAAATTTAAAAATTCTGTCCGGGTTCAGACCCCAACCAATAACACCAACGATTAGTGCTGGCACTAATTGCGGGTGTTAACTGTTTAAATGCCACTGACAAAGTCACCATTTTGGGAAAGGGCATCATTCTCAATGGTGTCATTGGAGAGGGGCAATCCTCACCAAAATGGTGGTGCCCTGTGTCGCCAGCAGGTTAATTATATGGGAGCCAAAGTTCATGGCCAGGGGACGCGAACTCCCAAAGTTTGGTACTTTTCGGTTCAGATCCACTGAACCCTAATACCATATACAGCCCATTGTTTATGGAAAAAGCAGAGCCTGTTTTTAGACACAGACAACCCCTTTAATCTCATAATTGACAGACAAATGTGTCAAGGTCCTGAGAAAGAGACAGCAAGCCATAAAGTCTATGTAAAACATAAGTATCCTGTCGTAAGTAAAAGGTGAGGTTCAGATATAATGGAAACCTCGCGGCTGCCCTGTGCTAAAGTGAAATGAGTTGTTCTCTATGGCAGGTGAAGGTAGACGCTGATTTATGACTTTAATAGGTTAATCCATTTACCAGTCATGGATAATCATATTTCACCCATCAGATACACAAAAAAGGTTTCTAGGGAGGTGACAGCTTTATGCTCTCGGTGGGTTTACTAGCTTACTCTGCCCACATAATTCACACAGGGATGAGTGCCACATCCCTTTTCTGACCACGATCAATGCGGATAGAAAAGGAGGAGACCCCCGGAAGACGCCATTAAATCCCGGAGAAATCAATCCATTAGACTGGATGGGGGGAATCGTTCACTTTACACCTGTCTTGTACCCAACACCTTCTGTGCTTCTAGTGTGACCCACTATGTGCCGTATATTCTTATTACTTCTCATTAATAGCCGGACAATAGGATTTTCCTCTGCAGATCTATCAGGGAAATGTTAGTCATCAGAATTTTACTTTTAGCATAGTCAGGGTGCTGGACAAACATCTGCAACTTAAAGGGAACCTATCAATCTAACCTACCGATAGGCACACTAGACCAACTACAGGTCCTCAGCATTAGTGTCCAAAATCGCCCTGTAACATCTCTGCCCATGGCCGCGGTGATTCAGACTCGTCTCCGGCACTCTGGGCACCTGCACAGTAGGAAACCCCGGCTTCATTGTGCATGCACTTGACCTTTGCATCACCCAGGGAGTTGTCCTTGCTCTCAGGGCGCGTTCACATGTTGAGTTTTTTCAGATGCAGTTTTCGATGTCCAAACTAGGAGCAGCAGCTTCTCTCAGTGATATGTTCTCACTCATTATGATCCACACCGGCTTTTGGCTTTGAAAAATGCATCTGAAAAACTGAACATGTCAACGCACACCCCCAGAGCTCCTCTCTCAGCACTTTGTGATGTTCTGGCAATGGGTGTTTTAAGATACAAGACATCTTGATCGCTGTCAAATTATTTACGGAACTGGTGGCATTTTATACTTGGTGATAGGTATATATTTTTAAAGAAAATCTACCACCAAAATAAAGCCTGATAAACCAGGGGCAGTAGTGGATTGTAATATAGGCAGTTTGGGCGGTAGCCAGGGGCCCAAGCCTTCTAGGGCAGTGGTGGCGAACCTATGGCACGGGTGCCGGAGGTGGCACTCAGAGTCCTCTCTATGGGCAGACAGGACTCAAGGCCTTTAGCAGTCCCAAGCAGCCCACGACTCTGAAAGGAAGGTGAATTGATATTAGGAAACTTCTTCTTCTTCTTTCTACTGTATCGGTGTCCTCAGGTGCCTTAATAAGTTACTGCTTAAATAGTTATATTGGCACTTTGTGAAGAATACATGGGTTTTGGTTGTAGTTTGGGCACTTGGTGTCTAAAAGGTTTGCCATCACTGTTCTAGGGGGTCCATGGACACTCAAACCACTCAATAAATTTTATACTGAGAAGGACCTTCAACCCTGAAATCCTGATACATCTGTTCCTGCTCTCAATACACAAGTACACAAGAGCCATTTTGGGACTTTTGTAGGTCCAAAAGCCCTGAAACGACAGATTAAAAGCTGCAGAAGGGACACATCTTCCATTCTCCATGAAGCTGATTCTAGCACCATATGTAGGAAGTGATTCCAGACTTGTAGGGGCTGTAATATTCATGCAGCCCAGGGCCCAGGGGTACTAACTCGTACAACCAGGCACTGTGACTGTGGTAATCTTCTTATCCATGACATCCTTCCAAAATCAACTTTTAAAATTATGCAAATGTGTCAGAAAGGCTCTGGGAGTGTGAGATCCCACTGTGTGAGATTACAGCAGGCATTGGTAGGGAAGAATTGCTGAGGAGGGAGGTGTGAGAGGGAGACAGTGTAACAGCATGTGAAGCTATTGGGGTAAAATCCCCTGAAACCGTTCAGGCTCATTAGCATAGTTTTTACATTTGTTTTTAAAGGAAGGAGGCCATGGATAACAAATATAAGAAGATACCACAGTCACGGTGCCTGGATCTAATGTCCCTGTGTTAGGGTAGGATTCAAGACATCCTCTTTTAGTGTGCGTTGGCTGCGTGTTTCT
This sequence comes from Engystomops pustulosus, assembly GCF_040894005.1. Classification (NCBI taxonomy): domain Eukaryota; kingdom Metazoa; phylum Chordata; class Amphibia; order Anura; family Leptodactylidae; genus Engystomops; species Engystomops pustulosus. The sequence continues at coordinate 162,073,098 of NC_092416.1, read as the reverse complement.
AATCAATAAGCATGCGTGCACATCGTAAGAAATTAATTCAGACACATTTGCTGATTTAAATCTCACTCATGCGATCATGGCCATGGCAAATCTGCACTGCTAGAACTTTTTTTGGTTTCACAAAACTATATAGAAATTATGGAAGAAGCAGAAGGGGCGGAGAATTCCCAGCTCATGTAGTCTCTTGATTGGAGAACTTCCTTGCTGTTGCTTATTGACGTCAGGATTGAAATCTTGTTGACATTCTTTAGCCTTAATTGTTTTCGTTATGATTACGAGGCCGGCGCCATCTTATAATGAAGTCTCTGTTACAATGATTTTAGGAAAATAGAACAAGTAGAAATGACAGGATTTGATCTATCATCTAGGTTTACCTTAACAGTCCCCCCTAAATCCTGGAATTTCTCTCGGCTACTCTTAGTCTAGAAGGACCTATAGATCTGCCCATATGTGCTTCGTTCTCCTCTTCACCAGTTGGATGACAGCAGACCCCTGTTGGGTGTGCCCCCATTTAGTGGACTTTCACATATGGGAATCAAATCTCTACTCTACCTCTCCCTACTCCAGGGGCTGCTTGATATGTTTCAGGGGTGGTTGATCTTAGAGGGATATCGTCATTATGCAAATTTAGGTAACTTGAGTAAGGGGTCTTTGGCTTGTCTAACTACTGATACCCATGATACTAGGTGGACTTGATGGGGGGACCACATAACACACAAAGTGACAAGAGCAAAACCACAATCCCCAATATCATCCACACTTAAAGAAAAACCCTTCCAATCCCCCATCCACAAAGTGAAGGATATAGCGTCCACTTCCGAGTTTCTCTTGGGTTCCCTGGACAGTCCTTCAATCTCTTCAAGTGCATGGGTAATCGATCCAACGGGGGCGATGTCATCTGGGATGTATCAAGCCACTCCCACCATCTTACAGACTCCTCCCTTCTCAGCAAGGGTCATGTCCAAAGCCGTGCGGTTCTGGGAAGCATCTCCGATATAATTCACAAATCTCTGTTGATTACAATAAAAACAGTTACCCAACCAACATCTTTGCTCATAGCTCTCTGGGGAATAATGGACTATAGACCTGCCCATATCTGATTGTGGGCCTTGTACTCATCTGGGACCCCCCTTGGTGCTCCCACTGTATCTATATAAACGTTGTCATCTAGGTGCTTCTCTCAGACCTCCAGAATCCTTAGGGATTCTCTACCTTTTCTTTATGTGTCTGATCAAACTTATCCCTGGGGATCACGAGGAAGGGATGCACAAATCTTATCACAGTACACTCACCTTCCCAGGCTCTAGGCCTGACCTGACTCTCCTATCCCCACAAATCCTGTACACATCAGACACTGCTAATACAGGGTTACCTGTGCTGTCAGTGTTATAGAAGGTCATTGTCTTGTTGCACCAACCGTAGGTAAAGTCTCCTACCCTGGGGGCATCCTGGTCAGCCCTCTAGTTACAGTGATAGTCATGGTTGGGGTGTCCCTGGGCTTACAGTCAGTCAGAAGAGACCAGCTAGCAAGAAGAATAAGTAAGTTTGCAATAGAAAGCGTGGAAGCGTGCTGACTTCCCTCTAGCTTCACAGACGTGGCACTGGTCAGCAGGACTTGGAAAGGACCATCGTAGCGAGGCTCCAGACTTTCTCTTTGGGGTGTCTCTTTACCACCACGTCGTCTCCAGGCTTCAGGTTATGCGTCCTGAGGTCTCTGTCTGCATCTGAAAAAGGAATCAGAAACACTTTTGCCAACCTTTTTCAAGGCCTGGCTCAACTGTATGGCGTGTTCCACCTGGTTTCCTGCCATCATCTCTAGGGTCTGTGAGAAGTAGGGGCCTAGTCTGGGTGCACAGCCAAAAAGTACTTCAAAGGGGGACAATCCCATCTTTCTGTTGGGTGTGGTCCTAACTGAATGGTGGGCAGCAGGAAAGCACTCGCACCATGGTTTCCCTGTTTCTTCCATGGCCTCCCGGATCTCTAACTTAAGAGTGCTGTTTAAAGTATCTCAAACGCACCACCAACTTGGGAAGGGTATGGGGTGTGCAGGGCCTGTTCTACACCCAGGAGGGACAAGGTTTCAGGTCTTTACCTGTCCAGTGAAGTGGGTTCTGCGACCGGACTCTATGGTCTCTGGAAGTCCAAACCTGCAGAAAAATCTCACTCACCACCTTCTTTACCTCAGCTCTGGCAGTAGCCTTGGTCATGGGAGAAGCTTCTGGCCACCCTGGAAAGAGATCAATGCACACAGGCACGTACTCCTATGTACCACTTTTTGATAGCTGGATAAAATCCATCTGCAGTCTCTGGAAGGGATACAGCAGCTTAGGTGTCACCTTCTGTGGGGTCTTTTCCACCTTACCCGGGCTGTGGTGGGCACAGACTATACAGGCTTTCACTAGTCTAGTGACAGGGGTAGTAATGCCGGGGCAAACCACTGGTAGTTTATGAGCACTAGCATGGCCATTTTGGATATGTGTGTGTGTCCGTGGGCTACTTGACTTACTGTCGGGTGCAGGGCTCCGGCCAGGCACACCCTCTCTCCCAGCATCCAGGTCCCATCTGCATCTGGGCTCCAGCTTTCCTCCACACTCCCTTCACTTCTGATGACTCTCAGGCCACCAGGGACTGGAACACCTGTGGATCAAACTTTTAGCTCAGAACTCACCGCTGAGACTTCAGGACAGTCTCTGGGCTCCATCTGTGCAGCTGCCTTCACCATCCCGTCAGTCACATCCTTGCCCTTGGCTTGTGGAGTTACCAAATTGTGAGTGCTTTAACTTTTACTATCCTCACCTCTTGTGGAAGTAAGAGAGCATCCATGAGCTCTTTAACCAGCGTGCCATGCTTAAAGGGGGTCCCTGCAGAGGTGAGGAAATCTCTAGCCTTCCATATGGGTTCATAGTCGTGTTTAGACCCCAGAACTATACCTTGAGTATAGATATTTGCCCTTTTACCAGCTGTAGCACTTCCCTGAGTGCCGTCACTTCACCTCCTGCGCTGACCTGTGTGGAGGGAGTGGTTCTGCTTGTACTACCTCATGTGCGCCACGGACCACTGTATATCCAGTGTAGAACCGTCTGTCTTCTCCTGCAGACCTGGAGCCATCTATGAGAAATAAAACTCAACATCTGGGTTAATCACCCTTCTCTCCCCCCTCTCTGAATCCTGGACGACTGGTGATACGCCAAATGAAGGATTCAGAGCTGTGCACCTTATGAGTGTATCCTGGGGCATCAGGAGTGCACACTGGAGTCTGAGCTGTCTAGCCTTTGCTCAGATGCTTGGGCTGGACTTGGGTGAGGACACTGTGCAAGGTATGTGGGGTTTGCACTGTAACTGAGTGGTCTAGGGTCTAGGATCAACTCACTGGCCTTGCTGAGCAGATTGCTGGCTGCAGCTACTAACAAATGAGGGGCTCCCCTCACGACTGAGTCTAACCGGGCCTAATAATGAATGGGCCATTGGGGAGGCCACCACGTTCCTGGGCCAAGAAACCTGTGGCTTATATACTCAGTGCAAAATAAAATAAATGGTTCAGTGGCATGTGCCTAGGGCCGGGGCAGACAGGATTTGCCAGCTTAAGGCTATGGAATGCATCAATTGCCTCCTGACTAAGGGCAAATGGGGAAGAGGCAATGCAGTCAGAAAGGGGCAACATCGGGCTGGAGGCAGCAGACCTTATCCCAGGCCTGCAGGAGCTGGCCAGTCCTAGAATCATGTGAAGAGGCTTAGGGCCTCAGGGCAGGGGCATATTCTGGACTGCCAGCTTTCTTTCCTCTGTCAGGTGTCTGCCTGTGGCTGAGAAGCAGTGGCCTAGGAAGACCACCTTCTCCTGGCAATACCGGAGTTTGTCTCTGGAAACCTTGTAACCCTTCTGGAACAGAAAACACATAAGGTCAATAAATGCATCCTGGCAAACAAAAACAGTAGGTCCTCCGCATACTGGAAAGGAGAACATCCAGTAAGGGGCTAGTCTGCCAGTCTACTCCCTGTAGGGCCGTGGGGTATTGGCTGGGTGAGTTTTACCCCCCTTGTGGGAATCTACATCAGGTATACTGGAATACTACACTGGTAAAGGAAAATAGGTCCTGGCAATCTTCATGTAGGGGCACAGAGAGTAAAACATTTGCCAAATCAATAACAGTGAATAATATGTCACTCTCAGGGACTGCTGCCAGTTTGGGCTAGGGACCACTGGGCTTAAGTACACTCATTGGCAGCTTGGAGGTCATAGACCATCCTACATGTATCCAGCTGTTCTTTCTGGGTCTTTTCCTTGACCGGGAATGGGCTAAAATCATCATCGGACTAGCAGAGGAGAGTCACACATCAGTTTTACAATGAAAGGCACTAACTCTGTTTGGGGGGGCCGTTCAGAAGGGGGACTGTTCTCGCTGACATCCTTGTCCATAACCACCACCCCTTGTCCTGCCCTGTTGGGGGTGTCTCCGCCACTCACTATAGTAATGTCTCTTCCCCACAGTCGAAAACACGCCCACTTGGGTCGGTCGGTTGAGACTATTGGAAATGTTGTCAGTGTCACTTTGCCGTGGTCTGTGAAACTGGTCTCTGTTTCCCTCTGGCTTTCAGTCACAATCTTATCAATCCCTGTATACGCAAATCTGGTAGAGATGTCTCCAGTCCGTTAACACCTTTGGTAACAACCCACTACACTACACTGTCAGGTCATTCCCCATGTGTCCCAAAGCTGCAAACCGTTCCCATGGGAATCTTCCATTACCGTGTGCGTCTCCGCTTTATCTCATCCAGACATATAGGATTCTCTTAACTATCTATAAACTTCTAGCCAGACTCTAACATCTCAACAAAATCCAGGTACACTTATGTTGTTTTTTTTTTTTGTTGTTTTTTTTTTTTTTAGTCATATAAGGAATAAAAGTCAGTCATAGGCTCTGTAATACAGTTGGGGGGCTTGTTCTTGCTTAGTCTGTTCATGGGGTACACAGGAGGACTTCACATCATACTGTATTCTTGTTCCACAACCAAATAAACTCCTTCAAGTCTTTTTTAGATTGTCAGGGAGAAGTCTAAATGCAGCGATCTGCCCCCTTCTGTAAACAACTTCAGCTTACTGTAGCGTCAAGGTCAGAACAGAACACAAAGTGATAACACAGCTCAGACAGAGCCCTAGATTTTTGGAGAACTTCAGCGTCAAGGCCATGTACATGTCTTCACAAAACAAAACGCAGCTCCAACAGCCCCCACCCTTCTGTTAACCCCTTAAACGCCAGAAAGCAGGTACCAGAGACATTGCAACACTTTTTATAGTAATTTTTCTCTAATTGTCGGGATCAATAAATTTTAATAATAATCAAACAACCTCTCACACTCCAAGACCCCTAGCAGACGCCCGAAGCATTGTCAGCTATTATCAACAGCTTTTATGGCTGCCAACAGCAATCAACTTTCAGGGACTTGAAGGGAATATAAAATGGCCGCCACTGAGAAATAAACTGTTTTTTAAGATGGCCGCCACTGAAGAATGGTAGGGCGTGTCATCTTCTCTAACCACCAGATACAGGGGTGGAGTCTGGATTACAGGGGCCATTTTTCACTCCAAGGAAAATATAATTGAATCTCTTTTTCTCAAATTCTTTCCACATCAAAAACTTTTAAATGTCCCTTATCACCTGTCTCTTTCTTAAACGGCACTCTGAAGGATCCCTGTCACTCTGTCCTGGTCCGTCAGTCAAAGTTAGAGGTTCTCAGAGTCTGTTTGCATGTTTACAAGTTGTACAATCATCAGATCCTCTAACACATCCCAAAACTCTCAAACCTTCATTATTACTTTTTATTTCACCGCAAACCTGTTCCATTAAATCAAATTGCAGTCCAACTTAATTCATCCTACTTGACTCAACAACCTTCTCTCTACTTACATCAAGCCAATCTTCTGTCTACCTCATTTTTCCCTTCTTTGCACTGAACTATCGCTAGCGCACCAGTGGTTCCCTCTGGGAGGACGTCCTTTCTATTCCGAAACCGCAGCATAATTTGTCTGAGACCCTTACCGTGCAGCTGCTCACGGCTTAAGGGTTGACCTTCAAGCTCCCCGATCACCAGTTATAGAGACTTAACTCACTGCGTGTCGGTTAGAGGTTTATCAGAAGGTCTGACCTTCAAGCTCCCCGATCACCAGTTATAGAGACTTAGCTCACTGCGTGTCGGTTAGAGGTTTATCAGAAGGTCCCCGCTTAACGATCTCCCTTTTTCTCCTAATTCCTGTCAAATCCCCAGACACCCGTTCTTTACCCGTTCTCCTATTCTGGCGGCCTATGTTTGGCGGGCAAACATCCGTCCTTTTTCTCCTTATTCTGGCGGCCTATGTCTGTGTGCAGACATCCGTCCTTTTTCTCCTAATTCTAACGGCCATATGTCTGATCTTCACTGCGGCTTCGCTATACTCCTCTCTATATGAACTTCGAACGTCCCCCCCCTCCCTTTCTGTTCTGGCTCAGCAAAGCGCATACACGCAGCAGCCAAGGCACTTCTCATACAGTGCTATATAACAATTCAGACCCCGATGCAGGACACCAGGTGGCTATGCATATTTACCCTCCAATCCCAGCTGTCTACAGCCACAGGTATCACCACTCCCCGAGTCACAGGCAAGTCACAGGTTAACATATGTTATCTGAAACTTACCGTGATCGTGGGCTGATCAGACCCCATCGGGAAATGGTGACCCCAAGACTGCAAATAGTGCTGGAACGAGGGGGCGTCCTGGTCGTCCTGATCGCGAAATCTCAGCAGTGCCTCCAATGTTAGGGTAGGATTCAAGACATCCTCTTTTAGTGTGCGTTGGCTGCGTGTTTCTAATCAATAAGCATGCGTGCACATCGTAAGAAATTAATTCAGACACATTTGCTGATTTAAATCTCACTCATGCGATCATGGCCATGGCAAATCTGCACTGCTAGAACTTTTTTTGGTTTCACAAAACTATATAGAAATTATGGAAGAAGCAGAAGGGGCGGAGAATTCCCAGCTCATGTAGTCTCTTGATTGGAGAACTTCCTTGCTGTTGCTTATTGACGTCAGGATTGAAATCTTGTTGACATTCTTTAGCCTTAATTGTTTTCGTTATGATTACGAGGCCGGCGCCATCTTATAATGAAGTCTCTGTTACAATGATTTTAGGAAAATAGAACAAGTAGAAATGACAGGATTTGATCTATCATCTAGGTTTACCTTAACACCTGGTTTATCAAGATGGACTTGGTTTGGGGTTTTCCAGTACAATTATGTTAAAGGGCTTCATGCACTGGGGCCCTGGGTAATGTCTAGAGCAGAACAGTACAGGGTTAAATGTCAGTAAATTTATACATTTCTGGTTGTATAATATCCTTGTTAAATCTGTAGTCTGTCCTTGTATACAGGGGCAGAACTACAGCGGTAGCAACCATAGCAGCCGCTATGGGGCCCGCAGTGTCAGGGGGCCCCGTCATCCGACCTGACACAATAAAGAATGGGGGATGTGCACCATTATATCTATATTGTACTGCACATTGTCCAGAATAATATGTATATAACATATACTGTGATGTATATATCCAGTATCTGTGATGTGTATATGGTGTCTGTATACACTGTGGGGCTCATTTACTAATCGCTCACTTTCGTCGGGTTTCCTGCCGATTTATGATTTGCGCCGAATTGCCCAGGGATTTTGGCGCACGTGATCGGATTTAGTTGCATCGGCGCTGGCTTTCACGCGACAGAAATGGGGAGTGTGGCCATCGGAAAAATCGCCGAATTTTAAAAATAAATTGTGTCACTTGACACGGACTTACATGCACCAGGAAGAAGATGGTGAACTCGGCGGACCTCGGTGCAGCAGCGACACATGCAGGATATCGGCCGCACGACCTTCGTGACTCACGGCAGGACGCGAATCCACGTCGGACAACGCGCCGCGGGATCGCGAATGGACCGGGTAAGTAAACGAGCTCCTGTATGTGAGTGTGTTGCATATGGCACTGTATGTGTGTGTATATGCTGTGTGTGCACAAGAGTGTAGTTATATGTGATTGTAACTCGTATGTGTGAGCATACTAATATGTATATTTTTTAAGTGGGAAGGGGGGCCCCATGCAGTAGCTCTCTGCCTCTCCTAGTTACGCCACTGCTTGTATAGTCAATAAGAACGGACCTACTTGACCTGAGGCCATCTCCTGCAGGACTACCATGACTCCCTGTGAGCTTCCTCTCTGATTTTCTAACCTTCTAGAAACTTTGCGTTCTCCTTCATGGCGATGATTTTGGTTTGCGGAGGCAGTGAAAGGGTTGACAATCTAGAAGCCTGTCTGGGATACTCCTCCTGAGAATCACTTTGTAGATGACTCCTGACGCCTTTTTAGAGATTCTTCTCCGAGTGATTGATAATTATCAACGGCAAAAAAATTAATTACCGCTTGGACCTCGCAATTAACATTAGCTATTACCATTTGCATATTCTAGGGATAATTTATGCCGGGGCTGGAAGGAAAAAACTTTACGCAGAACTTATTGATTGAGGGAGAGCGGCCAGATGTTGCAGTCACCAGGACTTTGGATGGGAGACTGGGAAGAGATGAAGGACATTAGCAAAGTTAAGGAGGCATGATGGATGGGCCGAACGCAGGTCCTCGGACGTAGACGGCCTCTTTCAACGCGAAACGCGCTGCTGAAATGGCCACTTATACGGACTGATGGCTTGGATCAGGATTGTGAATTAATGGATCAATAGGAAAACCTTTCAAACTCCATATATATTAAAGGCAAATCAATTCATTTATAAAGATCGATCCTAAAGTAAGAATTAGGGGATGGCAACAACATAGATTTGAAATATTTCATGATGTGAATGTTTCCAATTTATAAAAAGTCAATAAACCAACCTGTCTACAATGACAAGAGCTCTAAAATGATCAGCTGTTATATACAGTTTTGTCAGTTTTGACCATATAAAGCTCCAGACAGTGATAGGTATTGTTCCTGGAGATCTGTATAACCATACTTTGTGGGTGTTGTTATTTATCAGCATTGTTAAAAAATACAAAAATACAAAAATTTACATTCCAGGATTGTAGCTGGACTTGAAACTTTGAGCGAGTCTTCTCACATTTCTGTGTTCTTTGATTTGTGCATTCAAACTGTTTCCAAGTTCATCCCTTATACTACAATATTGTCATAGTAGAGGAGGGGGTACAGGCCCTATACTCCCCTGTCATATATATAATAAGCCTTGCAAACCTTAGTGGTTAGGGACTTGTGGTCGACAATCCCTACTCAGACATTTGGGAACAGATACAGGATTGCCGTTACTCCAGAACAGGACAGGTACAGGTTCCAGAAACAGCAGGAGCAGGTACAAGATAAAGGGTCAGGAGCAGGTTCTGGGTATAAGATATAACTGGGGTTTATGGGGTTCTGGATCAGGTTGAGTGAACAAAGGATTACAGATCAACCTGGCTATTCAGGTTTCTGGGTCAGGCAGGTAAGAGGCTGGTTACAGGTAAGAGGAAAACAGACACGATTTCCACAAGTCCCAGAAGAAACAATAACCAGCCCTAAGTGAACTGAGCATCAGCAATTTATCCAGCCCTTGGATGCTACCCCTAGCAACTGACTTTCTAGGCCCTGTATTACTCAACCCCCAGCTAAGAAACACAGAGAGCCTAGGACAGTGGTGGCGAACCTATGGCATGGGTGCCAGAGGTGGTACTTAGAGCCATTTCTGTGGGCACTCAGGTTGTCACCCCAGGACAGAGTTCACCAGAAAGGAACAAATCCACCGAATCTTCCTGCAGTCCCAGGCAACTTCAGAGATGCTGCTCTCAGAGCTATTTTAAAGCAACACTTCATTGGCCATTTGGAACTGCAGGAAAAGTGAAAAGGTTTGGACAGAACTGCATTATCTTTGGAGGTCCTCCTGCTAGACCCACCATTCTTCCTGTACAGAGAGACCCTGGAGAGAAGCTACAATAACAGTCTGAATTTCAACTGTATTGGTGGCCTTAGGGGGCCGATACAATTGAAAGATGTGTAAAAACAGGTAGCAATAAGTTACTGCATAAAATGCCCTGTTGGCACATCATGGTAAATAAGTGGATTTTAGTTGTCGCTTGGGCACTCGGTCTGTAAAAGGTTCGCCATCACTGGCCTAGGATAATGATATTGACAGCAGAAACCCAGTCAAGACAATCAATTCTGCAAAGCAAAAACAAAAATGTCCGAGTAGCCCTGGCTTAAAATTGAGTAGCCAAAATCCATATACAGGATTCTGAAAAATATCTAACCAGAAACTAGGTACCTGCTATAAGGTCATGGATTCTTCTCTATCCTTTCACACATGAGTGCACCAAGTCCAGCTACAATCCTGGAATATAAATGCATGCCGCAACTAACAATTCACACCAAGTTATGGTTAGGCAGACCTCCAGGGTTAACTGTAGACCACAGAGTTACCTAAAGGATTTTCTTTTATAAAAGACAATATCAGGGGAATCCAACTACTGGAACCATTACTATTGGCCGAATGAGGTACCACCAGTCCCCTTAGCTGTCCTGTGATGCCGACTTCTGGAATTGTATATGAGAAATACTGGGATTCTCATAGAAGTCAGAGGGGCAAAGGACAGAGCTGATGTTGGAAGTCGGCATCATAGTGGCTGAACTCTTGGGCCCCTATGCACAATTCATTACAGGGGCCCCCACCCCTGCGAGATTTATAATACTAGTATATTTTCATTGTAGAGGGAGCCATGGCCTGGAAGTGGCTGCTTTTTCTGCATCCATGACAGCTGTGTCCTTACTTAGTACTTAGTTATTAATTGTGGGTGCAGACTCCCTGACTCCACCGTCATCGGTCAATTAAGATAATGAATAATCACAGACTAATTACCATCATCAAATTTGGTGTTTGTAAAAATAAACGTCTCACACTTGCATGGTCTGAAGCTTATTGATGAGGTCAGTGACAGAGCGTCAATGGGTAATGGAGGCAGAATATGTGATTTTATATCCTCGTGATTCCACTTCTACCAACACGTCCGGTCTTGATGTGAGTTTCATTGAAAGGAAAAGAGAAGCCAACTTCTTGTCCAGACATGAGACTTGCTATCAGTTAAATCTGCCCCTACAGGGTTTTATAGAAGACCTGGAAAACCCCTTGAACATAATTTCCCTTTATAGAAAATAAAACTTTTTTTCTCCATTAAGGACTGATACATTGAAATAAAACATTTGGGGCACATTTATCATACACTGGCGCCAATGTAATTGATAGGCAGAGCGGTGTGACAACGTCAGGAGAAAAAGACGAGCAGCTCCAGGGGAGCGCCGGGTTCTGGAGTTAAGTACAAGGTTTATTATTTTTTGGGTGGGGAGGAGGGGGCATATGATACTATGGGGGAGGCTCTGTACATCATAAGGGGGAGAGGCTGTGTATATCCTAAGGGGAGGGGACTGTGTATATCCTAAGGGGGACAGGCTGTGTATATCCTGCGGGAGGGTGGCTGTGTATAGCCTAAGTGGGACAGGCTGTGTATATCCTGAGGGGGGAGTCTGTGTATATCCTGAGGGGGAGAGGAGGCTGTGTATATCCTAAGGGGGTTGGCTGTGTATATCCTGAGGGGGGGAGGCTGTGTACTGTATATCCTAAGGGCTGTGTATATCCTGAGGGGGGAGGCTGTGATTAACCTAAGGGGGGCTGTGTATATCCTAAAGGGGGGAGGCTTTGTATATGCTAAGGGGGGAAGCTGTGTATATCCTGAGGGGGGAGGCTGTGTATATCCTGAGGGGGGAGGCTGTGTATGTCCTGGGGGGGGGGGGGGGGGGGGCTGTGTATGTCCTGAGGGTGAGGCTGTGTATATCCTGGGGGGACTGTGTTTATCCTGTGGGAGGCTGTGTGTGCCATGACTCTATAAACTGTAAATGGGGGATCTTTATGTAGGGGCTGTATTTTAATTAAACTGAGTGGCCTTATATGGAGCACTGTATATAATTTAATTTGGGAGTATGTATATGGGGGCCATTATAAATAAATTAGGGAAACTGTATATAAATAAACCAGATATGTATATAAATTAGCTGGGTGCTGTAGTAGAGGGGGGCTGGTATAATAAATTGTGGGCGCTGTATATACTATAATTTGTTTGGGGGACTATATAAAGTATGTTTTATGTGGGGAATCGTGTGTTCAGTCATGTTGTGTATTTAAGAATACAGCACTATATAATGTAAGTGACTGAGGTATTTTTAGGGGCGCAGTGTGGAGTGTGTCATACTCACATGACTTGGAGGTGGCGTAAGGGGGGAAATTTCTCCTTGCAGAATTCGGATATGTAGCCCATTGTTGATCCACATGTCTTCTAAGGCTGCATCTACACGGTTAAGTTTTTGCAGTCGGTTTTTCACTACGAAATCAGAATCTATATCATAATCAGAGAGAAGATGCAAAATCTTCAAGCTTGAATGTGTATATACTGTATATACACCTGACAATATCATCAGTAGATGTCATTGTATATAGGGTCTGAGCTCCCAAGGTCATAAAAAGCCATATAAGAAGGAAGGGTAAGAGAGACAACAACAAATCGTTCTCCTATCGCTGTAGTTGTACAGTAATAAATAAAATCTAGGGTATAGTATCAAATAATAATTAAAAAAAGTATAATATCAGTATCCTGAAAATTTCTGCGCGATGTAATTTGCGTATTGCATTGGCGCACGAAAGTGTTAACAAGTAAACTCTGCCACTGGTGCTATATAAAACACGTATAGTTACCAAAGCCATAAAGCCGGTTTATAAGCAGCCTGCGAGCGGGTTATGTTCCAGTGACAGACACTATTACGAGAAAACATCTGCATGCGCTCGTGTCAGGAGCCAGCTCCGGTAACCGAATCTGTGTGTGCGCTACGTGTGCCAGAGACTTCATCCTTGTCACAGGGATAAGTAGCTGCTACTATTTTTTTTTTCTCTTTTTTTTGTGAGTAAGGAAATATTTTACTGCATCCAGATACAAGAATGTAAAGAGATTTATAGGATTGTGTTGGCCCTAAGGTGAGCAGGGGGCTGGTCTCCATCCAGGAGGGGGGTATCAAGTGCTGTGTTTATTAAAGGGGTTATCCGGGTTTAAAAAATTTTTATGGCCGGGCTGGGGAGGGCTATTTAAACACAATAAACATGTACTTACCTCGTCCGGTGCTGCCGATGTCCCGCGCCGCGGCCAGTCTTCTCTGTGCGCCGGTTTCATTACAAGTGCACACAGGAAGCTTCCGGCCGGCCGGAAGCTCCCAACCGACACCATCTCCCAGCGCTTGCAACGCTGAGAGATAGGGACGGATGGGAGGAGCCGGCCACATTGCGGACCGGAAGCTCCCTGTGCGTGGCTTCCGTGCCCCTGTAAACAAACAGGGGCACGGATCAAGGGGACCGCGGAGCGGGACATCGGCGGCACCGGAGGAGGTAAGTCCATGTTTATTATGTTTAACTAGCCCTCCCCAGCCCGGCCATAAGTAATTTTTAAAACCCGGATAACTCCTTTAAGTCGGTTTTGCTGAAGGCAAATTTACTAAGGACCTTGCACCAATTTTCTGTCTGACTTTGCACATTCTTTTATGCAACTGATGAAGGATCGGGTCCGGGTCCGAAACGCGTTTTGTTTTAAATGATTTTATGCATCTAATAAATCTTGTATACAACGTACTGCGCCAGGTCCTCCTTCTGAACACACGGGAGAATTTTATCATTTTTTCCTGATACCCTTCCGGGGGGGAAAAACTTATCTTCTTACATTCTTTTATGTGCAAACTGTTCATTTGTGTTGCGGCTGCGCTATACCTGATGCAACACGAAATTCTGCACTGAAAAGGGTGTTCCGGTGCTCAGTCGGACCGCACAGACAGAAATTTATAAACCTGGGAAAATGTGCCCTAATGTTGTTCATATTTGCAAAAACATAAGTAAGAAAATATTACATGATATCTGGGAATAATAATTGATGACCAATTTGCTGCTGGAAAGCGATGGGCAATGGGCATGCTCTGTGTCCTGTGCAAAGGTCAATGTGCAGGGAGGAGCTGAAGGTGACCTGTGACCACCGTCTATTGTAATCGGTGGAATGCTACAATTTATGATAATTATAAGATTGCTGAACAGTGATCTTAACAGGGCAGGAAGTATGTGCCTATTATGAGGCTCACTGGCCAGAGTCAAAAGTGCAAGATTTCTGAATTTGCCTGTTATCTGCCTTGTACTTCAACCCATGAGCCCTTTCCATACATCTTTACATAACAGGGCACATTTATCATATGCTGGTGCTGAATGCGCCAGTTTATGATGGTGCCCTTGTCCCCTAGCCAGATCTATAAAACCCTGTGGGTAGCTGCAGTCACCTGTGCCAGCTGGGGACTTCTTGACCTGGCGCAGAATTGCACCCTAGCCAGCGAATGAATCCTCCTTATTTCTAACATCAACTAAACAAATTTATTCAAATAAGCCTGAAGGGCTCTGGAGGGTTTTCGAGAGCCCCTCAATGCTGTAGATGCACAGGCTGTTACAATGAGCAGAACAAGTCTCCCCATCCCCCTGCTCTCTCCCTCTTCATCCTATGCAATCTAGCAGCAGCAAGAGGTTTAGGGGGAAGAGAACTGCTCTGCTCATTGTAACAGCCTGTGAAGCTACAGCTCTAAAGAGCCCTGGAAACACCCCACTGGAGCCTTTCAGGCTCATCAACATAATTTTAGAAGTTGATTTTAGAAGGAAGGAGGCCATGGATAACAGATATAAGAAGATTACCACAGTCACAGTGTCTGGATCTATTATCTATTATCCATGGCTTCTTTACATCAACTTTTAAAATGTTAAAATACTAATAAATCAGAAAGGCTCTAAGTGGTATTACCAGAGGCCCTCTGTGCTGTAGATTTATTATTGGTTACTCAGTGCTGGTGCACGTCACCCTTCCACTGTGTGAGATTACAGCAGGCAGAGGAAGGGAAAGACCGTGTAACCGCCTTTGAAGCTACCGCATGGAAAGACATCCAGAGCTCTTCTGAGTCATTTCCATGATCGGTTGATTTTAGAAGGAAGGAGCCATGGATAATAAATATGAGATGATCACCACAGACATGGTGCCTGGATCTATGAGTAAGTGTCCCCGTTTTATCGTGATGGATTTTGGTGGTAGATTTCCGTTATTCCTTTCGATTCCTCATGGCTCAGTCCAAGATGTATGTGCCTTGAGAGGGGGAATGAGAGTAAAGTGATGCCCTAACAACATTATCTGCTTCGAGAAGAAAAGGATTGGGCACTACAGCCTGCCACCTCCACCGCATCCGATCCTTCCTCATCCCAGAGTCTACAAGGTTGCTAGTCCATCCCTTCTTCATCTCCCACTTGCTACACACACACATAGATAGTCAGGCGATCTCGCCATATTCAGTGGCTTTCTCCAAATTTTCTCTAGATTTTGTGGCCACCTATCAGTGTATTGAGTTTCAGTATACCACAGAATGGAGTCATTAAGCGTAACTAACTGCTTTCCATGACGGGTCGAGAGCTGTCGCCACACCTTATCCACCCTCATGGGATCTCCTGGCTTGTTCAGAACTGTGAGAGGACTTCATATTACCTGATAAATGCGAGCTGTTCTGTGGCTTGGACACAAGTCTGGCTGCTCCGGAGACTCTCAGCTGTGATTTTCTTGGCAGATGTTAAGAGGAAGAGAGGACAGGTGTTATTCTTGGATAGTACGAGCACATGGCAGCTGACTGGTCCCTTACCACAGTCTGCGGGCACTGCAAGGTCACACCCCACCTTCATCCTCAGGATATCCACCCTCCTAGGGCAGAAGGGATCATGTTTCTTCTTAATAGACACAGAGATAGTCTTGTACAATACACACATATATATATATATATATATATATATATATATATATATATACTATGCAATGACTTTGGATTGAGAACCATGTAACATGCTGTGACAGGGACTGGGATCGTAGACGTTTGTGTGCACCACCATGACGGACACTGTCTGTGCCGTCTCCATGTAAGATACTAAATATACATAACGAGAAGGATGACAGCCACACAATAAAACTGAGCAGCCAGGGGTCCTATTACTTAGAGGTCACAAGAAAACGAAAAAAATTAAGATGTTCCTTTCATTAGAGGAACTCCGAGACAGTTGGTCTGAGAACAGCACAAAATTCCCATTAACTAGGCAGAAAACGCTGGATAAGAATCTCCTAATTATAGTCAGAGTGCGTAACCCTTTCAATGCAGAAGGCAACCCTGATACAATTAGAAGAGATGTGCTCGATATCTTAAGAGTATTATGATATTGCAATCCCTGCTTGTCCTTTTACGCGACGGACACATTGCATGATTATATACATGGAAAGAATAAGTTTAACAAATGATGATCAAGAGAAGTGAAGAAGTCAACAAGAGACGTGACCTTGTTGTCCTAGATTTGTCACATTCATGTTTCAATTTGTTTATAACACCTGGAAAAAGAAGAATCCTCCCAAGTTTCTTTCAGCACAATTCAGCACAGAAGAAACACCTGAAACTACAGTGGGTGGCCACATGCTGTAACCTGAGAGGCTTAGGCTCCATTCACACGACCTTGATCTTCACCAAGACTAGAATTCGGGCAGAGCACAAGGTCGGGTAGAGAAGGAGGATCGAGTGCCCTTCGTCCCTTCCCTCTCCACCCGAAGCAGAGCGGCCACAAATCCAGAACTTGCCACAAGGCGTCCATCATTGTCACGGAGTGGTGAGAGACTGTGGGGCAGATTTACTTACCCAGTCCATTCGCAATCCAGCGGCGCGTTCTCTGCGGTGGATTCCGGTCCGGCTGGGATTCACTAAGGTTGTTCCTCCGACGTCCACCAGGTGGCGCTGCTGTGCTGAACTCCACTGAAATGCACTCAAGTACACTGGCCTATTCCTGGTGAAGGTAAGTGCAAGCTCCGCGACACTTTTTGTTTTTTAAATGCATCAATTTTTCCGAATCCGTCGGGTTTTTGCTCGGCCACGCCCCCGATTTCCATCGCATGCATGCCAGTGCCGATGCGCCAAAATCCGATCGCGTGCGCCAAAATCCCGGGGCAGTTCAGGGGAAATCGGCGCAAGTCGGAAATATTCGGGTAACACATCAGGAAAACGCGAATCGGGCCCTTAGTAAATGACCCCTGTGTGTTTACCACCCCATGACCGGGTGCCATAGACCTCTACGGGTGCCATAGACCTCTACGGCAAATTGTGCTGCTAGATGATGGCCACAAAATCGGTCATGTGAATGGAGCCTTAGGTGGAGGTACACAAGAAAATTTTAGCAAATCTGATCCTTGTGCCTGGAGGATTTATCTCAATGAACATGAGTTCAGCTCAGAAAATCCTGCAGATAGGAGGAGTGAGTTTGTCGGAATAATCTCCCTTGTGTACATCCAGCCTTAGATTTGGATTTTTGATGCATGCTCCATGACAAAAAAATACACTTTTATCAGATTGTTTTAATGTTTTTGAGCCCCCACCAATGGGTGGGAGTGAATTCTACATTGGAGAGATTGCATCACAAGGAGAAACCCAATGAAATAGTTTTTAATGAATGCAGCATGTGAATGGGTTACATCCTATCCACCATATGGTTATTGGGTTAGTCACCCACAATTTTGCCTTGGCTAACCTACTGTAAATCTGCCTTGTGTGACCCAAGTCTTACTGCTTCTTCCGTACAGGACTGACAAGGGTTAAGTGACTGCACTCCCCTCCCTCTGCTAAAATCCATTAGATGTCAGACTAATAAGTTTAGCAGAGACAGATCATACATGACTGGCTATATGCTGTACTTTACTTTTACATGTTCGCTCAGGAAACTTGGAGCCTCTTAATAGTGGTAAAATAAAATGTGTTGTAGACGCTGATTGTGCCCTCTCTAAGGAAACAGTAAAATATCCCTGAGGACAGCAGCAGCGAGACGCACAAGGAGAAACCGGAGGACAGGGAGAAGGAGCAAGGAATTGTGCAAGAAAACATTGGGATTTTCCTTAGTCTGATGTTCGTTTTTAGATATTTTATTTGTGACCTTTTGGATGCATTGGGGAAATATTTTGCAACTTTTACAAACATTGCGTTAGAGTTTGCGGTGTAACTGTAATCCTGGTTTGCGCTTAATCTGTATTCCTCCTGATTCACTAAAGGCACAGAAATAGCACAGGGAAGAAACATAAGATAAATGACCCCATAAAACCTAGATAGATAGAAACGAAAAATGAGGTAGCACATCCCCTTATATACATTGACTTATTGGGATATTAAAGGGGTTTTCCCACTGATCACTGGGGTCTCAGTGATCGACAAGTTCTGCAATCTCCCTCATAGAGATGAATGGAGCAGAATGGTAATGCACGGCCGTCTGCTCAATAATCTCGGGGAGTGATGGGAGGTCCGACGTATGTACCAGGGACCCCATCAGACCCCTCATTCTAATGATCGTCATTGAGATCATCACTGAGACCCCCACCATTCATATGACAACCCTTTTAATGCTTAATGTTGCTATGGATATTCTTTTTTCTAGATAGATAGATACTAGTAGATAGATAGTTATTAGAAAATTTTATTTTCGGCAAAGTCAAAGGTTTCCATAAATTTTATTAGTATTTGGTACCATGGCTGTTAGGCTTCATGCAGCGGACATGTGATGTGAGCCGCAATCCGGCAGGGGAGGAAGGGTGAATGCAGCTTTTCCAACCTCTCCATAGTGTGACTCGTAAACAGTGCGGTGAGGCACAATGGACTAGATCTATTATTCAGGCTGCACCAGTTTTCTGTCTGACTTTGCACTGAAGAGAACGTCTTTGGAGCATGTACACGTACCTAAGATTTTGTGGCTGCGCTGTGTCCGACAAGACAGAAAAATGTGCACCTAGAGGGGCTGTTACTGCATAGACTGAGTTTGCAACACATTTATACAGCAACTCAATTGTGTTGCAGGCAGTATGCTTAAGGTGCACCAAAAAAAAAGATTTTGAGATGTGCACCAGCTCCTCCACAACATGATGCTGCCAGTCCCTCCACAACATGATGCTGCAGGCGTCTCCCATTTTCCTCCAAATGCAACAATGGTCATCACGGCCAAACAGTTCATCAGACCACAGGACATTTCTCCAAAAATTAAGGTCCTTATTCTAGCTTTTTAAATTTGTTTTTGTTTGTACAAATGAACAAGCCACCTTCAGGTTTCTGGAAATTGCACTCAAGGATGAACCAGACTTGTGGAAGTCCACAATCTTTTCCTGATATCTGGGCTAAATTATTTAGTCTTTCCCTTGGTGTTACACAAAAAATCAGTGTGTTTCGGGTGGGCCTTCAAATACAGTCACAGTTGTGTATCCAATTAATTTGGATGTTGACATCATCGTGTGGGCTGTCCCACTTTTGACTTTGCAGACCATAATAAAAATGCCTTAAAACATTCTCCCACTCATTATTCTGGCATTTGAAAAATATAAATAATTTTAGTCATTCTTATTGACCTAAAACGGGAAAGGTTTATTCTGATTTCATATCAGATTTTTTTAGTGTATGGAAACTTCTGGTTTCAACTGTAACCGTAGTAGTTACAGGACACTTCCAGGGCGCCCCCTGCAGGGATAATTGAGCTACAGGCCGTTGGAAGGTATGAAATGTGTCCCTATTTAGATATCGTAAAGTATTCTATGTACATGATGTGCGCTAAAGTATGCAAAACACGGTATAGCAATAATTATATAAAAAAAAAGTTTCCTTTGGAAACTTCTGGTTAGAGAAGTAACAATTTTATTGGAAGATACATATTTTCCCTGAAATGGCCCCACATTGCAGTTCTGTTTTGCTTGTAAACATGGGTTAATCACCCATGAAATTGAATTTAAAAGGTTTTGGCGTTTGAGCGGTATGCCTGCAAATTCAGGCTGAAAAAATCAATTATTTTCATTGATTTCAATAATCTGTACTAACAATTATCAAATAGCTAAATAACTCTATGAGTAACCCTAGCATCAGGAAAGTGATACTGGATGGACAGCGGGGCTTAGTGTATACTCAGTGCCTGGCGGGTGTCCTGCGCTGTATACTTATGTATTCCAATCACTCTGCACCTATATTCACAAATGTCCATAACTCTAAACTAGAGGATTTTTTTCCTTCTTCGGTCCCCGGGTTATGTACAAGATAGGTTCCATAGGTTTGTTCTTAAGTTGAATTTGTATGTAAGTCGAAACTGTATATTTTATAATTGTAGATCCAGACAAAAACATTTTTTTTGCCCCAGTGACAATTGGAGTTTCAAACTTTTTTGCTGTAATTGGACCAAGGATTATCAATAAAGCTTCATTACAGACACCGTACAGCTGATCATTGCAGTCTGGGACTATAGCAAAGCATAGATACTATCAGGGGCTTAACTACAGCGGTAGCAGCCATAGCAGCCACTATGGGGCCCACAGTGTCAGGGGGCCCCTCATCCGACCTTACACTAAAAAATGTAGGATGTGCATCATTATATACATATTGGGGGTCATTTACTAAGGGCCCGATTCGCGTTCTCCCGTCGTGTTACCCGAATATTTCCGATTTGCTACGATTTTCCATGAATTGACACGGGTTTTTTGACGCACGCGATTGGATTGTGGCGCATCGGCGCCGGCATGCGTGCGACGGAAATCGGGGGGCGTGGCCGAACGCAAACCCGACGGATTCGGAAAAAACGCCGCATTTAAAACAAAAAAATTGGTCGCACGCGCCATACTCACATGCACCAGGAAGAGATCAGTGAACTCCGACGCAACTCGGCGGACCTCGGCGCAGCAGCGACACCTGGTGGACATCGGGCGCAGGACCTTCATGAATCGCCGGAAGACCCGAACGCTCGTCTGAGAAGCCGCCGCTGGAATGCAAATGGATCAGGTAAGTAAATGTGCCCCATTATGCTGCACATTGTGGTATATATATGCTGTATATGTGTGTGTATCTGTGATGTGTATATGCTGTATGTGTATATGATGTATGATGTGTATATATACAGTACGTTATGTGTGTATGTAAGCTGTATGTCTGTATATGGCACTGTATGTGTGTATATGCGATGTGTATAAATGTGTGTGTATGAGTGATAAACTGTATGTTTATGTATATAGGAATGTAATATTTATATAATGTAACATAATATAATGTAATATTTTTAAGCCGGAAGGAGGGCCCGTTCAGAAGTCTACTATGGGGCCCTGCCTCTCCTAGTTACGCCACTGGATACTATAGATCAAGGATGGCCATACCGTGAAGAAGCTGAACAGCAATCAATATACAATACCAAACAGATTCAATCACTTAAAGGGATTTCAGTCTGAAGATATTTATCCACTATCCACGTGGATAAGGGATTGGCCAACAGTGAATGGGCATAGTCTGGGTCAGTGACCACTTCATCTTCCACTTCCATGATTTGGTGGTCAAACAACACTTGAACCCACCCCTATCCATTATGGACTTAGGCAATACATTATTTGCGTGGGAAAACCCTATTTAGAAGGAAGGGATTATCATATTTCTACACAGCTAAGAGGGTTGTACACAAGCGGAGAATACTGGGTGACTCAGAGGGTTCCTCCAGTGAGTCGCACCCATTCATTTACATCTAACACTTACAATGATTGATTGTATTCTATCAGGTGACACATTTCCTTTATCTATGACCTCTATCGCAGCTTTACTAGACAGACGGAAAGGACGTCGTCTTATAATATTCTTTGGGATCCTACAGATATTGCAATACTAGATCTCCATGAGCCTCCTGATTCCTAGTGATATGGAAATGGAGATGACTTGGATGGAGTCATCGCTATTTCGGGGTCCTCTAGTAGGTGTGTGTGTCTACTCCTCACAAATCAGCCAGACGCATTAAAGCCATTGTGAATATGCCTTGATTCACAGTATGACTCTGTGCCAGTATTTTGGCAGATCCCCTGGCAGCTGATGGGTGAGCCTGGCAGTGATGTTATAAATTAATTCATAAAAAGCCGTGCTATGATAGTTTGGAGTGGTGGGGAGTGTCTCGCCGTGCTTCATACACATCATTGCATCTCCCTTGGGGAATGTTAATTTACAGAGAGTAAACATTTCTAAACAGCCACTAAATCATCACCCTTCATCTGCCTTGCCAAGTCTGAAAAACCTGCATAGGCAGCACGCGCTCCGACATCCATCAGACGCGTAATCGAGAGAGACCAAAATACCGGCCGATTGTTTTGGTTTGGATTTCCACTTAAATAACAAATCCAAATGTAAGAATTTGTTCTAATAATTGAAAGCCAGATATATTTGAATAGGGTTATAAATGCCAGATAATGTCATAGACCCCTAAGTTATTGGGTGCGTCTGTTTTCTATAAACTACACAAGAAACTTCTAAAATTTTGAGCATCAAATACAAAAATTTGGAATGGCAAAAGGAGTTGCTGGCCTGCTGGCATCAGTCACTACCAATACCAGACTTAAAGAGAACCTGATACCAAATTTTCTAGTGACAGGTTCATATGGAGCCCAAGTAACTATCTGACAGCCTTCTTTTAGCTAAAAATTGTTTCCCTCAGATCCCCATAAAAGCAGAGTTATAAATTTGCCTGGTATCTATGGAGCTTTAGAGTGAGTCGAGGGTTGTGGCCTAATGTCATGTGACCAAAGGGACATCATCACAGGTACTTTAGCCTCTTAACATTAGCAAACTGCACCCTGTGCACATATCTGACCACGTAAAAATCACGTGGCTGCCACTCGTCTCCATGCAGGCTGCTGTGATTTCATGTGATATGATATGCTGTGATTTTATGAGAAATATGCTGGGTGTACAGTTTTCTAATGTTAGAAGGCTAAAGACCTGGCAATGATGTCACCCTGGTCACATGACATTACTGCTACATGAAGAGAAAGCATGGGGAGGAGCTGCTGGATGAAGCCCGAGGAGGCTACTCCCACCTCACTTCACTGTAGACATCCTTAGATACCAGGTAAAATTATAAAATTGAATATATGGTTATCTGATGAACAATTTTTAGCAAAAAGAAGGGGGTCAGTTAGTTACTATGGCTCTATGGAAATCTGCCACTAGCTATATATGTATATCTATTATTTCAGTCGCAGTTGGAATTTTTTTCTGACCTCCATCATTCCTGAGCAATACATGTCAGGATCATATACAACATCATATCTAGGCTCTCTTCTGTCAAGTGGGAGGTCCTGGGTTGGAGCAGGCAGTCTGGGACCACCCACCAAACAATACAGATCATGGTGACTAAAGCCTCTGAGTTCAGTTTAAGAAACTTGCTCGCTACATTTACAGGATTTCCCAAAATGAGCCCTAGAATCACTGAACTGAACGGACATGTCGAGTTCAGTTCAGTGATTCGAGGTTTAATCAAGCAAATTTCTCGAACCTCCCTTGTGGTATAGCAAATAATTTCTCATTAATGGTGGAAGCTAGAGAAAAAAAATCCTAACTCTGCTGGAATCAGTGGAGCAGAGTCTATTAAGAGATGCAAAGAGTTGGAGTTGGTCGATCTGATGAAAGGTCCATATGGGCGTCAACCTGATGGTTAAATTCAATCAGAATTCCTATATACAGGATTACATACAAGATAGGTCCCAAAGGTTTGTTCTTAAGTTAAATTTGTATGTAAGTAGAAACTGTATATTTTATAATTGTAGATCCAAACAAATTTTTGGCCCCAATGGCAATTGTAGTTTCAAAATATTTTGCTGTAATTGGACCAAGGATTATCAATAAATCTTCATTAGAGACATCTTACAGCTGATCATTGCAGTCTGGGACTATAGTAACATCCAGAGAGCTTCACCAGATGTCACAGTGGGCAGAGGGGTCCGTCTGTAACTAGGGGTCATCTGTAAGTCAGGTGTCCTTGAGTAGGGGACCACATGTATCTGCACTTTTTGCAGAATCTGGTCCCCACCATACATAAAAATTCCATCCGTTGTGGTTGACTCATGTTTTATTTTTATGGGACCTTTAGGGGCATTCAGTTAATTAAAGTGCAGTTTATATACCTAAATCCAGAATTTATGATCATCCTGCGCTCAGCACGTCCCATTATTGCATTTTGGAATTTTACTAAAAGTGTGTTTATATCAGAGGTGACAAAAAGTTTTGCCTAGAAATAAAATGAGCCGGTTTGAAAGAAGATTCTCTAGACGTTCGTGCCGGAAGAGCTTCAAAACCCAAAAGATTTGTCTTCTGTCTAACGTAATGGATGATGTAAAATAAAGATTTAGCAAACTTTAACTTGACTTTTGACACTCTTGATGCAGTGTTTATTTAGTAAGTGTAAAGTGCTGGTTTGCTTGTGATGTAAAGGTCTACCGCAGAGGATTCACTGTCCGCACGGTTATATACGCTACATATGTAAAGCATTAATATAATATCATTCAGTAATAGCAGCATGGAGGACTCATCACCCATCACTCACCCAGCGGGAGATGGAAGAAGAGGAAAGCCAACAAAGGATGGACTGTAAGAACTATTACCTCAGCCCTCATCTCTTACACTTATACAGGAAGAACTATTACCTCAGCCCTCATCTCTTACACTTATACAGGAGTCGTAGAAACCCGACATATGGGGAGCGACTTTAAAATACGCTTTTCCTCAACGGTAGCCTCAATAATTTCAGGCGGCCCGGATTTACTAAGGTCCTTGCGCCAGACTTTGCACGTTCTTTTAGGTACAAACTTTTTGCACAGGTACTTAAGAAGTGCCAGCGCCACATTTGTGTCGCACGTAATCATTTTGTGTCGTGGCTGCACTAGTCTTCATACAACACAAATTTATGCACTGAAGGGGGCGCTCTGGTGCACAGTCGGACCGTGCACCACATTTATCATGCAAAGTCCAGCAGGATTGTGTCGGACGCCCTGTTAAAGTTGCACCAAAAAAAAAAAAGTGGTACACTCTGTCGGGGCAGTGCAGAGGGCGCCAGATTCATGAAGTATGGACACCACAAATGATGAATCTGGCGCCTTCTGCACACTACATAGACAAACTGCACTGTTCTTAGTAAACGTGCGGCTGTGTGTTTTGGCCCCTTTATTGGGTTTGTTTATGCTAGGTCGTATTCCTGGCCATCTTTGCAGCTCGGGCAGTCATTTCCTGTGGACATTGGCGGTGGGAGGCAATGGCTTATGGTCTATTGTTCATGTACATGAGACCTTAGATCCAGTGGACGGGTGAAATTGCGGGGACAATTTATTTCAAACCCCAACCAACTATGATGGCCATACTATACAATGAGCATGGAAACGGGTCTTAGCCCGAAATCCTCTTCTACTCAACATAGATGTGTACTGATTCCTAACAGGGATGTCTGGAGTAGCTGTCCTTGAATTGGTTTAAAACGAGTTTACCACTCCCAAATCATCCCTCCAATCCAGCAATATGTACCGGTCGCTGGGGATGCATTCGAACCCCACACCCGAATTTGACTCACATTTTCCCCCTCCTCTCTCCATAGACTTACTGAAAAGCCGATTTAGAAGGAATAAGAAAGGATGAAGTTAAATAAATTTAATTGAATTATAATTCATTTTAATTAAAGGGGGCTGACATAAGATGTTTTCTTTTAAAAGACTCTATGGTCCACAAGCAACATGATAAAACTTACCTAATTTCAGTGCAGGCGGTTCAGTGCTGGTCCTCCCACACCTTGTCTCTGTCTTGAGTCAGGAGACATGTGACCAGAGCAGTGATATCCTAGAACACACTAACACAAGATCCATGGGGACATAAAAAAAAAAAATTCTTAGACATGCACTTTAAATGTCTTGTTTTTCTTGATTTTATAATATGTGTAAAAGAGCAATAAATAAAATAGTTCAAAATTGTAAAACTTCCATTAAGGACATCTACCACCAGGATGAAGGATTGTAAACCAAGCACACTGACATACTGGTGTGTTCCCCATCTGGCAGAATCTGCTGTTCTTTTAGCTTCTTATGCCTTCGTCTTTACGAATAATGCTTTAAAAACTATGCAAATGAATCTGAGAGCCCCTTAGCCTCATTCGTATAATTGTTAATACATTTTTTTGTAAAAACGAGGGCATAAAAAGCTAAAAGAAGTGCAAGCCCAGGCTGAGTGGGCACACATCTGCATGTTAGGGTGCTTGGTTTATAATTCTTGATCCTGGTGGTAGAATTCCTTTAACATTTTTGTGCTTTCTATGTGTCTGTACATTTGGAATTTTTCAAATCTGAAGAATGAGCATTTGATAAAATGGTCAATACGATAAAAAAAAAGGGTACGTTACAAAAACGAGTTCTAAAAATTCACTTTCCTGGATGGAAATCATAGAGGAGAGCAGAAGCCCTCTCCGCCAACCAGAATTCCCTTACAAATAAATCGGACGGGTCTTTCTGTATAGAGCCGGCTTCTAGCAATGTCTATGACATATAACACAGGCAGATAATTGTGTTATATCACACATTCCCAGCCAAGAAAAACGCTCCTACGCAGCCTTAGATTTATTATGAAAGGCCTAAGCAACCACACTTAACTTCGCAGAGAAGGATAAACCTGTAACATTTGCCTTGGCTATAAAAATTATGTACGCCATCAAATTTTTAATACCAAACATGCATTATCGCGGAGTCTCGGCAGGCCTATTTAATTGGGGTTTATGTCTTATAATTAATTATGCTCCAGCAAGGTTTTCAATCCATCTAGTGGTGTCTGTCTGGATATTGTAACGCCGAGCCACAGGTTGGCATGAATAGAGCACTCTGGCTAAGCACTCAGTACTCAGCGTCTATTAACCGTTTAGGGGAAGGCACATCCAGACCGAAAGATGTTCTCTGTAGTACGATATAATATTCTACCGCAATAACACGCCATACCGTACAGAAGTAAAAGACATTACTGATTCTTGGCTGCGAATCCATCGCGAGCACTTTTTTGCAAAAAAGTAAATGCTACCAACTCTACTGGGAAGAGGTATAAAAGTTCACATCTCAGACTAAGGACAATCTGTCTGTTCCCCTGTGGTGGGTAAAGTTAAGCTTCCATCTCCCTCTGGAAAATTTCAGGGTTCCAAAATGCACAAAATAACCGCAGAACATTCCAATCACTGAAGATAATGCGTTGCGTCTCATCACATGGCAAAGGGGAAACAAGACGCCAGAGGCAATTTTTATTTTCCAGTTCCGTAACCTTGAGGTCTACGCCGCTGGCACAGCCAGTGTTGAGTTGCACATGGCAGCAGGGAATAGTGATAAATTAACCCCTGCTTATGCTACTGATGTCTGGAAAGACATGTAGGGCCAAAGTAGACACTTTCATGTTGAAGACATGGTAAGTCCTATTTGTGAATCCAAGACCAATAATAATGGAGGTATAATCTATCAATGTGTTTAGAATATGTAACATAAGGAATAAAAATGATAAACAAAGAACTCCTAACTATGGATGGACCCATTCAAGTCCGGCTATCAAAACAAACGCTCCCCCCCTTCGCTAACACCTACAAACAGTAAATGATGCCGACAAGCCCGCCATCCAAAATGCTGGCCATTTTCTCGAGGAACCTTATTTCCCATGACGTCATTGGGGAGGGACGCTCCTAGAGTAAGTGGTGATCATCAAACGAAAACAGGAAAAGTCAGCTATCACATATATATATATATATATATATATATATATATATATATATATATATATTACTGGGGAGTGGGAGCTGCAGTACCTAGAGCACTGAAAAATTTACTGTACCCGTTAGACAATGATTGGAGCACAGATCTCACCAAAGTGCTATGACATTTCATTCATCTGACTGTTAACTTAATATTGATGACTTATAATAAGGATATTTTATGATAACCAGGATGATTTTCCTGGAAAATTCGGCATACCTGCTGCCACCACTAGGAGGAGCTAATTTCATACAGCGTAATACAACTTAGATACTCTTCTGTAACATGCACTTTCAAAGTGAGTAAACACTGCTACTCAATCCTAACGCACCACTATCCACATTAACAATGTTTAGCCAATCAGCATCTTCCACCTTCACAAATTTAGCAAGTAGTGCATTTTAATGTTCCTAGCTAGGCCCATAGTCCACCAAGACCATCAACCAAGCATAAGCCTGACCTTCTCATTTAAGTGTTCTGACTTCTGAAACACATGTATACAGATTGAAGGTTCTCCAAAGGTCCTCAAAATGCAGAATGAACAGCCAAAAGAAGGGAACCCCCCCCCCCATCATTTTCCAAAAACTTTGGTTCTGGTGCCATATATGGGCAGTAACAATTAACAGTTACAGTTTTTTGCAGCCCAGGTCTGATGACATTAATTTCTTGTTCCATTTTTTTATCACATTCTAATCAATTAAAATTGTAGGTCCACCCCTAGAACCTGATATCATGGTGCCTTTCTGATTTTGATAATAATTTATATTAATTTAGCATGTTTTATCTCCATGATTTCCCATTACAATTCCCTCATTCAACAAAAAGTAGTCTAATAAATAGTTAACCGGAGTTTGGTGTATGGCATTTTTTTAAATAATATCCTTTTAATTTAAGAGACCGTAAAAAATGAGAAAAATCAAATAAAACCCGTCCAAATCCAAACATTTACTTCAACACCGTGGTCTAATTGGAGCCACGAGGCTCTTGTTAATGACTCTATAAAATATAAAACTTTCGGACAAACCTGTTATTTCATGTTTCAAGAATGCAGTGTGCAGCCTTTTCCCGTAGAACAGAATATGACTTAATGAGAGATTAAAGATTTCCAATAGAATGTGTCGGATGTTCCGAGATTTATATGGTTCTCCGCCCAGAAGGGGTTAGAAAAGGGAACTTGTGTGTGGAATTCTTGAAATATATGACTATTCTGTACATAAACACGAATATTTAGCTAAAATATGGAGAGCTGGATTCCAAAACCTCTATGCTGACTGCAAAGTTGTAATTGAAATTTGGACAATGAGAAGCTGACTTAAAAGGGTTCTGCAGGTTAAAAATATTGAACAAATCCATAGAAAAGGTGTGATAGGATCCGCGAACAGACTACAGACAGTAATAGATGGCCCTGAGAACAACCCCCTTCCCAGCTGTCCCTACCTACTTGTCTCGATTTACCCTAAATGGTAAGGGACGACTAGCAGATGTTCTTTACCTGTGCCAAAGTGCAAAACACGGAGGGGAAGACAAAACAAACACAAAAGAATGGTCACTAGAGAGAGTGACAACACAGTACAAAATCGCAATAGCAATAGTCAGAACACGAGCCAAAAGTCAGGACAAGTAGACAGAGATCAGAATAACACAATGATATGGAGCTTGCCTAGACACGGCGATAGCAGGCACTGTATGAGGGGTTGTGAGAATTTATATGTGATTGGGTCAGAACTTTGAGATCTGTACAAAACAGAGGAACAAAGGTGTTATGTGCGTGGAGAGTGAACCTAAAAATATAGAGGGTTCACCATCAATGAGCCTGAGCATAGCTACAGGAGCTGGGTGTGGTGCTAATCAATCAAGTCAGCCAACAATCCTAAACCCATGTTCACACCTCAAGAAAAACACTAAGATACAATCAGCACCTCCTCAGCAGAACATCACGGACAGAGGATGATGTCCACGCAGATGTTACAATAGGTCTTCAATATGAAACAAGTTGAGGTCCAGAATGCGGGGTTATCAACAACTCCTGTACAGAAAATAGAACAGGAAGCCGGTAGCGACGTTCTCTACGTAGTGGCAAGTCCAGGTTACTGCAGTTTATTTGAATGAAAGATAAGCAGCAGCAACTCAACAGCCATTGGCTAGATAAATATGTGGTCAACAGAAGAGTTCCCTGACTTGACCGATAGAGGTGTCCATCCAGTATGGCTTGGCATAGATGTTACATCAATGGACAGGTAGATAAGGTGGTACATATTAGAGTAACAATGTCTGCACCAGCTAGTATTACTGGGATTGTCCAACTGACTATCAGGTATGGGATTCTCCTATGGTGGTGGAAGAGGTCCCAAGGTTGTCCATGCACAGGGGATCTTAGATGTATGTTTCTGCTGCGGGAGACAATATTTTAGAAAAGAACATTCAGTTCAAGACAAGTCCGACCATGCTCTATACAAATTAGGGATACAAAGTACATGAAACACTACAGAAAGAAGACAGAGTCTTAGACAGAGACAGGGACTGATAGTTGGGAAGGTCTGGTCCAGGTGGCCTCCATCAGCCCTCACCTAGCGAAGCTCTCTCCTCTCTCCCATGACTAGAGGGAGATATCCTTACCAGCCAACTGCATTAAGCCCTATAATGTTTGGCACATCAACACTGTCTCCCTCCCGCACCCTTGAGATAATCTGATAAAATACAGGACTGCTCGGCACAAAGTGAGAAATATTTCCAGCAAAGTAAGAGAAAAATAACACCGGTCAAGTTTGGAAAGAGACATCTAGCGCCAGGGTCAGGTTACAGAGACATCGCTGAGCTCAGGTGTTCCACCAATACAGGATGGACATTGAGAACACTTCCGCCCGCACAATGAGAACATTACCCTAGACGTCACCCAACCTAAAATAACTACATTAACCCTTCGGGGCAGCACTCAGTGTTTGCCAAGGCAATTATCCGCAGTTGAATGCACAAAAAAATGGGATCTAAAAATGAACTCAGTCTAATAGAGCTTATATTACAAAGTGAGTGGCTGTTACCTAATCCCGACTCCTCTAAGTATCCGTCATATCGGCTCGTTGAATCTCATAGGTTCACATTTATGATAGATTATTACTTTATAAATCAATATATTTCCTAAGGGTTTTTTTAAAAAAAAAATTAAATTTAAGTAAAAGATTCAAATTCAAGTTCCCAGGATTAATGGAGGCGACTATAAAGACAATGACATAAAGCATGTTATACAATAACGATATAGTAACATGTCATCCTCCGTCTTTTTTCTTCTTATTACTTCTTATATACTTTATCATTCATCCCCCCATCACAATCCCATCCCCACAAAAAAAGACATCCCTCTCTCTTCTCTCTCTCCCCCGCATTAATCTCTATACAAAAGTTAAGGGACGTCCAAAGTTGCCATTTATCCTAAATTTGTTAATTCCTAAATTTGAAGTGGATTTTTATACTATAAAAGTTCTCGTAAGAGCAGGGGTGCACAATTTTCATTGGTCCGAAGGCCGCATTGTGATAGCACTCAACTTCAAGGGGCCACACTAGTAACCAGAAACCTAGATGTGCCAAAAACCACAGTACAAAACAAACCCCACCCCAGAAACCATATAATGTATTTGTACCATAGCTAATACAGACCCTAGAGCACACAGCAAATACAGTGCACAAAGCAGTATTATAGCAGAGCAGACTAAAATACTGGAGACCCCCCCCCCCCCCCAGAGCGGACTATAATACTGGAGCCCCCCCCCTGGGGCAGACTATAATACTGGAGACCCCCCCCCCCCCAGGGCAGACTATAATACTGGAAACCTCCCCCCCCCCCCCAGAGCAGACTATAATACTGGAGACCACCCCAGAGCAGACTGTAATACTGGAGACCCCCCAGAGCAGACTGTAATACTGGAGACCCCCCCCCCCAGAGCAGACTATAATACTGGAGACTCCCCAGAGCAGACTATAATACTGGAGACCTACCCCCCTCCAGAGCAGACTATAATACTGGAGACCCCCCCCCCCCCAGGGCAGACTATAATACTGGAGACCCCCCCCCCCCCCAGGGCAGACTATAATACTGGAGACTCCCCCCCCAGGGCAGACTATAATACTGGAGACCCCCCCCCCCAGGTCAGATTATAATACTGGAGACACCCCAGAGCAGACTATAATACTGGAGACCCCCCCCCCCCAGGGCAGACTATAATACTGGAGACTCCCCAGAACAGACTATAATACTGGAGACCCCCCCCCCCAGGGCAGACTATAATACTGGAGACCCCCCCCCCCCCAGGGCAGACTATAATACTGGAGACTCCCCCCCCAGGGCAGACTATAATACTGGAGACCCCCCCCCCCAGGTCAGATTATAATACTGGAGACACCCCAGAGCAGACTATAATACTGGAGACCCCCCCCCCCCCAGGGCCCCCCAGGGCAGACTATAATACTGGAGACACCCCAGGGCAGACTATAATACTGGAGACACCCCAGAGCAGACTATAATACTGGAGACACCCCAGAACAGACTATAATACTGGAGACACCCCAGAGAAGACTATAATACTGGGTTTCCCCCCCCCCCCCCCAGAGCAGACTATAATACTGGAAACACCCCAGAGTAGACTATAATACTGGACCCCCCCCCCCCCCCAGAGCATACTAGGCAGACCGCTTATGGCGCGGAGAGTGAAGGGATTCAATACTTATTCCAAATCTGCTTTTATAATTAGTATTAGTAGTTCCACTCACTTATAAAAGTATTTTAAAGTTTACCTCGACCCCTGCCAGCAAACTGCATCAAATCACAGGGGCGTCTGTTACAAGGCCGCAATCATCATCATTATCTTCTCTCTGCTCTACTAGATCTTCCTCTTTCTTCCCACCCATTTGCTATGCTATGAGAGACACGGGTGGCTTAGGTTGCCATGATAAAAACTGAAGCATCCTGGTGCTGGCCCACATTGTACTTACCCCACAAGGTTAGACACAGCCCAAAGGGGTTAATTACTAGTACCTTTCTAATCAACCAGAGGCTTGAAAGTCTTCGATCCAAACAGCACGATGCTTTCTCTGGATAATTAACATTATTAATTAAAAGCAGAAAGAAACTAACTTTGTCATTAGAAGGCTGAGAGCGAAGGTTACAAAATACAAGGTTATTTCTGTTGGGATAGACAGGGAACAAGTGAAGAGAAAGTGACCATCTCATATTTTACAGTTTTGCCATTTTAAGAGCTTTTTACCCATGATTCTGAGCGGTGGGTTTCCAGCTGATCTGATCATGTGGGTATTCTTGTAGGGATTGTTAATTCAATCACTGTCCATCCTGGTGTATTATGTGGTGTATTATGTGGTGCGGTGTAGCTACCAGGGGGCAGGTGGGGCCGTTGCTCTGGGCCCAGGAATCTGGTCAGGCCCCCCCCCCCCCCATGTTGTCATGACTTATGGGATGGGTCAGGGTGATCCTCAGGGCTCCCTTTAGCCTGTGCAACAATTGTTTCTCCTCTACTGTAGGTGGAGAGATAATTATTGTGTCCAGTAGGTGGCAGCATCACTCACACCATACAAGGCTGATCTGACTACGGAGGACGGAGAAGAGGGGGAGGAGGGCATTTATCTCACATCAACCCTGATTCCCTTCCTAGAAGAGATGCTTCTGGGCTCCTGTGGATCCGATTCCTAAACAGGTGTGTGTATATGACAGTGGGAGGGGTTTAGGAGCTACAGAACCTCCTGCTTGTCAGATAGCACCCGACAAATGTCAATGGGGCACATCTGCTGTGATGGTAAAATACACAATGTGAATTTGTCCTTTGCTGGCTTGTTGCATATTGTTGGTTCTGTTGAAGTTCACATGGACTCTGCAGAGTCCAGAAAGTGTAGAGTATACTGTTATTTAAAGGGAATCTACAACCTCCCCCAAGCATTATAATACAATGGTCGTATATTGTATAGAAATGCTGTGATTTCCATCATATCTTTATTAGTTCTGTACATTGTACTGGGCTGTATGAAAATAGTGGGTCATTACAGATCTAATTATTAAAAAGCATTTACTTCCTTCTTATGGTCCTAGAATCAGGCTACTTGGGAAATGATGGGGTCTCTTCAGCCATTTGAGGAACTTTGGAGGACCCTTATATACATATATATGTGTTAAGAGTCTGAGGATTTCATTGCTGGAGGTCCTTCCCTTTATTATGTCTATAGGACAGTATGGGGCTTATTTACTAAGGGTCCCACGGCCACATTTTTGTCGGGTTTCCCGTCTTTTCAGGGATCGCGCGGGGGATTGTGTTGCACACGATCGGATTGTGTCGCAATCGTGCCGGCTTTCACATGACACAAATCAGAGGGCAGGCTGTCGGACGATCCGACGGATTCGGACAACGCGCGGGATTTAACATTTAAAATTGTGTCACAAGCCAAGCACTTACATGCACCGGGAGGAAGAAGGTGAACTCCGGCGGACCTGATCAGGGAAGCGACACATGCAGGATATTGGGCGCACGCTCGTAGAGAATCGCGGCAGTCTTCATCCTCATCGGACGTTCCAGATTGGGGATCGCGCAGGGACTGGGTAAGTAAGTTAATGGGGGTCATTTACTAAGGGCCCGAATCGCGTTTTTCTGGCGGGTTACGCACATTTTTCAGTTTTGCGCCGATTTTCCCTGTATTGCCCCGGGATTTTGGCGCACGCAATTGGATTGTGGCGCATCGTTGGACACGCGCTTACCTGCACTCGGCCCCGCTTGGTGAACTTCAGTGCATTCCGAGGAACTTCAGCGCAGCAGCGACATCTAGTGGACGTCGGGGGAACTACCTTAGTGAATCGCCGGAAGACCCGAAACCTCCACACAGAACGCGCTGCTAAATTGTGAATGGACCGGGTAAGTAAATCTGCCCCAATAAATCTTAACAAATGGTTTAGGTGGTCATGGGCCACTTGGAGACTTTGGGCCCTGGGCGGCCGCCCAAACCACCTATATTATAATCCACTACTGATTCCTGCCTGGACCACTACCCTCTCCATTAGATAAGCAGAATAAGCAATTATATTTTGTGAGATGCATGGGGAGACACTGGAAGAAGAGGGAAGTGGTTTAGGTGGGAAACCCCATGATCCGGGTGCTGAGGACTATGGTGCAGAAACTGCCTCACTACCATAAAGATTAAACTAGAAATATCTTGGAAATAGCATATTGGACTGAAATGATGGTATTTTTTGTGCATTTCTCCACAACATGCTACCAGCTTACATTACATTACATGTTACCAGATAACATTTGTTGGAGGTGCTAGGGTCCCTTTATAGAGCAGGGTCTTTTCAAGATGTCTGATTTTCAGTCCATTTCACTATGTAGATGATATAAGGCTGGCAGTTTTGTGTTTTGGCAGTGAATGGGTTACAACGACGATACACTAGCTCATCGTGTTCGCCTCCCTACAAGGTGTCCTGTGATATCCTGGGGGAACCCAGAGGGGTTTAGGACCATAATTATCTTTCTCCTTGATTAACCACATCAAAACTGAGAAAGGCCCTGCAGGTACATAGAGACGGGTGACGCAGTGTATTTAAAGGGTGATGCCATCTCTGTGCACATGACCCGGACCTCTGAGACAACAATGTGCTTGTTTTCATTCTTTGTAGTACAGAACCTTCTGCTTATGTTCTGTAGCCGTATATTACATGATATATTACATGTCATGAGAACACTACATGCACCTGTATAGTTATTAGTACAGTACTAATAAGAAGCTACTGGAATATCATTTGCTGTGCTAAAGCTTTTTAGGGAGAGGGAGAATTTTTTTTTAACTAGAATATAATGTGCTTATTTCTGTACACATGTCCTTAAATTTCCGACCTTTTCCAGCCATAACAGTGACCATGATGACCACATGCCCGTAATAGCTCTTTAAGCAATATCATGAATTATAGGTTAAAAATGGAGACTGGCTACATGCTTGATAAAGACTTGATTTCTAAACGTTGCTATGCTGCGTGAATAAAGGAATCTCTTAAAGGGGCTGTCAGCAAAATAATTGATATGGTTTGTGTAAGGAAAAGTTATACAATTTTTCAATACATTTTTTGTATCAATTCCTTGGGGTTTTCAAGATCTCTGCTTGCTGTCATTCTATAGGAAGCTTTTATGTTTTCTTTCAGTGAATAGAAATCTGACCAGGGTCACACAGGTGCACGACTCATTATATCACAAAGCTCTGATAACTCTCTGTGATACTAATGAGCCGTGCTCCTGTGTGACATCACACGACCGTGGACAGATTTCTATCGAGCAGAAGTAAATATAGAATCTTTCTATAGCAGGACAGCAAGCAGAGATCTAGATATCCATGAACCAGGGTGCCAGCACTGGACTACCCAGGTAAGTGTCGGGGTCCGGAGCTGCAGGGGGGCCCACATAAGGCTGTACATAAGGAATTCATTGGAGTGAGGGTGGCTGTATCTAAGGAATACATTGTGGGTGAGGCGACTTACATAAAATAACCATGAGGGGGCTGTTTGGGATGATAAACAAGGGAATATTTTAGGTAACAGGAGACTGGTTTAGATTCTAAATTTTTAATGTCGCCACTTGAGTTCACTGCAAAGGAGCCTACTGAGGCTCTGTCACCCAGGGGCCTACTGCCCCTGAAGTCTGGAGCCAACCCTGCCAGGATCAATTGATGTAGAAAAGTATATAGGAAAATTGCATAACTTTTTCTTACACAAACCATAGCAATTATTTGCTGAAAGTGGACAACCCCTTTAACTTTTTCATCATCATCTGGAATGCTGCTGCCTCCTTCTTTCTTCATTATAAGGGCTGAGGTCAAGTACCATGTCCTCTGTTTCTTGCATATCCTAAGCCTTACTAATGAATGATTACCACTTTTCAAATAATTTTGCTGCTTAAGACTCTTCTGTATTATATTCTTCTGTCTTTAATCTATTCATGAGCAAATATTTTTTATATTTTTCAGTTGTGACAATAGATCCTGAGCTGTGGGAACCAATAGGCAATGGTTTGCAAAAAGCAAGACCGCACAAATTATCCTAGGGGCTTATAATCCCTCAAGAAAAGGTCTGAGACCTGCTTCCTGCTGCCGCGCTGAACGGAGGGTTTTTTGTGCATGCGCAGCCAACAGGTGAGGATTAAGCCTGCCTGGGCCCAGGGCTGTATGGATATTACAGCGGCGACTAGTCTGGAATCACTTCCTACATCTGGTACTAGAATCAGTTTATGGGAATTGAGGATGTGTCCCTTCTATCACGCTATGAATCTGTGGTTTCAGAACCTTTGAAAGGTCCTGAAATGGCTCTTGTGTAAATGTGGATTGAGAGCATGAACACATGTATGAGGATTGCATGTGTAAAGGTCCTTCTCGGTATAAAATTTGGTGGGTGCTTTGGGTGGACATGGGCCCCTAGAAGGCTTGGGCCCTGGGCTACCGCCCAATCCTATACCTCTATTATCCACTCCTGGCTGCCACTAACCATTGAGATATATAGGAACAGTGAAGTTAGCTGAGTCTACATACTAGGCTAATTTCGGCTCTCCCCTACTCATGGGTGGAGAATGGCCGTGCCTGCACCTAGCTGTGGTAAGGGCGGTAACCCGCCTATTACCAAGATAGGTGCAGGTAGTGGATTTCATAAATACCTGAGCTGAGAAAAATGTATTAATCCTTATGAATTAGAAATGATAAGTAAAATAAGAATTATGGAATAAAAAATGAATACATGATAAATGTTTCATAGGAAAACCAATGATTCTAAATGTCTTAATAGTTGTACGAGGATTGAAGAGATATTTTTTCCGAGTAACAGCGCCACTCTTACCTATGGGCTGTTTGTGGTATTGCAGCTGACTTTCATTCGCTTGAGTAGCAGTAATAAACACAACTAAAGGACAAGAACTTTGCTGTTTCTGGGGAAAAAAAAATCCCACCCTTCGAAAATAACGTCCAAACTTAGCCCTCAGAGGAAAGGGTTGGGAGCTGTTGCCCGCCATCCAAACACAGCAAATCGAAGGTTATCATACCGTCTAATTTCTCAGCATGTTTTGGTAGGTAAATCTTGCTTTCCATATAAAATCTGCCTCCCTTCCTTTCAACTCTCAGCTCTTCCAGATATATGGAAGCCTTTAACATGTTCCGCTTCCTTTGGATGTGTGCAGTCTTCTAGGCACCTTTCTGCCAGGGGTTGGTGAGAAGGTCACTGACTTGCTGGGTATTTTGAAAGGTCTGCATTCCCAAACTCTTTTGTGGCTTTTCTTGGCCCGCCACAGCTGTGGGTTTTGACGTGCCCTCAGGAGACCAACCAGAGCAGTGAGTCAGGCCTTTCATCCCAGGTGAGGTGGCCAAATGTCCTTCTCAGAGGTTATGGCAAGGGTACCAGGAAAACTATATCAGGAGAGGAGCTCAAAAGATCCCCTGCTGAGCACACAGCTCTGTATGTAGCACAGGAAACCAGACCACAGGCATGCCAGGCTACGACTCCAACTCTCCTGACCCGTGTGTAACACCGAGGCCCATCACTCTGTATGATCGGAAGATACTGCTAGACTCACTTCATCCTCAATGCAAAATTTATAACAGACCCATCACCCATCATGTGACATTGATAATGTTGATGTTTTTCTATGAGGGAGAGGGCTTAAAAACCCCATCAGACCCCTGGACCTGGGAGCAACTCATACAGGAGAGTCAGGACACGAAACTTAGTGGAGGGGGAGGCCGGCAGGACGCGGCATGGATGGGTGGAGTCACAGTTCCCAGGGGGCTGGCGGAATAGTTGCCAGAAGTAGGATTAAAAGTTGTGCGCCCTCAAGGTGAGGGGCCATTTTGTAGGTTACAACCATGAGGAGTTTCGGCTCGCCCTAAGGGTGGTGTTGGTTAGGAGGGGTGGAGGTGACAGGGAGGCAGAGTGGTGAGTGCCAGCGTTTCGGTGTAGGGGGGGATATGCAGGGATGTGGTTCGTTTTTGCGAGGCATCATGGCAGCGGAAGCGGGTTAGGGGGTCCTTGGAGTTGGTGCAGGTTAGATACTTCTATAACAACAGAAGCACAGTAGATCCAAATTGTAGGTGGTGAGAAGTGATTATGCTCCATTTACATCTAGTGGCAACTTCTCCGAATGTAAAGGTGGGAATGGAATAAAACAAGAATATTGTAACCTTTACATCTAGATCTTTCTTCACCGCTGTCCTTACTTGATTATATACGGATATACTCCTATAACAAATGTAGTTGAATGATCTGGTAAGTGGACAAGTCTGGCAATGTGTGTCATAAATCCCAGTGTACTGTGTAAGGGTGAAGGATTTACAATGTTTAAATTCAGAGGAGCTCAGAGGGTCTTTTGGTCTCTTATGGCTTATAAAACTGGGACTAATGCATCCGCCATAGCTACGCAACTGGTCGGTGAAGGTAACAGTGCTATAGGTTCAATAGGCATAAACTGTTTACACAAAACAACTGTAAGCCGAATTCCAATAAATTGGGGCACATTTACTTACCCATCCTGTCATGACCCCCATGGTGCGATGTCCGACGAGGATTCGGAGCTGCCCCAATTCACTAAGATTGTGCATCCAATTTCCTGCATGTGTCACTTCCCCGCTGAGGTCCGCCGGAGTTCACCTTCTTCTTTCCGGTGTATGTGAGTGCATTGTCTTGCGGCACAATTTGAATTTTAAATTCCGCGGTTTGTCCAAATCAGTCTGGTTGTCCGACGGCCACGCCCCCGATTTGTGTCGCATGAAAGCCGGCGCCAATGCGCCAAAATCTGTTAACGTGCATAAAACCCCTGTGCAATTCAGGGCAAATCAGAAATATTCGGGAAACCCAGACGGAAATGTGGCGTTCGGACCCTTAGTAAATGTGCCCCATTGTGTAAAATGACTATACTTTTGTATTCTCAGGTCATTTATACCAACCAGCTTTCATCTCAGGTTAAGAAAACCCAGCAACTTCTTAGTGTCTCTGCGCCCTGCAACCACCACACCGCACCCACGTGTGGGAACTGAGGTGGGGTGAAGTCACTCCTGGCATGGAGCTCGCTTTAGGCTTTGATCTTCAAAAGCTTGGCATCTATAAGAGATAAACTGTCACCCCGGTGACACGTCCTGCGCTACTTTGTGTGGTAATTTGTGTTGATTAATGTGTGTTTTGTTAAGAAATAAAGTACTTACGATACAGTTACTAATATTAAACTGTTAGATATTAAGATGAAACCTGCTGCCCCCACCCGGTCTGCCCATTTCCGAGCGACTGTGTAACCTCAGAGCTTGTTTGATCCCTGTCCACTCACTGTTTTAGTCTATCCCAAGTGGATTTTCTTTTGCCTGTGGCAATTTTCTGAAAACGTATCAGAGTTTACAGATAAAAGCACCTGGGCCTCACAACAAACACACCCAGCGACGCTGTAATAGCAATGACTACATCGCCTTAGAGGACGACTCATGTAGGAAAACAGACTAAGGTCTACAGACCAAACACAACATTGCTTAGAAGGTCCTGCCTGCCGCACAGGGCAAAAGACCGGCATTGTAGAGCTGTGTGTGAATTTTATATGACTAATATATCCTAAGGATTTGTCAGTAGTGATGTAGTGATGGGTCAGTGTTATCTATATAGAGGTCATTGTACAGGGAGGGGGAGGAGATAAGCTGTGACATCATCTATTGTCAGTAGTGATGTAATGATTGGTCAGTGTTATCTATATAGAGGTCATTGTACAGGGAGGGGGAGGAGATAAGCTGTGACATCATCTATTGTCCGTAGTGATGTAATGATGGGTCAGTGTTATCTATATAAAGGTCATTGTACAGGGAGGGGGAGGAGATAAGCTGTGACATCATCTATTGTCAGTAGTGATGTAATGATGGGTCAGTGTTATCTATATAGAGGTCATTGTACAGGGAGGAGGAGGAGATAAGCTGTGACATCATCTATTGTCAGTAGTGATGTAATGATGGGTCAGTGTTATCTATATAGAAGTCATTGTACAGGGAGGGGGAGGAGATAAGCTGTGACATCATCTATTGTCAGTAGTGATGTAATGATGGGTCAGTGTTATCTATATAAAGGTCATTGGACAGGGAGGGGGAGGAGATAAGCTGTGACATCATCTATTGTCAGTAGTGATGTAATGATGGGTCAGTGTTATCTATGTAGAGGTCATTGTACAGGGAGGGGGAGGAGATAAGCTGTGACATCATCTATTGTCTGTAGTGATGTAATGATGGTCAGTGTTATCTATATAGAGGTCATTGTACAGGAAGGGGGAGGAGATAAGCTGTGACATCATCTATTGTCAGTAGTGATGTAATGATGGGTCAGTGTTATCTATATAGAGGTCATTGTACAGGGAGGAGATAAGCTGTGACACCATTTATTACCTGCAAATTCAACTTAAGAACAAATCTACAGAACCTATCCTGTATGTAACCCGAGGACTGCCTGTATATAATAGTCTTTGCAAAGATTATCTCCAGGTTTCATACCTGAAAGCAGCGCCAAAGTTTAATACTAGAATGCCCACCACATCTATATGAGGTTCTGCAGAACATATCAACTTTAGTTGATATAGAGGTGTCATATAATAATAAACCTGATACTGAACACTTCCTGTTCTGTAAAAATCACTTTTCAGTAGTCTCCTCAGAAGAAGAAATACAATAAAAGGACTATATACACTCACCGGCCACTTTATTAGGTACACCATGCTAGTAACGGGTTGGACCCCCTTTTGCCTTCAGAACTGCCTCAATTCTTCGTGGCATAGATTCAACAAGGTGCTGGAAGCTCCTCAGAGATTTTGGTCCATATTGACATGATGGCATCACACAGTTGCCGCAGATTTGTCGGCTGCACATCCATGATGCGAACCTCCCGTTCCACCACATCCCAAAGATGCTCTATTGGATTGAGATCTGGTGACTGTGGAGGCCATTTGAGACCAGTGACCTCATTGTCATGTTCAAGAAACCAGTCTGAGATGATTCCAGCTTTATGACATGGCGCATTATCCTGCTGAAAGTAGCCATCAGATGTTACAGGGTACATTGTGGTCATAAAGGGATGGACATGGTCAGCAACAATACTCAGGTAGGCTGTGGCGTTGCAACGATGCTCAATTGGTACCAAGGGGCCCAAAGAGTGCCAAGAAAATATTCCCCACACCATGACACCACCACCAGCCTGAACCGCTGATACAAGGCAGGATGGATCCATGCTTTCATGTTGTTGACGCCAAATTCTGACCCTACCATCCGAATGTCGCAGCAGAAATCGAGACTCATCAGACCAGGCAACGTTTTTCCAATCTTCTACTGTCCAATTTCGATGAGCTTGTGCAAATTGTAGCCTCAGTTTCCTGTTCTCAGCTAAAAGGAGTGGCACCCAGTGTGGTCTTCTGTTGCTGTAGCCCATCTGCCTCAAAGTTCAACGTACTGTGCGTTCAGAGATGCTCTTCTGCCTACCTTGGTTGTAACGGGTGGCGATTTGAGTCACTTTTGCCTTTGTATCAGCTCGAACCAGTCTGCCCATTCTCCTCTGACCTCTGGCATCAACAAGGCATTTCCGCCCACAGAACTGCCGCTCACTGGATGTTTTTCTTTTTCGGACCATTCTCTGTAAACCCTAGAGATGGTTGTGCGTGAAAATCCCAGTAGATCAGCAGTTTCTGAAATACTCAGACCAGCCCTTCTGGCACCAACAACCATGCCACGTTCAAAGGCATCAAATCACCTTTCTTCCCCATACTGATGCTCGGTTTGAACTGCAGGAGATTGTCTTGACCATGTCTACATGCCTAAATGCACGGAGTTGCCGCCATGTGATTTGCTGATTGGAAATTAAGTATTAACGAGCAGTTGGACAGGTGTACCTAATAAAGGGGCCGGTGAGTGTATATATATTACTATTAATACCATTACCTTACTTTAAAAAATATACTACACCATAACCTGCAGAGATTTAATTCCTTATAATAGGGAAAAACAAATGAAAAGGGTTAATATCCGGGAGCCTCTAGGTGGAAATAAAGCTCTTGGCTGCCAGCAAGCGTTCCGATTTGTTTCCTTGCTAATTCTGGCAACACTTGACTTGCAAGACATCTACATTACAGCAAGCCATCAGCCAGGACCAGCTCATCTGTGGCTACCGGCGGAGCCCCCTTTGTGTCTTATCACGTCCCCAGACACCAGAGGAGCGCACAACCCTACAGCGCATTAACTAAATAACATGTCACATGTCTGTGTTAAACATGGCAGCCGAGCACAAGATTCCCTGCATTTTTTTTTTTTTGCTCCTCTTCCTGTTTAATCCATCTCCACTGGAAGACAAGGAACTTGTGTTGTTCCATGGGAGCTGGAAGCCGGCCACCATCTCCCGTCTGCTTTTGCTCAATGACCTCGCAGATCATCGCAGCTGGACACCGGCCAAGACGTCCTGTACAGAGAAAGGCATGAGACAGCGAGCCTACATGTGCATTACTTTATTACATTTACTTATTTAGGGGATGTCCATGAGATGATGAGCTTTTTATTCTATCTTAAGCTTCAAGCATTTCTAGGATTCGTATTACTGACCAGTATAAATGACAGTGTCAAGAAGTCGCAGAAACTCTATGTAATGTAAAGCAGATTTTGAGTTATGTGTAGACTTTTATGCACTGAGATGTTAAAGAAAATCTACCACCAGGATGAAGGATTGTACACCAAGCACACTGACATACTGGTGTGTTCCCCATCTGGCA
The DNA here is from genome assembly GCF_040894005.1 of Engystomops pustulosus. NCBI lineage: Eukaryota > Metazoa > Chordata > Amphibia > Anura > Leptodactylidae > Engystomops > Engystomops pustulosus. The sequence goes on along the minus strand of NC_092416.1, from coordinate 162,029,567 downwards.
GGTTCTGCTCTTCTTTTAACTTCTTGGGCCCTTGCTTTTCTAAAACAAAGAAAAAAATGTGGGATGAACCCAAGGGGCCCCAGGCTCAATAGATGTTAACGGAGCCTAAAGAGGGCAAAAGATTCTAAAAGAGGAGGAGATAATGATAGAGGGGGCACACACTAGTATATCAGTGTGCTTGGTTCACAATCTTTGATCCCGTTGGTAGATGTCCTCTAAGGGCTCAACAGTTAAACAGGTTCTAAGTGCTGACTCTGATCTTACCATAGTCTGGGATACAGGAATTTCTTGGCAGTGAAATGAAAATTAAAGTAATAGCCACCTCCCCACATATTAGTTTCTTCCTACATGGATTACGTACAGCAGTGGAACCAAACTTACTATATAGATACAACACTGGAAGCAAGATTACTATAAAGATATCTCATCAGAACTAAGCTAACTACAAAGATACAGCACCGTAACAAAGCATACTACGCAGATACATACCAGAACACCAGAACCAATCTTACTATATAGATATAGGGCCGAAACCATAGAAGAGTTAGATACTTGGCTTATACTATACCAGATTAATACCAATGTCTGATGCTAATGGAGTATAAATACTGGACTATATGTCTCGCATGACAACTATGACTATAGCCCAGATATGTAAATGTGCTTGTGCCCATTTTGGGGCAAATTTACTTACCCGGTCCATTCGCGATCCAGCAACGCGTTCTCTGCGGTGGATTCGGGTCCGGCCGGGATTCACTATGGCAGTTCCTCCGACTTCCACCAGGTGTCGCTGCTGCACTGAAGACCATCGGAATGCACTGAAGTTAACCGAGCCATCGTGAGTGAAGGTAAGCGCGTGCCGAGCGACACTTTTTTTTTAAATGCGGCGGTTTTCCAGAATCCATCGGGTTTTTTTACGGCCACGCCCCCCGATTTCCACAATCCGATCGCGTGCGCCGAAATCCCGGGGCAATACAGGGAAAATCGGCGCAAAACAAAAAAATTTGGTTAACCCGTCGCAAAAACGCGAATCGGCCCCTTAGTAAATGACCCCCTTTGTGTCTAAGTTTGCACTAAAAAGAATGTCTATTGTGCTTGCATATGTATTTATGAAGTAGTTGCGGCACATTTGTGTCAAAGTTTGCACCACATTTATAACTAATGAAAGAGCACCCAAGGAAAAAGGTACGTCTGTGACCCCACTTGCCAGAGCAGATTTTGCCAGATAATTGAACAGTGTGCACCACAATTTAATGATCTGACCCAAACTGCACTAAGGCAGATTACACCACTTTTTATAAATTTGGGCCTATATGTCTCCATGTAGATCAGCCTCATAGGATAATATAACAGAGAATCACAGTATAGAGTAGTTGCAGCAGAATTGTGAGCTCATCATTTGTCATCAATCACAGTTTTCCAGTGGGTCCACTAGCCCTGGTGACATCTGTCCACCATGTCAGCTTCTTCTGTCTGGCCACCATGTCAGCTTCTTCTATCTGGCCACCATATCAGCTTTTTCTAGTCATTTATTGTCTCTGCAGATTTAGAAACACAAACATTTTAGTTCCTGACTTCATGATCATCTCCTCCACTTTCTTTTGATTGGCTTTTGTCTGGTAATTCCCATCTGCTGGTTATTAAACTGTATCATCAAAAGTGGGGGAGATCAGCTTTCCTGTATACAAGCTCTTAAATAATTGCAATTACTGGCAATCCACCAGTAATTATATAAGATTGGATATGTAGGGTAAGAACAAAGTAGGGTTAAGCATTTTGGGAGTCATTTATTTTTTTCCCCTCTACCCTGCACCACAAACTTACATCCCACTGAAAAATATAGCACGGTTCCAGTGCCAACCTGCACCAAAATTAATAAATGCCCCTAATTGGTCTTAACCTGCTAAACTTTCTCTGTAATTTTTGAATGTGTGTGATATGGGAACACAATCCTGGCTATTACAGGAGGGAAAAAAGAGAGAGTATTGGCATACAGTGCGGGGGCATTGTATCATGTGAAGGCCACTAAGAGGGGCATTACATAGAGTGTGGGCCAGTAAAGGTATTAATCTTTGGGACCAAATAAGAAATTTTTGGTGCTGTCTCCCTTTCCCTCCCCTGAAAAGTATTAAAGTTGGTCCCAAGAAGACAATGGGAACCCCTAGTATAAGACACTAAGGAACATGGTTTCTCCAAGCCTCTTCTCAGCTTCTTCAGAATGTGTACTCGATGCTTACCTGCTATTCATATTTCTCAGATCTTTCTACATGATTGGTTTTATTTCTGACACAGTTTTGATCAGAGTCTAAGGTAGTCTGAGACACATCTCCTGTCTCCGCATTGGTTTAATCTGCTGCTCTCTCCTGTATGAGACGCCTATGGAGTCTCTATATGCCCACATATGTGACCGCTTGGCCATAACATACGTCCCAACCATCCCGGATCCAGTGGGACAATCTTGCTCTTCAAACTCTGTCCTGCCTTCCTGCCCAGCAGGAGGTATGTGCCAGTTTAAAAGTCATTTGCATTTTTATGTTGATAACTAGGACCTATACAGCTTCACAGTGACTCTAAATGTCATGATGTCCATCTATATGGAGCAGACACACTGGATCCTGGTTCTGTACAGGCATGGTTACAATCCACTTGACCACATGACCTCAAGACTTGGAGAGTACCTTCTGCCCTGTATACGACTATTATCTTATGATGAGGCTACATGTGAAATGGGTGTTGTATTATGAAACTCATTTGCTAAAATGTTAGTTAGAGACAATCCTCCCATAAAGGGTTACATTTTGCCTCACCTTGGACTCCGGCCACGTGTGCCGTCCATTCTTTTTTGGCTGCTCCTAGGTCACACACAGCATAGCTGTGGAGGAAGCTCATGCTGAGTTCTCAGCTGTCAGAACGATGAAAATCACCAACTAGAGAGATTAAGGAAACACAACATTGAGCTCCATATCTCCAGTAATCATATGGGCTGAGGGCCAGTTGGTCTTCCTCCTCCATGGGTACCTGGCAATGGGCCTAGGTTCTCTCCATGGATACAAGTGGGATCAAGGTTGATGGGCCAAGCGCCAGGATTAATCTTAACCCCTAGTGGCACCAACAAAATAAATAATCCTTCTCAGTAAATAAATGAGACTTCCACAGGAAAGCTAGTGTACACAATGAGAAGGTCCAGAAAAATGCCGGCCAGCAGACTAAATATCCTCCCCACTTTGAAGGCTTTATAAAATGCAGGAAGCTTAGTAACACACATTTACATCATCACAGGGGCAATGAAACCGAGCAAAGCCAATGACTACCTTATATTAATGACTCGGACACATGGGGCAATACAGATCAAGAAATTGCAACATGGGACCTAGTGGAGCAATATTGTTTTTACGTAACATTGTTAAGATCAAAGTTAAAGCTGGAAAAACAAATCTAAAAATCTAAAAATAATTGCCACCTTTTTAGGATGCCTTGGTCCAGAACTGCTGGTGGAAAACATGTGGCCTTCTGTAGACCAGAAATTATAACTTACATTATATTTATGATAGACACACATTTCACACTCAGTAAACTCCATTCCTTAACCACTGTAGAGACCCAATGTAAAGAGCGGTCCTAGCTATGGTGGTCTATATACTAGCAATTATTGTGTGGACTCATCCCTATGTACCCAGGGCTATAATGTGATCTGGGTCTCTATCTTTGCATCTAGGACAGCAAAATCAGTACATTGGAGATGGTCACTTCAGGTCACCAGTGACCCAATTCTTCCATTGGTCTACCAATACGACTGGCCAGGTCACTGTAATTTCTCCCTGGAGAGATGATTGCCAATCCATCCTTTCTAGAGCTGTTTTTTGTTTGTTTCTTCCTTCTTTACAATATTACATTAATAATGTTCCTGGAGCTCTAAGTACTATGCCGTCTTGTGGAGCTGCAAGTTCAGAGCTCAGTAGATGTTCCCTGGGAAACATGTTCTCACTCCGCCCTTCATTCTCCACTTAACTTATGTTAATGTCTGTAAGTCGGGTGTCCTTAAGTAGGGGACTGCCTGTACTTAACTCTCATCCTCTATTTCTTTCTTGAAAAAAAAGCACTATAAAAAACAAGCAAATAGCAAGCTCTGCCATTGAATGTTGGTAAGCAAATAGTAATCGGGAGATTACTCCACCCCTATGGTGCTTTTCAGTTGGCAGTATGAACAGTGCCCTATTGCTGGACTGCTGGAAGTCAGCTCTGGGCCAGTACGGGTTAAGGCTTTCACACCTTCAGAGTTCTGTCTCTCACCTGGAGGACTCTGCTCTAAGCCCTTAGATCTCAGTCGGTTAATCTTGTTATTCTTGCTCCTCCTGGTTTCTTGATATTTGCTACGTCCCATATACTTGAATCTGTACTTTACTTGCTATGTGACTCGGGGGACCCAAAAAGCAGGCATTTTTGGGGGCTCATAATTAAGGCTCTCTGTCCTGACACTACAATGTGCTTGTGGGACCTTTGATAAGTTTGAAGTGGGAAATGGGAAATCCAATTTTGTCATGAATTGGGTCCCAGTATAATCGCGTTTCTCGCGTTTCGAATTGCATTTCTCTGTCGGGTTACCCGAATTTTACCGTTTTGCACCGATTTTCCTTGAATTTCCCCGGGGTTTTTGGCGCACGCGATCGAATTGTGGCCGGCATGCATGCAACGGAAATTGGGGGCATGGCCGTAACAAAACCCGACGGATTAGGAAAACCTGCCATATTTAAAAAAAAAAAAAAAGTGTCGCTTGACACGCACTTACCTGCACCCACGATAGCTTGGTGAACTCCAGTGAACTCCGACGGACTTCAGCGGACACCTAGTGGACATCGGGTGCACTACCTCAATAAATCGCCGGAAGACCCGAATCCTCCACAGAGAACGCACTGCTGGATTGCGAATGGACCGGGTAAGTAAATCTGCCCCCATGTGTTTAAAACCAGTCAGGAGTATAACTATAGAGGGGCCAAGTCTTCTCTGTCAACAAATGGCAAGAAACCTGGAAAAACACTAGGGAGCCGGAGTTGAGGTGGGGGAAAAACACATACTTACCCTGCCCCAGATCCCAGTTCCTGCCAACCTCCCAACAATCCTGGATTCTGCTGAACACTTATGGATTTCGGGTCATCCTAAAAGTGGCCTCCTCAGATCATTGGACATCCCTTCCCTTTCCAGGGGACTTCCCTTCCCTTGTTGTTTCCTTGTCTACACTAGGATTCTACACATTATACCAGCCATTACATATATTACACCTGCTAATTAATGTCTCTTCATGACTCTTCCATCAGGTCAATGATGTTGGCATTTCCTATACTTTTTCCCAATTCAGTGGGAGCAGGATCCCACTGCTGGGAGTATTTAAATAGTTAATAAAAAAGTGCCCAAATCCATCAGTCTTTTGGCAGCCTCTGCAAGTCTGAAACAGCAGTTTCAAGCAAGAACTATAACAAATCTTCCCCTTTGGGTTTATCTGGAGAGGAAATGACACATTATAAATCCAGAAGAAAAAGATCTCGTCTTTGCACCTCCTCCTCCTCCTTTCTCCCTCGTCCCTCCGTGTAACCCCTCAGTACTCCCCCCATAAGACTGCTGGCACAAGATTTAACATCTAATTCAGTATCTGACGAGCCAATTTATCACTGAGGCATCCACCAGCCTGGCCTTGAGTAGAATAAACTGTGCGGATAGGAGAGGGGACCGGTCGCACTAACTTTTTATGTTTGTTACTGACCAAATAGGGACAATCTGGACGAGACAGTGGCTGGTGCTTGAAGGTTATGGCTACAATCCAGCTTTCCTGAGACCCTGAATGGCATAAAAGTTCACATTGTTTTACAGAATGGCATCCTCAGTTACCCTCTTCTACATCAGCCTTGTTCAGTCTCCTAAATATAACCCATATGTCGGCCATATTTGTGGTACAGAACATACAGGGAACAGCATCATACTTATCTATCTGAAAGTCAGATTTCTATGGGAGTCCAGCACCTTATACATTATAAATTCCATATATTCAGTAGTACTAGTCACTGTAGGCCCAGCTTTGTATTCATGCACCAATGGGCCCTGGAGGAACAGTGTTACAGTCTCATGTTCTGATGGAACTGTCTGAAATGTATAAAATTGGATCAATTCTTACATTCTCTGGTTGCCAATGTTTCTACTAAAAAAGGGATAAGAAAGAATACTCAGTGATGGGAACTAGTTTAAAATTGTCCAACTCTTCCACAATCAATGAAGAAGCTTCATGTAACAAATGCAAAGAGTAGGAAATGATGGAGGAGCAGTATCAGATTGGCCCACCAGAGCATCAGAGGATCCTCCAGTGGGCCCAGGCAGTAACCTAATACTGAACCCCTGATATACAGCAGAAGACAACCTATTTGCAGGCTAGTAAGGTCTATGTTCTTGGGGTTGATATGGGGTAGGCCCATAGAATGTTTTTTTGTTGTGGGCCCAAGGAACCCCAGTCTGATGGAGGTGGTATAAGGTCTCTTTATGTCCTTCTACTTCAGTGAAATCTACAAATACATTTTCCCGTATGGAATAAGAAAAACATTGCCTCTTATCTACCTTAAAAGACAAACCCCTTAACATCAAGCATGACTTTCAGGAAGTCTACGACAAGATGCAGGTTTAAAGCCAAACCAGTATATCTATTCCAAAAGGAACAGATTCCCAACTGTAGATAGCGCTGTTTCAATGTTTTTACATCTAGTCAGTGCAGTGCAGAGAACTGGTTTAGCTGTGTGAGAGGAGAAGAATCCATTTTGCAGACCATAAAAATAAATGTTGTACTTCCATGGTTTTGATCTCAAAATACCCTGGATATGTTAAAGTGTTACAAATATATACCCTCCTAAAGGGCAAACTAAAAAAATCAGGCTTGGTTCTAAAGCCCTAAAATGGCTTAGTTATGAAGGAGTAAAATATACTCAGGATAACAAAATAACACACTCTCTCGTCTCTATCAGTCCTAGTGTATACAATTTTGGTTGCCCTGGGTTCCGACCATAAATCTTCTGACTACGGTCGAATTCTTCTCATGAATAGCTTCTCCTGTCTGCACACTGCATTGCTCTCTGCCTCCTGCCCCTCCTCCTGAATTACAAGCACAAGACCAGCACAGACAAAGGCACTTCCTGACGACGAGCAACAGTGGGCAGAGACTTACTCTACACACTACAGATAAGATAAGGTATTTATGCAGGGGAGGGAGATATATTGCAGAGCTGACTCTGTGGGGCACATTTGCTAAGGGTCCGTCGGACACGTTGCCGGGGGCATGGCCGTTGGACAACCCGACTGATTCGGACAAACCATGGAATTTAAAAAACAAATTGTGTCGCAAGATAAGCACTCACATGTACCGGGAAGAAAAAAGTGAACTCCGGCGGACCTCAGTGGGGAAGCAACACATGCAGGAAATTGGTGAATCGCGCCAGCTCCAAATCCTTGTCGGACATTCCAGATCGGCGGCGTCAACGGGACGGGTAAGTAAATGTGCCCCTGTGTGTCTTGTAGCTGAGATGTAACAGAGCTGGCAGTGTGTCATTGTGTGTTACATCCATCTTATGTATCTCATCATCTCTCATCTCTGACCTGTCTAATCTCCCTTTTTCTATGTATCAGATACTAGTGAATGTTCAAAAGCCAAATGACAGTGTAGATAAACCCTGTACCCTGATAATATAAGCACATTGTTAGCACACAGCATCTCATAGGAATCATGAAGTGTCTGCTTAGAGAGTCCCCGCCCCCACTCTGGGATCATAAACTGACCATTACTGAGTGAAAGGAGCTAAAACAGCAATAAAACAGTCAAATTGTAAAATAACTGGGTTAAAAATTCTCTCTATTGTATAAACATCACAATTAAAATTTGAGAACTTTCTTTTATGGACAATCCCCTTTAACAATTTACCTCCTCATGTCCTTAGTAGCACAGGCCTGATAACACAGCACCAAGTCACGTGTGGCTCATATGTCGTTACTGAATATCCTTGAAACATATCTCCTGCACCATTTCCTCGCTCCACAACTAATACAAGGGAAGAATAAATCTTGAAATCGAACACCAAATCCATCAGACGTGTTGAGCAGTCTCTCAGCACCTGTCAGCCCGTCTGAAGCCTTGACAGTGAATAGTTGGCATTACCTTGAATTTAGTGCTCAGGCTTTAAAACTTCGTACAACCATTGGAATACAAGAAAGAAAAAAACTGAGCATCATAGTAAATATCCATTTATCCGTAAGTCACTATCATTAACACCATGATGAAGGAAGATTGTGGAACTTAAAGGATATCTACCCCCAAGACGAAGGATTGTATGCAAATGATCCGGAGCGGTTCCAGGCTGCATAGGTGTTAATGGAGCCGTGAGCCCCTGAGGCTCATTTGCATACAATCTTTCATCCTGGTGGTAGATGCCCTTTAAGATGATCTACACAGGAGACAAACCTTTGAATAATGAGGCTACACATTCTCAGATATTAGGGTAGAGAAATACTCTCTGAATAAGGGGTAACCACTATGGATTTGGGGCGTGGAAGTAGACATTAGTGTGAGTTACCCTTAGTCCTTAGTGATACCAGCGGAGGTAGCCGAGGATGGAGGTAATTAAGCATGCATTTGCCTGATACTAGGGGCTTGTACAGCACTTCGGTGCGCTTGAAGAACAAACCACTGGTATCGGGTCAATGCGTCCTTAGTCACCTCCACCCTCCACTGTCGCTGGTACCACTAAGGACACGGTCGCACAATATCAGCAGCTTCTTCTCCTTCATAATAATAATAATTCCTTCATTTATATAGCACACACAGATTACACAGCGCTTCACAGAGTTTTGCCAAATCGGTCCACATGGAAGCGCTGCGCGAGCCATTGTGTCTCGAGTGGAGGGTGAAGGTAACTAAGGGCGTGTACCTCACGGGGGTCCAGTACAAGTCATCTGGGTTATGGGCGACCCCTAGAAACAAACTGGGTCCTTGGGCGGCCATTTACGGATGAGAACCCCAGTCTTTCATAACTTTGCGGATAGTCTGTACACAGAATTAGAGCACAGTCCATATTCGTTCCCTGAAATAAACAACAACAAAATAAATCTCAGGGTCGTGTGATCCACTGCATCATCAGCTTCAGTGGAGATTGTCTGCACCAGACTACAAACGCTTCTTAATTGCTCAGACCATTATTTTTGGTAAAAAGTCTTAGCATCCATTTTTTTTATTGCCATTTTATCTTCTTCTTCACATGGACAAGGCAAAAACTGATCTAATCTCCGGAGCACTGCACTCTGTCTTCCAGCCCAGAATCTCACATAAGCAATATTCAAACTCAGCAGCATGTTTTCCTATTCCTGGAGGATTCAGGGTTAAAATAATTCAGCTGGTCTGAGGGACAAGGAAGCAGTGCCTTTACACTGCCTTGCAATCGCTGGGAAGGGGAAGATGATGGTGAACCAGGGGCTCATTTACTAAGGGTCGCCTTTTTCATGGATTACTTGGCTTGCACAGATATTTAAGAAGTGTCTGCGTTGGGATTTTAGTGTACGCAGTCCTTTTTGGCGCAGCTGCACTGGCTTCCATGCAACTGATTCAAATTGAGTACCGGATTCAAATTGTGTCACAAGACCAAGCACTTACATGTACCACGAAAAAGATGGTGAACTCTGTTGGACCTGAGCAGGGCAGGATTTCGGGTGTTCAATCTTAGTGAACTCCAGCCGAGTAAGTAAATGTGGCCCAGTTTGTAATTTCTAAGGCTCACTTGTTCTTCCTATGGTGCACCAAATACATTAAGGCTGTGCGCCACAATCGTAAATTACAGTCCAAAAAAAACACTAAAGTCAGGCACCAAAATACGCACCTAGCATCACATATTAATTATTCCCCAATGTGACTAGAGATGAGCAAATAATCTCAGATTCACATTACTGAAGCTCCCCAATTCTTTGGGCAGGGAAGGGCTTAGAATACTTGGGTGGAAGTGATTGGGGGGTGGAAAATAACAATTAAGGCGATACGGGGAATTTAAAAAAGGGGGTAGAGTTAGGTTCTTTATAATAAGCTGGCAGGGAGGGTGACCTCATTCTGGACAGAAAAAATTGCCCCACCATTTGTATAGGGGACACATGTGTTTTTGGGGAGGAGGGATACAATTAGTCAAAAAATTCTTTGTCAGGGAAGGGTTGAATAGGCAGTTAGGGGATTTTATAAGGTGGCGGGTTCTTGGCAACAGCCAGTGGTGCATAACAAATTGGTGATTGGAAAAGATAACCACGAATCAGCATGAAGGTGGAGTTATATGTGTGAGGTGTTGGTGGTTTTCCCCTTGGAAGTTATCCAGGAGGAATGGTTGGTTTCATTGTTTCCAAGTTGGTTGGTATAGGGCAGTGATGGCAAACCTTTTAGACACCGAGTGCCCAAACTACAACCAAAACCCACGTATTTTTCGCAAAGTGCCAATGCGACAATTTAATCAGTAACTTATTTCTCCCTGCTCTTTCACGGGTTTAAATTGTATAGGCACCTGAGGACACCAATACAGTAGAAAGAAGGAGAAGAATTTTGGATTATCATTGTAGCTTCCTTCTGGTGTCCTGGGCTGCCTGGGACTGCAAGAGGACTTGAGTCCTGTCTGGCAAACTCTACCCTGGGGTGATGGCAAGGGTGCCCATATAGAGGGCTCTGAGTGCCACCTCTGGCACCCGTGCCATAGGTTCGCCATCACTGGTCTAGGGCCATATCTTCGTTTGCCACTTTGCTAGGAGGTTGGCAGTAAGTGGAGCTGGGGGCATGGTTCTTGCGTATTGTGCGCGTAATTTATGTTTTATGGAGACAATGATGACAAAAAGTTTTCATGGGTTAACATCATGCCAATTGGGGTCGTTGCCAAGAGCTCAGCTATCAGATTCTAAAATGTTATGCATTTACATTGTTATATATTAATGAATATTTCTTGTTTTACAGATTATTTACAAGATTTGTGACCATTCACCTTTCCAATGAATAAAATGTGTCTGTGTCGTTATTTTAGTTAGGTGGTGGTCAGGCTAGTGGTATTGTGGGTTTTTCCCCAGGCCCTGAATTCTGTCATTGCCTGGTCATGGAAATTTGTATATTGCCCCATCTAGTCCTCTAATCCACAAATTTTTCATGAAAAGGTCTCAATGGGGCACATTCACTAAGAGCCGTGCACACTCTTCCTAGCGCAAACTGCTTGCACAGGTGTTTAAGAAGTGTCCGCGCCACATTTGTGTCGTACGTGACCCTTTTGTGTTGCGGCTGCACTAGGCATCATGCGGCAAAATTTCTGCACTGAAAGGGGCGTTCCGGTGCTCGGTTGGTCCGTGTGCCAGATTTAATCCGACAGAATTGTGTTGCACGCCCCATGTAAAGGTGCAATAGAAAAAGTGGTGCACTCTGTCGGGACAGTGCAGCGGCGCACCCTGCACACTACACAGGCAAACTGCTGCACTAATCTTAGTAAATGTGCCCTAATATCTTTGTATAAATTTTACAAATTTCTATATTTCTCCTCACCCATTCCCCCTCCCTAAGCTCTGGGTCGAACTATATTATTTTGGAGCTGCCATTATATATTTTTTGAAGCAACAGAAAAGATTAAGATTCAATTTGGTACCTGAAAAATGGCAAATTCAGACCAAATGTATATATCAATGAATAGATACACTCATCTCTAAATGTAGCCCTGTGTTGGAACATCACTATAAGGCAGTGCAAAGGCACTGCTTCCTGGTCCCTCATACCAGAAGAATTATTTTAATTTTTATCAACCAGAAAGTTGGAAAAACACATTATTTACTGTGATAGCTTGTCAGCAAATACACCGCTGAGGTTTTATATTCCCTGGATATTCTCATTACAAGAATAGTCACACAACAATGAGATCACAAGAGAGAAACAGACACTGGGGGTGGATGACACCGCTGGACCACCAATGTCATAACCCCCCATAAGTCATATTGTAGAAGCACCAGGAGACAAGAGGAAAGCAAATTAATATACCTAGTACAGGGCCTGAAGGGTAGGTACAAAACAATGAATCCCGTTGTCAAGCCCGGCACTAATCATAACAAGAAAGTGTATATCTAACTTGCTGGAGAGCTGACTATTGCCTATCCATCGTAGTGGATTATAACACAGGCGGTTTGGGCAGTAGCCTGGGGCCCAAGCTTTCTATGAAGGAGGAAGGGGGGGTCTTTACCCATGAAATCATTGTATATCTGCTCTCTATACACAAGTACACAAGAGCCATTTCAGGACCTTTGAAGGTCCTCCAAAGGTCCTGAAACCACAGAGTAAAAGCTCCATTCACCAAGAAGCTGATTCTAGGACCACATGTAGGAAGTGATTCTAGACTTGTAGGGGCTATAATATTCATACAGCCCAGGGCCCATGGCAGTCATAATCCACCCCTGCAGTGACAGCTCTGCACCGGTAGTAGCCGCAGCTCTGAAGAACTAGTGATATCCCTATGAGATATAATAGAAAGAATTGCCAGCTGAAATCGGTCAGATAGACGGATACGGGAGACGAATGTAATGATTACCTCTGCATCTGCTAGTTAAATTCTCATTCCTCTCGATGCCTTTACAATTGAGCTGTTTTTCTCGCACATTAAAAATGACGGCGCTTCTAAAGTCTTCCACTCAAATAATTAAGACAATTAGTAAGAACAAGGCAGGATCGCTAATCAATCTTTATAAATGAGCACACTTATTGTAATTGCACAGTATCACATTTGTTTCCGGGGAGAGAACAGGCGCTCGCTGTGGATAAAGAATCAATGCTGTGCTGTACGTAGCCCAATGCGATGGTTAGAAGTACAATCCCAGTGTGAAAATTACATGGTCTTTTATAACATAAGATCATATTAGCCAACAATCTCAAAAATTTTCAAAAATTTGACTAATGAATTGTCCATTAGACTACCCTCACCGATAATGGGGGTCATTTACTAAGGGCCCGATTCGCGTTTTCCCAACGTGTTACCCGAATATTTACAATTTGCGCCGATTTCCCCTGAATTGCCCCGGGATTTTGGCGCACGCGATCGGATTGTGGCGCATCGGCGGGAGTGGCCGAACGAAAACCCGATGGATTCGGAAAAATCGCCGCATTTACAAAAAAAAAAGTGTTGCGAAACTTGCACTTACCATCACTAGGAATAGGCCGGTGAACTTGAGTGCATTCCGGGGAACTTCAGCGCAGCAGCGCAGCAGCGCCCTGTCATGTGCATTGAGCACATTTAGGCAGGGGAGGTAGAGGGATGGTGATCAGAAGAGGAAGAATCCATGAGGAGACACAGGCACACGCAGGCTGCAGCTAACTCTCCCCAGGGACTCACCAGATGCTGCTGACAGGGAGCCAGGTAATGTGAAATAAACTTGTACAAACCACTGAAATTATTCAGAATGCTGACAAATACATTTTGAAAAATCAGCATAGAATAGGCTATTGGAACCAGCTAAAAATCACATTCCTGGTGACGGGTTAGCTTTAATACTGATGTATCCACCTGTCCACCAAGGTTTGTGTGGTGCCCAGACACTGTGGGGCATTTATTATTTTTGGCACTAGGCGTTGTTATTTGGTACACAATTTTAGCTGTGATTTGCACCGTGATGTTACATTGACAAAGATATTTGTCACACTGTAAGATCAACAAATGAGCATCATAAATTTCTAACCACATTACTGAAGGGGTTTAGAAGTTAGTAGATGTTTTTTGTTGGTCTATTTATGCACCAAAAATCCCCCCCCAAAAAAAAAAAAAACCTAGACGGAAACTAGAAGAGTATTCGGAATTCAAAAGCAGTGATCAAAAAAAAAGTCTCCAATGGAACCAGACAGGGTTTCCCAAAACAAGTCTGTCTGAAAAATGTGCCGAATATATTCCGAATGTCTCCAAACTGGCGTTAACCCCTTAACGCTCTGCGCCGTAGCTCTACGGCGCAGAGGTATAAGGGATGTATGAAGAGGGCTCACGGGCTGAGTCCTCTTCATACAGAGGTGGGGGTTTTTGCATTTTGCACAAAACCCCCACCGCTAATAACCGCGGTCGGTGCTAGCACCGATCGCGGCTATTAACCCTCTAAACGCCGCCCGCAAAGTCGCGGGCGGCGTTTAAAAGACGGCGGCGCGCGGGCGCCGCCATCTTTTTTTCGATCGCCACGCCCCCGAACGTCATCGGGGGGCGGCGATCGGTTACCATGGTAGCCTCGGGTCTTCTTTTGACACGAGGCTACATGGTTTATGCAGGTTCGTTACAATGAGCCAGTGGCTCATTGTAATGTAAGACCTGCAAAAACGCCATATATTGCAATACTGTAGTATTGCAGTATATGGTAGGAGTGATCTGACCATCTAGGGTTAATGTACCCTAGATGGTCTAAAAAATAGTGAAAAAAAAAAGAAAAAAAAAAGTTTAAAAAATAAAAAAAATTTATAAAATATTAAAAGTTCAAATCACCCCCCTTTCCCTAGAACGGATATAAAACATAACAAACAGTAAAAATCACAGACATATTAGGTATCGCCGCGTCCCAAAATGCCCGATCTATCAAAATATAAAAACGGTTATGGCCGGCGGTGACCTCCGAGGCGGGAAATGGCGCCCAAATGTCCGAAATGCGACTTTTACACCTTTTTACATAACATAAAAAATGAAATAAAAAATGATCAAAATGTCGCACAGACCTCAAAATGGTAGCAATGAAAACGTCGCCTCATTTCGCAAAAAATGACCCCTCACACATTTCCGTGCGCCAAAGTATGAAAAAGTTATTAGCGTCAGAAGATGACAAAATTTTATTTTTCTTTTTTGTACACATTCGTTTAATTTTTGAAAATGTATTAAAACACAATAAAACCTATATAAATTTGGTATCACCGCGATCGCACCGAACCAAAGAATAAAGTAGGCATGTTATTTGGAGCGAAGAGTGAAAGTCGTAAAAACTGAGCCCACAAGAACGTGACGCACGTGCGGTTTTTTT
Organism: Engystomops pustulosus; assembly: GCF_040894005.1. NCBI lineage: Eukaryota > Metazoa > Chordata > Amphibia > Anura > Leptodactylidae > Engystomops > Engystomops pustulosus. The sequence continues at coordinate 162,014,519 of NC_092416.1, read as the reverse complement.
TAAATTTTTCCACATTTGGAATTTTTTTTCAGCTTCGCAGTACACGGCATGTTAAAATAAATAACATTACGGGAAAGTAAAATTTGTTACGCACAAAATAAGCCCTCACACAGGTCTGTATACATAAAAATGAAAAAGTTATGGATTTTTGAAGTTGGAGAGCGAGAAATTAGCCGAAAAACCCTCCGTCCTTAAGGGGTTAATCCCCCCCCCCCCCTTGGGATTGACCAACAAAAAAACGAGCAAAAAAATAATAATAAATGTGCTGTATCTGCAGCCGCGTAACCAACTGAGATCAATAAGCCGTGACTGCGCCACTCTGGAGGCAGGTGGAAAGAGATCTTCCGACCTTAGTTCGGACCCCCACCCCTTGATGACTGCACGGGGAGGAAGGGGGCCAATTGCCACTTTACAATTTTGCCCACAGTCCTACGCCCCTTCACTATGCAATTTGGGGCTTGTGTCGACTGTTGTAGGTATCCAAACAAAATCCTAATAAAGTTCCTTCTAACAAAGGGGAGGGGCTGTGGTGCAGAGAGCAGAAAGCTCTTCAGGCTGAAAGACCCACCCAGAGCCCCTAAAAGAGCTGCAGTGCTGGAATTTAACTTCACTTTTCACATTCATCCACAAAGGTATGGTTACACATCTCTCCAGGGCTACTTCACGCTACCTGAGGCTTGGTATGATCAAATCTGCTGGTGCCAGACATCATGTTTGCACTAATAGGTGGAGCAACAAGACCAGCACCTGCCGCTCCATGTAAGAGAGTATTGGGGAGTGTAGAGCACTATATCAGCTATATCTACCACCCCCATAGAAGTGTCTAAAATAAAATTGTTATAGATGCAACCAATCCGAGCTCAATTTTCATTTTCTCACAGCTGTTTACAAAATTAAAGTTGGGTTCTGATTGGTTTTCATGGGCAACTAGAACAGTTTTACCCCAGAAAGTTGATGATAAATCTCCTTCAGTGAATGAGCCCTAGAGCAAAGTTTAAGGGTTCCCCATCTACAATGTGTCACTTATATTCAGTATGTGACGGACTGTGACAGGGGGTCTACGGCCTCCTCCAGCAGCACAGTTTGGGTTCGATTACTACCTCTGTGCCCCCTATTGCTAAGGGACACAGAATTGAGTGATCGCTCGTTCGAGGTATTTGTCTTAGGTTTCCATATTTCCCTTTTGCTGCCGCTGCCCTTTAACATTTATATTTCAAACAATCTATGGCGCAAGCAGCGTAGCAAATAAAGTTTGCATCTTACATTATCTCCCCCCAGATTTACTTCCACATACTGCAGAATCAGTCCATGTAATTGGGAGTTTGGATACCCCAGGTTCCCATCTCAGGCTACTGAAGGCTTCACTGCCCTTAATCTGCAGGGAGCCACCTCTGCTGGCCTCTGCCTCTCTGATACCTTGCACCTCATCCATCATCTGTGCACCAATGGCCAGGTTTCCAGGCCTGGGAGCGGAGCTTAGGCTGCAGATCCAGGGACTTTATTTCCTACAGTCTTAAAGATCGCAAATAAATAAGGCCTCAGGGGCCTCTAGACCTTACAGTACTGGTCCGGGGGCAGTGACCCCCACCAGCACTTGACCCCCTCCATGAAACCATCACCTGATTAAGGCTCTGAGTTTGGAATAGGGTTAAGGTAAGTGCCCCCAAGTGCCAGAATGTAATGGATTATCACATTGTACATTTACTGCTATTCAATGGTCGAGGTCAGAAATCTGGGAAATAATAAAACACAACTTTATTTCTAATCAATCGCTACAAAATCCTTCTACTATATCAATAAACACATGTACATGGAGAGCGGACCTGAAAGTGAGGACAGACAGTCCACCGCAGCCATGAAAAGGTTTCTTCTCTGATAACCTGCAATATATTTCATATTTCATATTTCAAGAGAAAGGAATTGTGGAAGATCAGATTCACTGAAGCTTTGACAAATTTTTTCAGAAGATTCAATCTAGATCTCCACCTAATCAGTCCAAACCGATATTGCTCTACTTGTCCTGAAAATTGGTATATAACTCCCCCTTAACCTCAAAAAAACACAGATTTTTTTAAAATTAAAATGTTCCTATATGCAACATCCCCCACCGGGGCCTAGCCTTTTTCGGTGGCTGGAGGAAGCCGGGATCCTGATAATTTGAGTGGCTGGCAATGCGGCCACTTTGCTTGTTACACTGCCTTGTCCACAGACTGGAGTTCAGGTGCTGCGTTTATGAAAATGGATGTAGGGATATAGATAGGGATCCCTGCTGATGGAGGATGGGCCGCCCTTGGTGGTATACAGCCTGATCCAAGGATCACTCAGTGGCACACTAGTAAAGCATAACTTACAGTTAACTTTATTGTCAATTTAGGAACGGCCACAACAGCAGAAGACAGGTCCTCAGGAAGATGTGCACAGTCTGGATTAATAACTTCAGACTGGTGTTGGAGAGTTGACTGCTTCAGCAGAACAGTCGGAGCAGAGACCTGATGGTGGACCTCTGTTTTGGGGCCTGGTCTCCTGGCAGGCCAAGGTGTCAGGGCAGCATGCCCCAGACACCTCTGCTTCCTGAGAGCCCTCTAGCAAACTTTGCACCCACAAGGGGTTTTATAACTTCCCTTTGTGAGGTGGCAGCTCCCTTCTCCAATCAGCTTCCTTCTCCCATTACAATTAAACAGAACATTCTATTGGTTAACAGTTCTTCACAGACACAGACTTACAGCTGCACTACCCTGATTCCTCACTGGAGCCCCTTATTTAGTTGATCACTCTCACAGATCAACCCTTTGTATGGAGGAGGATTCAAATTTCTTAATAACTGTTAACCCTTGTGTTGGCAGGTGTGTTGCACTTGGTATAAGAGCTTGTACAATGGTCCAGCCATTTTTTAATAAGGGAATGGAATAAATATAGATAATAATAATAATCTATGAAACAGCTATCAGCCGCCATCTCATATAAGAAGCGAAGTCTGGGGTTTGGTATCTGGTGTTTGCTGGATAACAGAAAGGAGGAGGACACAGGATGGGATAGTAAAGAGAGAGTTGAAGGTACATGTATTTCGGGAATGTGATAGGCTGCCTACAGTGATGGGTTTTAAGAGCATGTTTAAAGCTTTGGAGGTTGGGTATTAGTCTAAGAGAACGGAGTAGAGCATTCCAGAGAATTGGTGCAGCTCGGGAGAAGTCCTGAAGATGGGAGTGAGAGGTACAAATAATGTTAGAGAATAATCTAAAATCACTGGCAGATCGAAGAGCACAGGTTGAGTGATAGACACCCAATAAGAGAGATAAGAGGAGAGGTAGGGAGTTGCAGCATTGTGCAGAGCTTTGTGGATTAGGGTGATTATTTTCTACTGTATTTGGAAGAAGACGGGTAACCAGTGAAGAGAATGACACAGACTGGAGGCATCCATGCAGTATTTGGTCTGAAAGACAAGCCGAATCCCGAACCTCTTGTTGAGGTGCTGATTCAGGGACAAAAATCTGCAATTTTTGGCACGAACCCCAACATTGCAGGTTCACTCATTGCTGCTAAGAACACCACTTAGAACCCAAATCACTGCAATATATTTTAATGGATGATAGAGAATTCATGTATAGATCCCGTATAAATCAAGAACTCCCACTATGATCCCAAAATTAGATCTGGTCCTTGGTCCACATCTGGAGGATCTCTGGTGGGTCAATTAAATCCTGCAATGGATCAGAAATGGGGAGGACTGTAACTCCAGTATAGATGAAATAGAAAAATATTATTGATAGCCCGCAGGCGCTTAGCCGTGGGCCTAATGACTGCCTGCAGGTTCAGGCGTGAAAATTTTGCAAGGTTTTTCAGCAGGTGCAGCATGGCCCCTTTAAGAAAAGTTTGTTTATACCCCGGGTACATGGGCTACATGACTGGGGATGGGCTACAGGTGTGGGTGGTATCTAGGGGTGGGCAAAAGTGATAAAGCAGGCTGCAAGCCTGAGCTCACCCTCTTTCCTGCGGATCTTCCCACCCTCCCTCCCCTATTTGTAATCATATCCAATGTCACAGCTGGCGGTTTTTATATCGGGTATGTGACCTACATGCCCTCTAGAAGGCGGGCTCACGGGTGCCCGGGTTTATTTGTTATATGTTACAATGCTACTCTACGAGTAGGAGTTACTTGTTATAAGTTAAATAAAGCTGTGGCCGACTCTCTAGTCGTCATACTACAAAGTTTAAGGTTAAAACGTGTCTGTGGTCTTTTTGGCTGAGCCAAAAGGGGACATTTGGGTGGGCCTATCTGGGTTTTGGGGAAAAGATATGCAGGCAGTCTTATATCACATCTAGAGATGAACGAAGCATCAAAGATTTGCTTCATAGAATGAGATAGATTCTCTCATCTATACTTTTATGGTACAATGTGATACAAAATGTTATGTCCTGATCAAATTCCTTGGCGTTTTCCAGATTTTCCAGAAATTTTTCTTAGATAAAAAAAGGAGATAACTGTACAGATCATAGGTGGACATATACAGAGGAAATACTGTATATACTCAAGTATAACCTAAATTTACCACAAAAATGGGGCTAGGGTGGGAAATGCATTGATCACAGCTTCCTCCTGGTATATAGCTATCCAGCCCCTTGCCCCCCAGTATACAGCCAGCCCCCTGTCCCCAGCAAATAGCTAGCCAGCCCTATGCCCCTATTATATAGCCTGCCAGCCTCCTGCTCCCCAATATATAGCCTGCCTGCCCATGCCCTCCCCAGTATCTAGCAACCCCGTACCCCTAGTATATAGCCTGCCAGACACAATATATAGCTATCCAGCTGACTGCCCCCTAGTATACAGCCAGCCCCCTTCCCACAGCATGTAGCTATCCAGCCCCAGAATATAGCTATCCAGCCCCCTGTCTCCCAACATATAGCCAGCCAGTATATGCCCCCCAGTATATAACCAGCCCCCAGTATATAGCTAGCCAGCCCCCTGCCCCCAGTATAAAGTCTGCAAGACCCCAATATGTAGCTATCCAGCTGCCTGCCCCCTAGTATATAGCCAGCCCCTTTCCCACAGCATGTAGCTAGCCAGCCCCAGTATATAGCTATCCAGCCCCCTGTCCCCCAGCATATAGCCAGCCAGTATATGCCCCCCAGTATATAACCAGCCCCCAGTATATAGCTAGCCAGCCCCCTGCCCCCAGTATAAAGTCTGCAAGACCCCAATATGTAGCTATCCAGCTGCCTGCCCCCTAGTATATAGCCAGCCTCCTGCCCCCCAGCATATAGCTAGCCAATCGCCAGTATATAAACATGAGACCATTTTATCAGGTTGTGCGCCTACAGTGGTGGTTGCTTTTGCCTTCCAAGTGTGTGATGTCAGGAGGGTAAAGGTAACACCCACTTGTCTATTTACTCTAAAGGAGATCCTTGCTCTCAGGAGCTTACAATCTATAGCAGAGACTGATACAATCCCCCGGAAGCCTTACAGACAGGTTGCACTGCTGCGCTCTGTGCCTGTGGTGTAAATGTGTAAATGTGGACAAGCTCCAGATAAATAAGTAAATAACACACAAATTGAGCGGCGGGGAAATGATTTATTAACAGGAGTTTAGTGACGGGAGAGCGTTCTCTTTAAGTGCAGGTGGAATGAAAAATTTACAAAACCGAGCGACATGAAAATTTTGCAGGACAGAATTGAAGATGAATTTTTCATGGGCAGGACTCCATTCACCTTGAATACACACACCAGAACCGCCATTAAAATTTTACACCAGCTTCGTGCCACCGCGATCAGGAACGAGCGCCAATTCTGTATCCGTTAACTCTTTCCTTACTGTACAGAGACTTAATCAATAACAGCAATGAGGAGAGGACATCATCTGAATAAAATGCAATACAATGTAGGGATTTTGCAGAGCTGAGTTTATCATCTGGCCTTAAATCATTGGGGCAGATTTACTCACCCGGTCTATTCGCGATCCAGCAGCGGGATCTCCGACGCTGATTGGGTTTTTCCGGCGATTCACTAAGGTAGTGCGCCCGATGTGCACCAGGTGTCGCTGCTGCGCTGCAGTCCGTCGGAGTTCACTGGAGTACACCAAGCCGGGCCGGGTGCAGGTAAGCGTGTGTCAAGCGACACTTTTTTTTTTTAATTCCGCGGTTTTTCCGAATCCATCAGGTTTTCCGACAGGCACACCCCCCGATTCCCGTTGCGTGCATGCCGGCGCTGATGCGCCACAATCTGATCGCATGCGCCAAAATCCCGGGGCAATTCGCCGCAAATCGGTAATTTTCGGGAAACCCTACAAAAAAAAAGCGAATCGGGCCCTTAGTAAATGTGCCCCATTGTTTGTAACAAAGAGACGTGTGTCAGTCCGAGTCAGCAAGTTAACAATTTTTCAAAAATATATGAATACGTTACTCTTCTTTTATTCAGGAGATTTCTTGTCTTGTATTACCAAATAATTTTTTAGGACCTATTGTAATGAGTCTGCATTGTGTCTCTGTTATTCCTCCTAGAAATGTAGGAATAAATAGAAAAGCTGGAAGTTAATAGCAGGAGGTGTGGCCTTGCACATTATATATGATATATATGATAGGGGATAACCATGTGATTGTTGGGGGTCCGGCTGCTTGTTCCCCCACTGATTACAAGAATAGGGGTCCTTGATGGCTTCTCACCAGAGAACATTTGCATTCTGGTTTTGGGTTTGGTTGCACAAACAGGACATTTTGCCAGATTGCTGACCGAACAACCAATTTGGTAAAGTGACACCCATAGCTACTAGCCATGGCTATGATTGGCCAGGGGTGTCCTTGTTCTCACTATTTGATGAAGCGGCAGATCAAGGGTGTGATCTGAGAGTACATTCTATACTAAAGGTGTGTTGGAAATTGCAAAGCACAGATCTCAGATATCTCCATCATTCCCATACACTGTCTATGAGAGTGCTTGAGATACCAAAGCGCTATGCTCAGCAATTTTTGGACACTCCAGTTGTATTGAATGGAAAGGCAGAATTCATACCTCTCTATCATATCATAAGAATGGGATCCCCCTTCTCAGTGGGGATCCATTGTTGTGATTTGTGGGAGAACCAATAGTCAACCCCCCACCACCAATTAGATTGTTATCCCCTATCCTGTGGATCTGTCAATAACCAGACCCAGGACTGAGGGGATCAAGTAACAGTATCATTAACTTTTAAAGTTAAAGGTTTTGATTAATTATACTAAGAATATCAGATAAAATATCTGAGTGGTGGGAGTCTGCTACCCAGCATCCTTGTGGATCGGGAACTAATACAGAAATCAGAGCACAGCTCCGTTCTTTAGGAGGTGGCCAATATACGATCAGCATCCCAATTCTGGCACTGAGGGAAGGTCTCTTTAGGATCCTCCACCAATCTCTATAAACCCTTTCTCATACATTGGAAATTATTCTACCTCCTTGAAATCTGCATATGATCTAGGCAGAGAGGATTCTGGGAAAGTCTTTCTCTCTGTCCAGGGAGCAGGCGGAAAGTGTTTCTTCTAGTTATTCTAATAGAGGATTGTGTCAGGTTTTGTTCTCCTCCGGCATAAAATATTAACCGAGCAATTAAATCTAAAGAGCGCTGTGCCATGTCCAATCATTTATTGATCATTTATAAGCGCCCCCCCCCCCCACCTGGATGACACCAACTAATCAGCCCAAATTACAGGAGGCTGCAGGACTGGGTGATACCTGGGCATCAGGAAACACAATGGGCCACATTTATCAAAAACAGTGCAGTGTGTACTAGGTGCAGTTACTTGTGTGTAGTGCAGGGGGCGACAGATTCAGGATTTCTGGCGCTCCCTGCACTGTCCCAACAGAGTGCACCAACTTTTTTTGGTGCACCTTTAACGTAGGGCGTGCAACACAATTCTGTCGGACTCTGCATGATAAATTTTGCGTATGGTCCGACTGAGCACCGAACGCCCCCTTCAGTGCAGATTTTAGTGTTGTGGACACTTCTTAAATACATGTACAAGCAGTTTGCACTGAAAAGAACATGTAAAGTCCGACAGAAAACTGGCGCAGGGGCTTTAATAATTTTGGGCCACAGAATCTATTCATGTAAAGATCGCAATATCGGAAGATTAGAGAATGTTTCTGTTGTTTCCAGTCTGCAAGGATGGTGAATATTTATTAATATAGGGGGTAAAGACAATAGGAATATGGTAAAAGATCATAGTTATTAATGAACCGCCAGCGATTCTTAATATTTTCTCCTTCTCGCTATCTCCACGCCAAGGGGATGTGGAGGGGCATGAAGAGGGTGCGGCTGGCGGTGCTCCCAAATCTGTGCACTTGCTACAATTAGCGACCTTTGAAGCTGAATATTCTGCAATTAATTGCGCAATTCTACGAAATTGTAGAAATAAACGCTGCAAAGCCATCAGGAGGCCGGAGTCTCTAAATTTATCCGGCAGCACCCTATGGGCTGGGTCTGTTATACGCCGGCACAGTAGATGTCCCCCACAGGGTTAAAGGGATAAATGGAATTTGCGATGTGATTTGTAATGGCATTTGCTATTGCTCCAATTCTTGTAAAACATTTAAAGGGAACCTGTCACCAGATTGTACCCCTTTAAACTTTTAGTCCCCTCAAGTAGGGGATGAAATGTCCTTTCTAGAATTCCCTCTTTTTTGCACCCATTTACCAATCAAAAAAATCTCCTCCAAAGTCATGTGAAAACGAGCAGAGAAGAGTGATATTTTGTCTGAGATAAGTCACATTTAGAGGCTGCAGTAAGATTGTCACCTCAGACAGTTCTATAGCACCAGATAGAAACATGCTTTTTGTGTCATTTTAAAGAAAAGAAGCTCATCTTTCAGATCAAATCATATGTGTGGTCCTGTGAGCTACAGAACCAGAGATACAGGCAATTATAATGAGCAGGAACTGGATCTGTCAGCAGCTGACATGTCCAACTATGGCCCAGGTTTACTAAAGCAGCTGCGCCAGTTTTCTGTCAGACTTTGCACGTTCTTTTATGTGCTTGCAGAGGTATTTAAGAAATATCATCGCCACATATGTGTCACACGCTACTTGTGTCGCGGCTGCACTATACCCAACGTGATACAAATTTCTGAAAGTGCGTTCTGGTGCTCAGTCAGACCGTGCGCACATTTACTATGCAGTGTCTGACAGAATTGTGTCACACGCCCCATGTTAAAGGTGCCCTCTGTCGGAGAAGTGCAGGGGGCACCAGATTCTTGATGAACGGGCCCCAGAAATCCTAAATCTGGCGCCCCCTGCACTATAGACAGGCAAACTGCACATAGTACACACATAGCGCACTGTTTTTGATAAATGTGAGCCAATGGGGCTCATTTACTAAGGGTCCGAATCACTCACTTTCTCCGGGTTTCCCTTCAATTTCCAATTTGCGCCGAATTGCCCTGGGATTTTGGCACACGCAATCGGATTTTGGTGCATTGGCACCGGCTTTCACGCGACAGAAATCGGGGGCGTGTCCATCAGACAACCCGACGGATTCGGAAAAACCACAGAATTTGTGTCGCCAGATCAGCACTTACATGCACCGGGAAGAAGCAGGTGAACTCCGGCGGACCTCGGCGCAGCAACGACACCTCCTGGAAATCGGGCGCACGGACCTTAGTAAATCCCAGCAGACCCGAATGCTCGCTGGAGAACGCGCCGCTGGATCACAACTGAACTGGGTAAGTAAATGTGCCCCATTGTCTTTAGCTGCCTGTAACTCCGGGTCTGTATCTCACAGAACCAGGAGCCTGATGTGATCTGACATAGTAGTGGACCATACTGAAGGTGATCGTTGGGATACAGTCTGTTGCAAGGGGCTGATCCCATTTAGTCAATCAATGGAAAAGTCCTCACGATGTCATCAAAAAATGGATCACATTTTTTACAGAATTTTTACATTTTAGTTTTTAAGTTTCTTTTCACAAAGGGAGCAACACATTAGAGCTACATGTGGTTCTAAAGCTACAGAACAAAAAAAGGAGGTCATAGGAAAAGGTGCACAACTAGTATGGATTGGATATCCAGTATTGGGACAGAAAACAGTCCTGGAGGGACATTATAGTAAGTGAAAGGGGCCATACATAGAAGACATAAAGTTTGTGACTCTTTCATATTCTGTAACCTGACCTGTGATTCAAATGATTTATTTTGCATGTGTGCGCTGAGGTGTAACTTTCCTCCTCTTCCTCTATATCGTCTTATTTCATGGTGTGAACCCGTCACCAGTGTCATCTCTCGTGCCCTTACAAGGGGAATTATCACACTGTTAATTCTGCATCGATGGCTTCTCACCATGTTCCGTACGGTCTTAAATGTGTCTCTAGATTTCAGCAGCTCAGCTTTTCCATTACTGCCACATATAGCAGAGCTGACAAAGCTCCAATAACATGAAATATTTACATGCAATAGTATTAGGACTGTTCCGCTTCGAGGAATTTTTAAGAACATTCCCATGTAAGATATAACTAGCCAATGGGTTTGTCTACAGGAAAAACATGGCTGGAGAGCACAAGACTGTGGGGCCCGAATCGCTCATTTTCGCCGGGTTTCCTGAAAATTATCAATTTGCGCCGAATTGCCCCAGGTTTTCAGCTCACGCGATCGTATTGTGTTGCATCGGTGCCGGGTTGCATGCGACGGAAATCGGGGGGGCGTGGCCGCCAGAAAAACCCATGGATTCGGAAAAAACGCGGTGTTTAAAAAAAAAATGTGTCACTTGACACGCACTTACATGCACCAGGAATAGGATGGTGAACTCCGGCGGACCTCGCGCAGCAGCGTCACCTGGTGGACATCGGGCGCACGACCTTAGTGAATCGCCGGAAGACCCGAATCCTTGTAGGAGAACGTGCCGCTGGATCGCGACAGGACCGGATAAGTAAATGAGCCCCTGTGTTGTGGCTCTGGACAAGGTTGTACACAGCCGGTATATAGAATCTATTGAGATGTATAAGGATCTTATCTACTTTTGTGGTCACTAGATTTCCTTTTCCCACCTGGAAAACCTATTTGGATATTGTTAATCCATAATACTCAATGGAGCACACATGCTCTTTAAATGGGTTTTCCCACGAACTAAAGTTAGGCCCTATCCATGGGATAGGGCTAGAGATGAGCGAGCACTAAAATGCTCGAGTGCTCGTTATTCGAGACGAACTTTTCCAGATGCTCGAGTGCTCGTCTCGAATAACGAACCCCATTGAAGTCAATGGCAGACCCGAGCATTTTTCAAAGGGACCATGGTTCGGGAATAAAATGTGTTATTTAATTGAAAAAGAATGTCTTCTGATAAGTTAGCAGATGTATGGAAACATCTGCAATCTATTCTTCACTGTTCGGTGCGTGTATATTATCTCCCGACAAGTTAGCAGATGTGAAGAACAGTGAAGAATAGAATAAAAACGCAGTGAAAAACACAGTGAAGAATAGATTACAGCAGGGGCGTCGCTAGGTCAAAAGATCCGGGGCTCGTGCCCCGGATCTTTTGGCCAGTGCCCCGAATCTCCTCGGGTCAGCAGATCATCTGCCCGGGAGATTCCTTCCCTCTCGTTCTCATCACGATCTGTGTCCTCAGATCGTGATGAGAACGAGTGCAGGCGCTGCTTTCCCCTGCAAGGACCTAGCCTCCGGGAGTTCCAGAGGCTCAAGGACCTGTGATGATGTCATGATCACATGACCTGCAGGGGAAAGCAGCGCACAGAAAGAGAGAGAGAGCTGCATCTGTGAGGTGAGAAACATGACAGGGACTAGGGAAGGGGGAGAACATTGTGGGGCACACTATTTACTGGGGGGACTGTGTGGGGCACATTATTTACTGGGGGGCTGTGTGTGAGGCACATTACTTACTGGGGGGCTGTGTGAGGCACATTATTTACTGGGGGCTGTGTGTGAGGCACATTATTTACTGGGGGCTGTGTGAGGCACATTATTTACTGGGGGGCTGTGTGAGGCACATTATTTCCTGGGGGGACTGTGTGAGGCACATTATTTACTGGGGGCTGTGTGTGAGGCACATTATTTACTGGGGGCTGTGTGAGGCACATTATTTACTGGGGGGCTGTGTGAGGCACATTATTTACTGGGGGGCTGTGTGAGGCACATTATTTACTGGGGGCTGTGTGAGGCACATTACTTATGGGGGATTGTGTGGGGCACATTATTTACTGGGGGGCTGTGTGAGGCACATTATTTACTGGGGGGCTGTGTGAGGCACATTATTTACTGGGGGGCTGTGTGTGGGGCACATTATTTACTGGGGGGCTGTGTGTGAGGCACATTATTTACTGGAGGGGCTGTGTGAGGCACATTACTTACTGGGGGGCTGTGTGAGGCACATTATTTACTGGGGGGATGTGTGAGGCACATTATTTACTGGGGGGACTGTGTGAGGCACATTATTTACTGGGGGGCTGCGTGAGGCACATTACTTACTGGGGGGGGGCTGTGTGAGGCACATTATTTACTGGGGGCTGTGTGAGGCACATTATTTACTGGGGGACTGTGTGAGGCACATTATTTACTGGGGGACTGTGTGAGGCACATTACTTACTGGGGGGGGGCTGTGTGAGGCACATTATTTACTGGGGACTGTGTGAGGCACATTACTTACTGGGGGACTGTGTGAGGCACATTATTTACTGGGGGCTGTGTGAGGCACATTATTTACTGGGGGGATGTGTGAGGCACATTATTTACTGGGGGGGCTGTGTGGGCACATTATTTCCTGGGGGGCTGTGTGAGGCACATTACTTACTGGGGGACTGTGTGGGGACATTACTGGGGGCTGTGTGTCAGGCACATTACTTACTGGGGGGCTGTGTGAGGCACATTATTTACTGGGGGGCTGTGTGTGAGGCACATTACTTACTGAGGGGCTGTGTGTGAGGCACATTACTTACTGGGGGGCTGTGTGTGAGGCACATTATTTACTGGGGGGCTGTGTGTGAGGCACATTATTTACTGGGGGGCTGTGTGTGAGGCACATTATTTACTGGGGGGCTGTGTGGGCACATTACTTACTGGGGGGCTGTGTGTGAGGCACATTACTTATGGGGGGCTGTGTGAGGCACATTACTTATGGGGGGCTGTGTGAGGCACATTACTGGGGGGCTGTGTGAGGCACATTACTTATGGGGGGCTGTGTGGGCACATTACTGGGGGGGCTGTGTGAGGCACATTACTTACTGGGGGGCTGTGTGTGAGGCACATTACTTATGGGGGGCTGTGTGTGAGGCACATTACTTACTGGGGGGCTGTGTGAGGCACATTACTTACTGGGGGGACTGTGTGAGGCACATTACTTACTGGGGGGCTGTGTGAGGCACATTATTTACTGGGGGGCTGTGTGTGAGGCACATTACTTATGGGGGGCTGTGTGAGGCACATTACTTACTGGGGGGCTGTGTGTGAGGCACATTACTTACTGGTGGGGGGCTGTGTGTGAGGCACATTACTTATGGGGGGCTGTGTGTGAGGCACATTACTTACTGGGGGGCTGTGTGAGGCACATTACTTACTGGGGGGCTGTGTGAGGCACATTATTTACTGGGGGGCTGTGTGAGGCACATTATTTACTGGGGGGGCTGTGTGAGGCACATTATTTACTGGGGGGGCTGTGTGAGGCACATTATTTCCTGGGGGACTGTGTGAGGCACATTATTTACTGGGGGGCTGTGTGAGGCACATTATTTACTGGGGGGCTGTGTGAGGCACATTACTTATGGGGGGCTGTGTGGGCACATTACTGGGGGGGCTGTGTGAGGCACATTGCTTACTGGGGGGCTGTGTGAGGCACATTATTTACTGGGGGGCTGTGTGAGGCACATTATTTACTGGGGGGCTGTGTGAGGCACATTATTTACTGGGGGGCTGTGTGTGGGGCACATTATTTACTGGGGGGCTGTGTGTGAGGCACATTATTTACTGGAGGGGCTGTGTGAGGCACATTACTTACTGGGGGGCTGTGTGAGGCACATTATTTACTGGGGGGATGTGTGAGGCACATTATTTACTGGGGGGACTGTGTGAGGCACATTATTTACTGGGGGGCTGCGTGAGGCACATTACTTACTGGGGGGGGGCTGTGTGAGGCACATTATTTACTGGGGGCTGTGTGAGGCACATTATTTACTGGGGGGATGTGTGAGGCACATTATTTACTGGGGGGGCTGTGTGGGCACATTATTTCCTGGGGGGCTGTGTGAGGCACATTACTTACTGGGGGACTGTGTGGGGACATTACTGGGGGCTGTGTGTCAGGCACATTACTTACTGGGGGGCTGTGTGAGGCACATTATTTACTGGGGGGCTGTGTGTGAGGCACATTACTTACTGAGGGGCTGTGTGTGAGGCACATTACTTACTGGGGGGCTGTGTGTGAGGCACATTATTTACTGGGGGGCTGTGTGTGAGGCACATTATTTACTGGGGGGCTGTGTGTGAGGCACATTATTTACTGGGGGGCTGTGTGGGCACATTACTTACTGGGGGGCTGTGTGTGAGGCACATTACTTATGGGGGGCTGTGTGAGGCACATTACTTATGGGGGGCTGTGTGAGGCACATTACTGGGGGGCTGTGTGAGGCACATTACTTATGGGGGGCTGTGTGGGCACATTACTGGGGGGGCTGTGTGAGGCACATTACTTACTGGGGGGCTGTGTGTGAGGCACATTACTTATGGGGGGCTGTGTGTGAGGCACATTACTTACTGGGGGGCTGTGTGAGGCACATTACTTACTGGGGGGACTGTGTGAGGCACATTACTTACTGGGGGGCTGTGTGAGGCACATTATTTACTGGGGGGCTGTGTGTGAGGCACATTACTTATGGGGGGCTGTGTGAGGCACATTACTTACTGGGGGGCTGTGTGTGAGGCACATTACTTACTGGTGGGGGGCTGTGTGTGAGGCACATTACTTATGGGGGGCTGTGTGTGAGGCACATTACTTACTGGGGGCCTGTGTGAGGCACATTACTTACTGGGGGGCTGTGTGAGGCACATTATTTACTGGGGGGCTGTGTGAGGCACATTATTTACTGGGGGGGCTGTGTGAGGCACATTATTTACTGGGGGGGCTGTGTGAGGCACATTATTTCCTGGGGGACTGTGTGAGGCACATTATTTACTGGGGGGCTGTGTGAGGCACATTATTTACTGGGGGGCTGTGTGAGGCACATTACTTATGGGGGGCTGTGTGGGCACATTACTGGGGGGGCTGTGTGAGGCACATTGCTTACTGGGGGGCTGTGTGAGGCACATTATTTACTGGGGGGCTGTGTGTGAGGCACATTACTTATGGGGGGCTGTGTGAGGCACATTACTTATGGGGGGCTGTGTGTGAGGCACATTACTTACTGGGGGGCTGTGTGAGGCACATTATTTACTGGGGGGCTGTGTGTGAGGCACATTACTTATGGGGGGCTGTGTGTGAGGCACATTACTTATGGGGGGCTGTGTGAGGCACATTACTTACTGGGGGGCTGTGTGAGGCACATTACTTACTGGGGGGACTGTGTGAGGCACATTACTTATGGGGGACTGTGTGAGGCACATTACTTATGGGGGGCTGTGTGAGGCACATTACTTACTGGGGGGCTGTGTGAGGCACATTACTTACTGGGGGGCTGTGTGAGGCACATTACTTACTGGGGGGCTGTGTGAGGCACATTATTTACTGGGGGGCTGTGTGAGGCACATTACTTACTGGGGGAGCTGTGTGAGGCACATTATTTACTGGGGGGCTGTGTGAGGCACATTATTTACTGGGGGGGCTGTGTGAGGCACATTATTTACTGGGGGGGCTGTGTGAGGCACATTATTTCCTGGGGGACTGTGTGAGGCACATTATTTACTGGGGGGCTGTGTGAGGCACATTACTTACTGGGGGGCTGTGTGGGCACATTACTTACTGGGGGGCTGTGTGGGGACATTACTGGGGGGCTGTGTGGTCACATTACTTATGGGGGGGCTGTGTGGGGGACATTTCTTGGAGCGTGTTCACACATGGCACTAGGACAGGCCTCGGTTTGATCACACATGTGATGGGTAACACGCTCCTGGTTTTGTTTAAATGCAAGACAAAGGTGTGAGCGCAGCCTTACAGTATTTGGGGAGATTGTTAGGGGCGGCAGCAGGATAACACTGTCAGGGAACCAAGATGTAGGGACAATGAGGAACATAACATGTGGTGATGGGGATTTCTCCTTTGTTCTCTGTAGCTGTATATACTGGAAGTAACCTTGTTATTGGCACAACCACATGTGAGGGGGTTATGTACAGGTGGGGGCATTACTGAAAGTGCAATACACATGCATTGGGGCCCGTGCCCCGGATCTTTTACCACCCTAGCAACGCCCCTGGATTACAGATGTTCGGCACATCTGCTTACTTGTCGGGGTGATACGCTGTCCCGGATCCGCTCCTCTTCTTCCACTGAAGTCTCCCCCGTGCTGCCCGATGTCTGTCTCCCCGTGCTGCCCGATGTCTGTCTCCCCGTGCTGCCCGATGTCTCCCCCGTGCTGCCCGATGTCTCCCCCAGCGCTGCCCGATGTCTCCCCCAGCGCTGCCCGATGTCTCCCCCAGCGCTGCCGATGTCTCTCCCAGCGCTGCCCGATGTCTCTCCCAGCGCTGCCCGATGTCTCTCCCAGCGCTGCCCGATGTCTCTCCCAGCGCTGCACGATGTCTCTCACAGCGCTGCCCGATGTCTCCCCCGTGCTGCCCGATGTCTCCCCCAGCGCTGCCCGATGTCTCCCCCGTGCTGCCCGATGTCTCCCCGCGCTGCCCGATGTCTCCCCGCGCTGCCCGATGTCTCCCCCAGCGCTGCCCGATGTCTCTCCCAGCGCTGCCCGATGTCTCTCCCAGCGCTGCCCGATGTCTCTCCCAGCGCTGCCCGATGTCTCTCCCAGCGCTGCACGATGTCTCTCCCAGCGCTGCACGATGTCTCTCACAGCGCTGCCCGATGTCTCTCCCAGCGCTGCCCGATGTCTCTCCCAGCGCTGCCCGATATCTCCCTGCTGCTTGATGTCTCCCTGCTGCCGTTCCGCGTATCTTCCGACAAGTTAGCAGATGTGCCGAACATCTGTAATCTATTCTTCACTGTGTTTTTCACTTAAATGATCCTGTGGTCACTGTTTTTATTCTATTCTTCACTGTTCTTCACTGTGTTTTTTTTATTAAATGCTCGATCTCGAGCAGGGGAAATACTCGTCCGAGCAACGAGCCGTTTCGAGTACCTTAATACTCGAACGAGCATCAAGCTCGGACGAGTATACTCGCTCATCTCTAGATAGGGCCAAACTTGCTGATCAGTGGGGGTTACAGTCTAAAGAGAGAACACTGATCATACAAATGAGCCTATGGAGGACATGCCCTAAGGCATTAAAGGGGTATTCCCATCTCAGCAAATAAATGTTATTGTTTGTATAATGAAAAGTTATGCAATTTTCAAATATATACTTTCTGTATCGACTCCTAACAGTTTTCTAGATCTCTGCTTGCTGTCATTCTATTGATTACTTCCAGTGGACAGAAATCTGACCATGGTCACACAGGTGTGAGCCGTGCACCTGTGTGACCATGGTCAGATTTCTGTCCACTGGAAGTAATCAATAGAATGACAGCAAGCAGAGATCTAGAAAACTGTTAGGAATTGATCCCGAAATTATATTTGAAAATTGCATAACTTTGCATTATACAAACAATAGCACTAATTTGCATGTGGTTCTGATTTTTAGAATGGTATTATTCTGCTCTCTTTCCATGACTATATCGCCCCAGAACCTTCTACAGTTCCATTGTTAAATCTTACCACATCTGAAATGATTAAAACAGAAATCACAAAAACATCAATTCCTTCCTCCCGCCCCCCACCCTATGCGCCGCATTGGTAATTATGAGCAAGCAGCTATCATTTTAATTTTTTAACACGTCAAAGAGGTTGTCCCACTCTGTCCCTGCTCCCCAGGGGGTTTGCCATGAATAATTCGGAGAAGATGGACAGAATTTTCCCATTTAATGCAAATCAGACAAATGCACTGCGCTTGTTATCATTGTATTATTATAGGAGACATTGTTTAGTTAAAGGAAAACAATTAGAAGTCATTAAGATGACAATTTGTTATTCATATCGTGTGGGGACTATTCACACATGGCCGACTGAGTGCAGAAATGTGGTAGAAATAGCTCCATTTAGCTCCAATAGCTCCATTTGCAGGTGTTTCTACAGCTAACCTGATATTTGGGTACATTTACACATTTAGGGATTGTATCATAAACCAAAATCAGGCACTTGGAATAGAAACGCACATTTTTGAGCTCTGGAAGCTGTATACTCAGCCAGACTCCCAGCTGGCAAGTCGGCCAATGGAGCAACCACCATCTCCACTCTTCCACCATTCCTCCTGCTGTGACTTGAAATTAACTATAAAACACAAAGGTAAAACATTACAAAATCACATAACATCTTAATAACGTAGGGAGGGAGGGAGGGACAGCTTGAGTGTCACCTAAAAGAGGGAGTTATCCTTAAGTCATCAGTCATATATACCCCCATGTCCTGTAGGGGGGGAGGACGTCATGAGGTAAGTAACAGGGTAGGAGTGAGAACACATCTTAAAGGCACAGATCACCAACCCTATTAAAGTGCAATAGTATCCAAACGTTTAACCCTTTGCATCTAATAACGTCAGCCCCCAGTCTAGGGGTACCTTCCTTAAACAACCAGGTGTACCCCACACTCATACAATCTTACACACATGTACACATTTATACACTCATGCGCAAAATTAAATACACAAATACATACAGTACATATACCACATATATACTCATAAGGTATATATACTTCTTGTACATACCCACAGTATATACACATCAAATACACCATATAGTATATACACATCGAATATGGACACACATATAGAGCATAAACACATCATGGGCCACCATGTATGAGGGTATGTGCGCCCACAAGATAAGAGGGTGTCAAGGGCTACAATATGAGGGGGAGATAAGAGGGGCCACAATATGAGGGGAGACGAGAAGAAATAACATGAGGGAGAGATGAGAGAGACCACAATATAAGGGGGTTTGAGAACCTACAATATAAGGGGCCACAATATGAGAGGGAGATGAGGGGCCACAAAATGAGGGGGTTTGAGGAGCCACAAGATGAGGAGGTATGAGGGCCCACAATATAAGGGAGTATGAGTGGTCAAAATATAAGGGGGTATGAGGACCCACAAGATAAGGCAGTGTGAAGGGACACAATATAAGGGGGTAAGAGGGGCCACACTTTAAGGAGGAGATGAGAGGGGCCACAAGATGAGGGGGTATGAAGGGGAGATAAGAGCAAACACAATATATGGCAGAGATGAGGGGCCACAATATAAGGGGGTATAAGGGGCCACAATATAAGGAGGGTATAAAGGGCTACAAGATGTGACGTGATCTGCAACGCAAGTGTGGAAGGGGCCTATGTGGAGAGATTTAGAAGGTGCTTTCATTTGTGTGCTATATTTTTTTGCATGCATGAGAGGGACAAGTGCTTGGGGCGTGGCTAGTGATGTGGGCGGTACAAGAGGTGGGCACATGCTTAAATACTCTAAACAGCAGTGACTCACCCTCTTCTTCATCGGTTTTCCCTCCCACTCTCCCTTTTTTATATCGGATTTTTGGATATTTTTGTCACAGCAGGTGGTTTTTCAGGGGTAACACTGCCCTACATGCCACTGCCCGGCATACATTAATGGTTTCAATAAAGCTGTGGCCAACCCCGAGTCAACCCACAATTGAAAATGATTAAGCAAAGATTTTCTGTGTGGTTATTTATGTTTGGACTATGCAGTATTAAAGGGGCCAATCCTTGTCCGGGTCAGTAAGCATTTATTATTTGAGAAGTCTTCATGATCCTTCTGTGCTGTGAGATGCTGTGTGCTGACAATGTGCTTAGATTATCAGGGTACAGGTTTATATACACTTTCATTTACCTTCTGAATATTCTACTAGTATTAGTATCTGACACATAGAAAGAGAGAGATGAGGCTGATCCGAGTCATGAGATGGATATAAGACACCATGACATGCTCAGCTCTGCTACCTCAACGATAAAACAAAGTCACCATTGCTATGTCATCCCCTCCCCTCAGATCCAAAGTTTATCTTGTCTGTATAGCTGCTGCTGCGGACAGGAAGTGCCTGTGTCTGTAGTGCTCTCTTCCTCCTCCCTTCCAGTACAAGGCAAACCTGAGAAATCTGCGCGACCATAGTCAGGAGTTTATGGTCGTATCCAGGGGCGACCAGCACTGATAGAGACAGGTTGGAATTATTTCTATGAAGTGCTGTATTTTTGTTAATAACAGTGAATTAGAGATTGTGTTATTTTGTTATCCTGAGTATATTTAAAACTCTTGTCTTCATGGGAATATCCCTCTAATGATATTCTGCAGCTGTATTCTGTCTACTGTGTTTGCAACCATCAAGTGTGAGCAACAATCTGCACTCAGTGTAATGTTTTGTGAGCCTTAGTGGGGCTCCATTAGGACCTCTTACATGTTCTACAGTAGATTTGACCCCTTTGTTTCCTTTTCCCCCCAGTGTTGCATATGTCCCATGCCATGTGCAGCTGTAGGTAGGCAGATGACTGCACAATGTGTGAAAGGGATGTGATACATAATACACCTCTGTGCTACTGGGCATACAATGTAGTGTATCATGTTCTTATGTTCTTACTACCTGGCACTGTTTTCTCTCAGCGGAGTATTGTTATGCTTGGCTCACCCTCGGCCAGGAGTGCTGTCATTGGCACAACTTCTGTGAATAAGTCCAGAAAACTACATGTCTGGATGTTTGCTCCACACGGTGCCAAAACCTATATACCAAGCGCAAAGAGGGAGGAACCGGGTCAGGAGCAGGTGGGTGCGATGAGCCAAACCGATGAACAGACATCTGCACTCCTTCAATATGACTATTTAACTCTCTATACAATGAATGGCCGTTATGTATAAGAAATAATGAAATTAGTAAAAATTCAATTATATTACAAAACATGGAACAAGAACAGAATATGTTACGACAAAATTGCATAAATTGTATTTTAAAAACTGCCCAAATGTTCTATATATTACTATTACTTTTTTGTCATTTTTTTTTTCAAGCCTAAGATTTAATGTCAGTTGCTACATATTTCATGCACTAAATTTGCTACATTTTTTGCAATGTTTCTTGCTTTTGTTTCTAGAATGCAAAAGTTGCAATTTCTGAATCCCCAAATTAGAAATTGCTAATTTTTTGCCCATTTGCACCCACTCACTACACAGGCGGTCCCCTACTTAAGAACACCCAACTTACACACGACCCCTAGTTACAAATGGACCTCTGGATGTTGGTAATTTACTGTACTTTATCCTTAGGCTATAATAATCAGCTGTAGGAGTTATAAAAGGTGTCTACAATTAAGATTCATTATTAATCCTGGTTCTTATGAAAACCCAACATTTTTAAAATCCATTTGTCACAGAGACCAAACAAAATTCTGGCTGGGGTTACAATTATAAACTATACAGTTCCGACTTACATACGAATTCAACTTAAGAACAAACCTACAGAACCTATCCTGTATGTAACCCGGGGACTGCCTGTATTATAAAGATGTGGATGGGGCAGGATAGGAAATAAGGTGGGGAAAACTGGCGAATGTTATAGCTCAAATCTAAAGGTGATGCCACACATTTTTTGATTTTTGGTCCGTTTTTCAGCATGAGTTTTCAATCTGTTTAAAAACTCATACGTTTTTGAAGACGCATCCATTTTTTTGACCGTTTACCATACGTTTGGCTACTTACAACATGCTTATCTTTTAGGATAATTGGGAAAAACTGACGAAAACGGTCAAAGACGGATGCGTAAAAAAAGGACTAAAAATGCCATGTGTGGCATCACCCTAAGGGGCAGATTTAGCAGGGCTACACCCAAAATATGTGTATAAGTGATATTCATGGGGCGCGGTCAGTGGGGTGTTTCTGTCCCGCATCTGCACACTAGCTGTAGCCGGCACCCATTGAGGAAGAGGCTTTTCCCATATACAACAATGGGGCTCATTTACTAAAGGCTTGATTTGCGTTTTTGCGACGGGTTAACCGAATTTTTCAGTTTTGCGCCGATTTTCCCTGTATTGTCCTGGGATTTCGGCATTGTTGCGCATCGGCGCCGGAATGCACACAATGGAAATCGGGAGGCGTGGACGTAAAAAAAAACCTAACAGATTCGGAAAAACCCCCGCATTTTAAAAAAAAAGTGTCGCTCGACACGCGCTTACCTTCACTCGGCCTGGCTTGGTGAACTTCAGTGCATTCCGATGGTCTTCAGCGCAGCAACGCCACCTGGCGGACGTCGGAGGAACTACCTTAGTGAATCCCGGCCGGACCCGAATCCACCGCAGAGAACACGCCGCTGGATCGCGAATGGACCGGGTAAGTAAATCTGCCCCATTGTCTTCTGTGATCATGACTAGTGTTTAGCAGATCCATGTCACACATTCTGGGTCAAGCGTCAAGTCCAGGTTCGGGTTAGGCACTAGACAATCAATGGCAGCATTTTACTATAGGAAATGTCAGTTATTATCGGTGGGGGTGAGCCGAACCAAAATGGATCAGCTCATCCCTAGTCAAAATGGGGGTCATTTACTAAGGGCCTGATTTGCGTTTTAGCGACGGGTTAACCAAATTTTTCCGTTTTGCCCCGATTTACCCTGTATTGCCCCGGTATTTCGGCGCACGCGATCGGAAATCGGGGGGGGGGGTGTCCGTAAAAAAAACCCGACGGTTTCGGAAAAACAGCCGCATTTTTAAAAAAAAAGGGACGCTTGACGCGCACTTACCTTGACCTACGATGGCTCGGTGAACTTCAGTGCATTCCGATGCTCTTCAGCGCAGCAGCGCCACCTGGTGGACGTCGGAGGAACTACCTTAGTGAATCCCGGCCGGACCCGAATCCACCGCAGAGAACACGCCGCTGGATCGCGAATGAACCGGGAAAGTAAATCTGCCCCCAGCCATCGTGGGTGAAGGTAAGCGCGTGTCGAGCGACACTCTTTTTTTTTTAAATGCAGCGGTTTTGTCCGAATCCGTAGGGTTTTTTTAAGGCCACACCCCCCCCCTCCCGATTTCCGTCGCGTGCATGCCCGCGCCGATGCGCCACAATCCGTGTGTGCTGACATCCCGTGGCGAAACAGGGAAAATCAGCGCAAAACGGAAAAATTCGGTTAACCCGTTGCAAAAACGCGAATCGGGCCCTTAGTAAATAACCCCCAATGTCTTGTACTCGAGTGCTAAAGGCCAGACCAGCGGTGAATGGGAGGCTTGGATAGGGTGGAATTGTCCTGGACATGAAGCAAATATTTTAAATATATTAAGGATGGGATGGAGTAGGTGGCATCTTAATATAGCAAATATAATTAGAGGTTATTTGGCAAATATAAGTCTTAAATATTTGGATGAGAGGGAATCATGCAAATCATGTGAAATGACTGAATGTTTCCTGAGGGCCCATAGGATGTAGGGGAACTGATAATGTGGTATTGAGGATGGGGGGCGCTTTTCCTCAAATTTTTGTATTAATATGGATTTCAAGCATACATTTTAAATTACAGGTGAAATCAAATCTGCATATAACTTTGTTTTAGCAAATTTTGCATGTACAGGCGGTCCCCTACTTAAGAACACTCGACTTACATACAACCACTAGTTACAAACGGACCTCTGGATATTGGTAATTCATTGTACATTAGTCCTAGGCTACAATAATCAGCTGTAACAGTTATCACAGGCGTCTGTAATGAAGCTTTAGTGTTAATCCTGATTCTTATGACAATGCAACATTTTTAAAATCCAATTGTCACAGAGACCAAAAAAGTTCTGGCTGGGATTACAATGATAAAATATACAGTTCCGACTTACATACAAACTCAACTTAAGAACAAACCTAC